>NW_003852408.1:1334631-1361173 GCF_000181295.1 Otolemur garnettii | reverse complement strand
CTGAGGCAAGAGAATTGCTTAAGCCCAAGAGTTTGAGGTTGCTGTAAGCTGTGTTGCCATGGCACTCTACCCAGGACAACACAGTGAGACTCTGTCTCCAAAAAAAAAAAGATTTTAAGTACAAAGAAAGGCAAACTGATTGATGATTATAGATTATAAAGGTCAGAAAAGTAGTTATCATTGGTGGGAGTAAAGACTGGGAGGAGGTCTGAGAAAACCTTATGGAATTCTGCTTGTGTTCTATTTCTTGAATTCCATAAGATTTTTACCTGCGTATATTCCCTTTACTGCATTTCATTAAGCTGTATGCTTAGGGTTTGTATACTTTATGTATTTCATGCCTCAATATAAAGTTTTTTTTAAAAAGCAATAGGATATACAAAAAGTAGAAACAACTAACATGTCTATCAAAAGCAATAGGATATACAAAAAGTAGAAACAACTAACATGTCTATCAAAAGCAATAGGATATACAAAAAGTAGAAACAACTAACATGTCTATAAATGGATAAATAAATGTGGTATATCCATATAGTGGAATATTATTAATCCATGAAAGAAGTGAAGTACTGAATACATGCTATAACATAGATAAGCCTTGGAAACAAGACAAACACAGAAGACTACATTGTATGAGTTCATTTACATTAGCTGTCCAGAATAGATACATCTATAGAGAAAAAAAGTCGATTAGTAGTTGTTTGGGCCTGGGAAGTTTGGGGAGAGATAGGAAATGAATGAAAACAGATGTAGGGTTTTTTGAGGGGTGTGATAAAATGTTCTAAAATTGATTGTGGTTGTGGTTGCACAACTCTGCATATACTAAAAATACCATTGAACTGTATACCTAAAGTGAGTGAATTATACTGTATGTGAATTGGATTACAATAAAGCTGCTAGGAAACAAGAGGTCATGGGATACTGATAATTGTAATACTGACAAAACACTTTGGGAAAGGCTGTACCATATGGTCCTGTGGTATGATAGTTAAGAATATTGATACTTTCATATTAATCTGAAATTTAAAAAACAAGTTAATACTAGGATCAGTGTTCTAATCTTGGCTCTGCCATTTACTGACTGTGTGATATTGGGCAAATCACTTAACCTAAGTCTGAATGTCATCTGTAAAATGCAAATAATAATAGTACCTACACCATAGAACTTTTGTGAAGATTATCCATTTCACCAAGAAATGAGTGTTGTTTATATGCAAGATACAGTAAATGATGACTGTTATTATCATTACCAAGGCAGTATGGCAACTGAAGAATCTTAAACTCCATTTTAGTAAGAGCGGTTACAAGTTAATTTGAGAGTATGCCATGAGGACAGGACATCTTTCCCCTACTGTACCAGATCCCCATCTATTGCAAAATACAAAATCTTTTCATTACTAACTTAAGTTACTAATAATATTAAATTATATTCTGCTACTAAGAAAAGGAAGTATATAATACACACTTATAGAGAATTTCCATTCAGTATTAAAACCATAAAGGATTGATGATTAAAGGGTTGACATTCAGAATACTTTATAGAAAAACTCAGTTTATAAAAACTGGGAAGTTTAGTAATAACTGTAATTGATATATGGACATTCAGAAATAGAAAGTGACCAGTAGTTACAAAAGTACATGGCAAGGTTTATATTTCAACAAAATTTATTAGTCCCATAAAGAAGTCACTTTCAGTCTTGTCAGAAATCATACTGTATTCTGCTTATTTGTCTTAAAATGTACGTTCTGCAAAATAAATATATAATACGGGCTACACATGGTGGCTCATTGCCTGTAATCCTAGCACTCTCGGAGGCTGAGGTAGGTGGATTGCTTGAGCTCATGAGTTCGAGACCAGCCTGAGCAAAAGCAAGACCTCATCTATACTAAAAATAGGGTTTTGGTGTATGTGAATACCCCCAGGAAAACTGAGGCAAGAGGATTGCTTGAACCTGAATTGAAGGTTGCTGTGAGCTATGATGCCATGGCATGCTACCCAGGGCAACAGCTTGACTCTGTCTCCAAAAATAAATAAATAAATAAATAATCCTTTAAAAATTTTTAAATTGAAAATGTGTGTAGCCTATAGGAGTTGAGAAGGAAGCAAATTTACTTTCATCAAATACCTGATCCTAAGGGGCATGTCTCCATGAAGTAGTGGTGAATAGCTTAGGCTTTGGAGCCAGTCCTTGATGCAAGGTATCTGACCTATGTGGGCCTTAAATTCTTCATCTACAGAAAGAAATTCATCTCAACATTGAAAGATTAAATGAATAGTATAAAAAAATGCTTATAAAAGTAAGCAATCAGGCTTGGCGCCTGTGGCTCAAGCACCTAACACGCACATACACCTAAGGTGGTGGGTTCAAATCCAGCCCAGCTCGCCAAACAACAATGGCGGCTGCAACCAAAAAAAATAGCCAGGCATTGTGGCGGGTGCCTGTGGTTCCAGCTACTCGGGAAGTGGAGGCAGGAGACTTACTTGAGCCCAGGAGTTGGAGGTTGCTGTGAGCTGTGATGCCACGGCACTCTACCCAGGGTGACAGCTTGAGGCTCTGTTTAAAAAAAAAAAAAAAAAAGTAAGCAATCAATATGCTGTTACCGTGGATGACCATATGGCAGTTTCATATGATAAATGTGCATAAAATTTTGGGTATTATTGTTTGTTAACTCTTATAAAATCTGGAAGATGCAGAAAATAGTTTCTCCTGCATGCCAAGAAATTAGTAAATAAAATGGAGTAATTGGATACAAAAGAACTAATTGAGCCTGGTGAGAAAATAACTCCAAGAAGTATCCCCAGAATGAGAGAAAAGCCATTAAGAGCTTTTGTTACCATAATATAAAGCAATGAGCTTCTTGCCTCTCAGAATTTGAGGTGAGCGTGAAAGTTGTATAATTCCAGGTTAAAGGAAGGCTGGGATTGGATTAAGCAGTGGACAATAACAGTTAACATTTAATGAGTAGGGATTTAAATACATACAGATGTTTGTATTTCTTTAAAACTTATTGAAAATTATACATCTCTTTCATATTTGGCTGTTAGAAACTCATAATTATGTCTTGTTAATAGGCTTTCTAAAAATAGAAAAATCCTCAGATGTGTGTGAAAGTATGCTAAGGTTCTATTCTCAAACCTTGTTCTATGGGAAACCATTCTGCTGGGAATCCATATAAGCATTCCCTATACAGCCACAGGCATGAGAAGGAGTAGTTTCCCTGGGCTATTCATGCACATCAAAACCCACGGAAGAGATGACAACAAATGCCACAACCTGCAACACACAGGAGTCACATTTCTGGCAGAAAAATAGTTTTTTCCTGTTCAGATAGGATATGCCCAGTTCCTGCTACTTCATTTACCAAATTCATCTTTATAAAACATGCTTACAAAATGCTTTAGTCACTTTTATCCACTGGGACATTTGTCCAATATAAGCCGGCACCAACTCTGGCTGCCTCCTGCCCAGGCTGGCCAGTGGTGCTATTTCTTGGTGTGTGCTGATAAATCAAGAGATATGGAGGTGGCTGGTGTGGACACAGCATTTTGTTGTTGGGTTTTATTTAAAGAATCCAAGACTATTAACTAATTAAATTTTTTATACAAAAATTAGAATTTACATGTAAGCAAAAAGAAAAATTCAAAATCTTACCACTCAAAACTGGTTTTAACATCTCCATATATTTTTAAACCAGGTTTGCATTTTTTTATTTTATACCTTTTATCCTTATTATGGTTTCCAGCCTTTGAAAACTGAAAACATTACAAATGCGTATGAGGTGGAAAGGAACATACCTATATCTCCAACCTGCAGAGATCATCACTGGGGACATTTTTATTCTGCTCTTTTTAAACAGTAACCTTCTGCCTCTATTGGCTCATTGTTCTTTTAAAACTTGTAGCTAGTTTTACTTAACTGGATTTGTCTTTTTTAAACATTTTTCTTTCCTTGGCTTCAGCCCTGCTAACTTTTTTTTTTTTTAATTTTTGGATGGAGAATTTTGAATGTCCACAAAAGTAGAAAGAATAGTATAATGAACCCTCTTGTTCCCAGCCTCTATAACCCTCAAACCATGGCCAATACTACCCCATTTCCACCCCATCCACTCCACTGCTATCTCTAGCCCTTATTTATTTTGAACTGCTACCTTTTAACTACCTTCAAGGGTCCTTTGCAGCCCTTTGGACTTCACTGTCTTTTGGCATTGAGAAAGGACCAGATGCCTGCCTTCCTGCTCCCAGAGCCTCTCTCGAGCCTGTGCTCAGCACTCCGTCCCAGGCTTGACCGGCTGACCTGGGCTTTCCCCACTTACTTCTGAAAGGCCTGGAAGTTCCCAGACGGTGAGCGTGCCAGCCTCGCAAATTCAACTCTTCATTCTCTTTCCTGTTAATGAAGGAGGCCATTGCTCAAATCATTTGGAAAGGGAAAAGTGGAATTTACTACCTGGGTGTTCCTCTTCCATGCTGTTCTTATAAATTTAAACTTAGATTCCTGAGATTTAGATTGAACATGACAAAAATTGCTGTGTGGGCAGTTTAGTCAAGTGCTTACAGATTGATAGAGTCCTTCGTTATAATAAAGGAAAAATGTTCTTTAAGTTGCTTAGTTCCAGAAGGTGAGCTCACCAGTAAAGGAGTTTTCAACTAAAGGTCGCATTAACTCTTTGCTGGATGGCAAAGAGAAAAAAGAAGAAAGAAGAAAAAAAATCCACAGATCCTTCAAATTGGCCTTCAGGAGGACCTAAGAAGTCATCCTGTACAATCCCTTCCTCATAATGAGTTCCTTGCATTGCATTCAGATTTACTTGTGCCAGAATTTTTTTAACTTTGACTCCTTTTACATTTATGAAATATGCTCAAACCATCTCCACGTCATGGCTGTGGAATACAGCCATGGCTTTGCTGTACCAGCATTCAAATTTTGTGTGAAATTACATAACAAAATACCACACAGAATTAGAAGATGTCAGAGTTTGAGTTGTCCTTCTTACCTAGCAACCCAATCAGTGTTTCCATCAAAGTCAGAGGGAATTTGCTTATTCCAACTAAATGGTGAAGGTTTTTATGTGGCCACAGCGTAATCCAAGCACAATTGTTTTTCAGCTATTGAGTCTGTTTCTAAAGTTCAGTGGGACCAAACTAAGGCTGAGGCCCATGTCCTGCAGCTGGTTGAGCTGCCCTGAGTGGACACCCCTCACTCACTGCTGGTGCTGTTCGGGTGGCAGAGGGCCCTCTTCTCTGTCTTTTTGAATGGATTACCCTTCCTGAGCTTCCAGTTTATGTGCTGCTGAAGTGTGCACCTTTCTGAGCTTCTGGAACACTGTTTTTGATCTCCCTTAATGTTCTTATTGTTGGGAAAACTGGCCAAAATAGGGTCAAAAGGATTGACCGACGGAAGAGCATCATGTTCCCATCACATTCCCATCATGAACTGAACGGAAACCAATCTGAGGGATGGGAAGTCCAACATCTATGGGACATGTCAGGGTGTCCAGCAGATTGTGCTTCTTTCGTCATCTACCTCTGTTTACCAAACATGTCACTTCACTCAGTGATTAATTTGTTTCCCTATCAGTGCCATTCCTCAGAGGCTGTGGTCTTCTTCAGGCTCTTTGTTTTCAGTTCAGTGTAACCACTGACTGCATTGATAGAACCATGGTATGCAGCATGAGGGAGGTGACAGAACAAAGACGTGAATATGGTATATCCAGTTAATCTCACTTCACTTAAAACTCTCTGCTGGCTTCCCACTGCACTTGAGAATAAAAAATACTTCATCCTGGCTCGGCGCCTATAGCTCAACCGGCTAAGGCGCCAGCCACGTACACCTAAGGTGGCGGGTTCGAATCCCCAGCCCGGACCCGCCAAACAACAATGACGGCTGCAACCAAAAAATGGCCGGGCGTTGTGGCGGGCGCCTGTGGTCCCAGCTACTTGGGAGGCGGAGGCAGGAGACTCGCTTGAGCCCAGGAGTTGGAGGTTGCTGTGAGCTGTAATGCCACGGTACTCTACCCAGGGGGACAGCTTGAGGCTCTGTCTCAAAAAAAAAAAAAAAAAAAAAAAAAAAATACTTCATCCTGGCCCAGCAAGACAGCTCTCAGTGGGCTCTGTCTGTGTCACTAGCTTCTTGCTTCCAAATCTCCCCCCCCCCGCTTCCTTTCTAGCTTTCACTCTGTTTCTTAGACGAACCTGGCTTGCTCCCTTTTGGCCCTTAGGTCTGGCTATTCTCTGGCCAGAGAACAGCTCACCGGTAAAGGAGTTTTTAGCTAATGGGTTTTTTTTATTAACACTTTGCTGGATGGCAAAGGAGGGGAGGAAGAGCAGATATTGCTGGTCCTTTTTAGACCCACCAGTCTGTTTATTTCCTAGGAGAACCCTTTCCTGACTTGTTCTCATTACCTCACCTCATTTTATTTCTCCATAGTCCTTTTTACTATCTTAAGTAATCTTGTCATTTCTTTCTTTGTTGTCTTTCTCTCCCTATAAGAATGTGAGCTCCACAAGAGAAGGAATTTTGTCAGTCTTCTTTCCTTGTAAGTCTCCAGCACCTAGAAGAAGATGGGACACACAATAGGAGCTTAATCAGTATTTGTTGCATGTTTGATTGAAAGAAAGAAGGTGGTTATTAGGAGCATGTTTGGAGAATGGTATTAAGATGACTCAAAGGCAAACCATGTGGGTATCTGACCTGAAGGAGAGAAGCCTAAGTGGGGCACCCCATGATGACCATCTAAATCATCAAAACTGTTGCTCCCTAGCCTTGCTTCAGTCTTCTCTCAGCCAGAGATCACCATTTCAACCATTTTTCTTTCCAAACTGCTGTCCTCTGAAGACATGGCTTGTTCTGGGCAGCCCCATGGGCCAGAACTAGAGCCAGTAAATAGAAACTCTAGGGCAGTGGTTCTCAACCTATGGGTTGCAGCCCCTCTGGGAGTCAAACAGCCCTTTCACAGGGGTCGCCTAAGACCATCCTGCGTATCAGATATTTACATTACTATTCATAACAGTAGCAAAATTATAGTTAGGAAGTAGCAGTGAAAATAAAATTTTATGGTTGGGGGTCACCACAACATGAAGAACTGTATTAAAGGGTCATGGCATTAGAAAGGTTGAGAACTACTGCTCTAGGGAGACATATTTTGGCTTGAAAAGGGCAAACAATTTAGTTGTTGCTACTTTAGCCAAGGATGGAGCAGGCTACACTGGGAGTAGTGATTTCTAAGTCACCTGAACTATGCAAGCTCAGGCTGGATGCTCCCCAGGCAGACCTGGTATGGGGGGACTCAGCAGTGTTACTATCTTATCCATTCAGTAAATGCCACTCACTGACTGTGCAGGTCCTTTTCCTGCACTTCATGTGATTGCAGAGAACAGGGAGGTACCCCATAATCTGCACACAAAATCCTCTGGGTGGGGTGGTGAGAAGCTATAGGAAGATGCAGGGAAAGAGGGAGTCAAGCCTCATTTAGGTCATCGGGACATTCCTGCCAGAGGGAGTGGGCTTCAGGTGGTGCTCTGAAGGAGCAGTAGGAGTTGCCAGGAAGAGGAATGGGAAAGGGCACTCTACCCAGGGGACAGTATGGAGCCCCCAAGGCATAAGCATCCCTAGGAATTCCACCACACTGACTTGGGGGTACAACTGGCATTAAGGGGTGAGGGCCAGAAAGTCAGACCCAAGGCAGACCCACATGTTGGGCAGTTTGGTTAGTATTACCTTGTGAGATAGCAAGAGAGGATAGTGTGCAGATAGAGGAGGGGAAGAGACAAGATGAGGGTACTGGAGTGGTGGGGGAGCCAGGCCAGTGAGGCCTTGGAAGCCAGGTCTGGGCTGCATGTTCAGGGTAGCAGGGAGCCTAGAGATTTTCAAAGTTGGGTGACAGTCAGATATATGTTTTAGAAAGAGCACGGTCTTCAGTGTGGAAAATGGGTTTGAGATGGCAGGGAGAACAATAAGGAGCTTGTCAGATCTTCCTTAAAAGAAGCCAAGGAAGCGGATGTATCTGCCAACCCCTTGACTGAGAGTTCCTTAAAGGGAGAGATCACCACTTATGGGAGCCCAATGCTGGCATAAACTAGAGGCTCTATTTTATGTACTGAGGTCCGGGTAAGGAAGCACTTTTCTCACTGCCAGAGCTCTTCAGAAGAGAGGTGTCTTTAAGAACATGTCAGTGCCCCACCTTTGAGGATATGTTAGGGGCCACCTGGCAAGGACACTGTTGGGAAGTGGCTGTGCTGCTGGGAGGCTGGCTTCAAATAGATGGTTTCTAAGCCCCTTGCTTTAGATTTTATTACTGTTTTAATTGGATGAAGCAGTTTTCATGTCCTCTCAAGTTCATTCAAAGGAGTATTTGTGTTCATCTAAGTTTGTGGGCCCTATGGAAAATGAACCAGACATGGCAGACCTTGGAAAGGCTTCCTCTTTCTGCTCCAACTACTCTTCACAACTCACAGGACTCACCTTAGCCACCATAGATGAAAGTTTAAATTTTTTTTTAGTTTAAAAGAATACTTTTATATAAAAGACAGGGTCTTTTAAAACACATTTGTTCTAAATGTTTTGGCGGCATATGCTATATAAACTTTGGATTTATATTTTCTCTTTCATAGAATAAAAACTTCAGTGCTGCTACCTTAAGAGTTCTGCAAGTTCACATTATGTAAATATATGTAATAAAATATTTACTTAGGGTTTCCATAAAAAAGTTCCAAAGGAGAGAATAAGAGTGCTTCTCTTTGCTGGTTTTAGAGGCTCTGGTGGGAATTCTGAGTGAAATTTAAGTCTCTTCGATGTGTTTTGATTGGCTTCCTTTGTGTTTTATCTCCTGTAATGAACTCTTTGTCAGTTTGTCAATTTTGACTAAGGACAGAAAGTTCATGTGTAGTCACAACACAGAGACCAAATTTTAAATTATGGTTTATATCATGATGTAATAATCCTCTCTCTTTTCCTTTAGTCAATATTTACCTGTTAGGCCAATATATTATAATGCTGACTTCAAAAGAAGATACTTTATTTTACCTTCTCTAAGTGTTGGTTTTAGATACTTGAAATATCAAAACTGGAAGTTGAGCCGTCTGAAACTCTTGGCTGAGTTCACTCAGAGCTGAGTTCCTCGATCGCAGGCAGGTTTCACTTCTCACCATGACCTGATGGCATAGCTGTGCGCCTGTCAGAGCAAGGCAGCCAATCCTGGAGTCACACTGGCTTTTCTCAGCTTTCGAAATGGCCCTGTCCTCGGTGGGAAGTAGATCTACTGTATCATCCCCTAGTAGCTGGCACAGTGTCCCCTAATGTATTATTAATATTTCAGGATTGGGCAAAACTACCCAAAGAGTGCCCTGTAGGAGTGTGGTCTCCAAGCATCAGACCAGATAAAGAGTAAGGACCCTTAAATTATTTTCCTGCCAGAATCCCTTATCATAAGCACCACGTGTTAGAACATTTAAAAACTGAGGGAAGAATTATTAAAAACTGAGGGAAGAACTAAAGGAAGAAGGAATAGACGGATAGTAAGTAGCTACAAAATGTGTAGATAAACCTCGTGATACCTTAGGGCTGATCAGCCAGCCAACTGAGGGAGCAGAAGGCAACGTGTTAATAAGCTCTTCTGAGTCAACCTGGGCATCAGTCAAGACTCTTGCAGTGAGTCATAGTAGAAAGGGACTAGTTTCAGGTTCAGCTGGATCCTAGAGTTCAAGTGAGGTCATCTTGACTCTTTCTTTCCTTCTTAGACCTATTATTTGCTATATTGGCATCAGTATGTGGCAAAGATGTTTCCTGGCAACTCCTGGGTTATGTGGTCCTTAGTGGGATCTTAGGAGAGAGATTCTTCTACCTGAAGCCTATATCAATCCCTAAGAATAGACTCAGAGTAACTCTGCTTGGGTCATGTGCACATGCCTGTGCCTATCACTGTAGAGTAGAATTTCACAAATACATTTTTACTTAAGCAAATTTACTCTGTGTTTGTATCTTCTGTGCATTTCTGTCTGCCCATGGTACTGTCTTCAAACTATATACCTATTTTACTTGTGTGTTCTTTTTTGGAGTCTATCCATTTTGTGCAATTTTATACACACATGTATATACATATACAAACAGTATATGTGTATGTGTGTGCACATGTATATATGTGTAAATATATATATTTACATTCATATATACTATATTTGAAAGAGGATGTACAGAATGTTCAAGAGTAAACCTTAAATTTGTATCCTAACTACTTCCCAAACCCCACTTAAGGTACAGTTCCACCAGCCTGGGTCATCCACTAACTTTTCTGAGATAGCTGGCAGGGATGTCAGGGCCTTTATTAATAAAAGAAAAACAGCTCTACCAGGAAGGGAGAGGGTAGCTCTAAAAAGAAAAAAAAAATAGTAGGTCTTTTAGCAGAAGGAAAAGGCAAACAAATCAGCTATTAATTTCTTCACTCAAAAAGTATTTCTTGAGTACCTACTATCTATGTGCCAGGCACTCTTTTGATACTGGGCACAAAAGACCCTGACTTTCTGGAGCTTTCACTGTAAGGAGAGATGCAGACAGTGAACACATGAGCCAGGAAAGATATGCTGTATTATCTGGCAGCAATGAGAGCCCTGCAGAAAGACTGAGATACATATCATCAAGTAGAGGGCAGGTGCCTTAACGTTAGCACAGGTGGAGGAAACAGAGAACAGAAGACTCTCTTCTTGTTTTGAGATTCTCTTTCAATAGGGAGATCCTACTGAGATTATCCCAGACATTGGGAAAAGCACAAGCTATGCAGGCATCTGAGTGCAGTGAGGTAAGTCTCATTCAGGGAATAGGAAGAACTTCCCAAGACAGCGGCCCATAGTGCATGTGAAAGGTGGGGCCTGAGAGCCAACAAGGTCCCTTGGGGTGCACCTGTGCAGGGATGCAAATAACAGGCCAAGAAGTAACCGCTCCAGATCCATGTTCAGAAAGTGTGGAGGGCTAGAGAGGGGACGCCGAGGCACGGTAGAGTGGCCAGTATGGGCTGAATAAGGGCTGTGGCATGTGGGAATGAGCAGGAAGGCAGAACTTAAGAGCAATGTCTGCAAGATTTGGGGATTAACTCACTTCTTTCTGGTGACCTGAAAGGATCTGTTCATCATTCAGAATGAGCCATGTCTTCTTCTTTGAGTCTACTGATTCAAGATAAGAAGGTTTTGGAAATGGGAAAGTTCTTGTGAAAGTGTTTAATATTGCTCATCCATGATAAAAGTTCTGTCATCTTTGGTGTACAAGGAGGAAAGTGGCAGTGGTACAGGCCACAGGATTGGGTGGGTGCCCAGCAAGACTGGGAATGGAAGTCAGAACTTCACATTTTGTGGCCTCTGGGAGTCTTGGGGGTTCTTGGAAAAGATTCTGGGAGGGATTCCTCAGTCCCCCAAACCAGGCTGGTGAATGTCCTTCTTATGCATTTACAGGTAATTTTGAAGTGGGAGTTCACATCGCTGACGTGAGTTACTTTATTCCTGAGGGATCTGATCTGGACAGAGTGGCTGCTGAGAGAGCCACAAGTGTCTACTTGGTTCAGAAGGTAAAGCTTCATCTCTATTTCTCTCTCCTTCCTTTTATTTCATTTGTTTGTTCATTTTCCTTTTCTTGAAAAAGCAAATCATGACAAACACTAGTTTTATCAGAATACCTTCTATCTAATAAAGCCTTTTAATGGGGCAGATTACCTGGAAGAGTGCTTGCCCTCTGTTGCTTGTTTTCCTGGAGAGATGTCAGGGAAGACACAGGTATTCATCCCAGGCCTCAGCTCAGAGTGGCCCTGCCACCTTATAACTCCAGCAAACAGTCACCTTCAGAAAGAAATGAGGGAAGATACCTGCTTTTAAACTGCTCAGCCCACACCAGCCGCTGTTTTTGTAGTTTTATTGGAACCCGGCCACATCCAGTTGTTCATATGCTGTCCGTGACTGCTTTCACACCACGCCAATAGAGTGTCATGGCAATTTACTGTCTCCTGTAGGCCGTTTAGCAAAACATTTTCAAACCCTGTTCTAATGAGTGGGTACCACTCTGGTTCTGACCTGTCCTTTACAATAGCTACTGTAGCTTCTGTGATGGGAAAGCAGAGGGAGACAAGGAGAAGTCTGGGCTTTTTCCTTTGCACCCTGACTCTAGTCCTGGTAAGTCACTAAGTGTCTATAGACCGTCCCAGGCTCCCATGTGAAATGAAGGAATTAGAATCATCTCAAGACATGCCTTCTGTTCTGGATACCAGTGCCTGGCAGGTGAGAATCCCTTTCTTTAACAAGTCTTTACTGAGCACTGTTTATCTTCTGGGCACTGCATTAGGCATTGGGGACAAGTGAACAAAAGACCAAACATAAGTGACTTCTGCCTCACTTGCTGCAGTTCATGAATCCATAGGTTTCTGTTCCTTACCACTCTGCTCATCTGCGCATTTGGCTCATTTTACTTATTTGGCTGTCTCTTGACTTTTACTTCCTGTTTGACTTTCTGAATTGAGTGGTCCAGTTTGGGGTTATTGCACTAGATTGAACCTTCCTGCTTCCCAGGCCCCGTCCCTTGGGACATGATTCTGCTACTTGCTCGTTGACTGCACTGAGGTGACAGGTACAGTCTTATCACTACCCATACATACCAGGGCACTCTGGATACTCGTTACCTGGCTCCATCTCTTGGGAATAAGAGACTAGCTCAGGTGCCAAACCTGTTTCATTCATTCACCTTCCAAATGTCATCCCCCAGAGAAAAGGTACAGCTACCCAGTCTCTCTACATTGCCTAATCAGTGTAGCAACTCCCAGGACCAGCATACCTGTGTGCCACATTGCTGGTAGGAGAAGCCAGGCAGCTCTGAGCTCTGCCCTTTTGAGCAATATGTTCCATCGTTGGCCACTGTGCTCTGACCATTGCCTCTAACTCCAGGGAAAGTCCACCCTGTTCCCTGCCCTAGATAGGGATTAAATGGAGTGCCAGTATGTAGGTTTGAAAAAAACCACCAACATAGGGAGCTTGGAGAGGTCCTGGAAAGGTGTTCCCTGAGCCCCTGAGCAATGTGAGCAGGTAGGTCTTGGCCCAAGGATTGAGGCATTTCCACAAGACAGCACCCCTTCTTCTTTTCTCACTAACCTCTCTGCCCTCCCTCACCCCTTTCAAAAAAATGTCTTAAGAGTCCCCTGAATGGACCATCCCTTTTGTAGATATGTTGTCTAGATGCTGTCAGGGCAGGCCATTAGGGGTCTATGTACTGCTCACCCTAGAAATGTCCCCACCCGTAGGGTCCCACTGAAAGCAACCCCTGGCTCTTGTCATGCCTGGGCTCTGGCCATAGGTAAGGATGAGTCTCACCTGGCAACACAAAAGGGTAATGGATTGTTTTAAGAACCACTGTTCTCCTTCGTTCTTCCCCGCTGTCCCGCTAGAGGTCTGAATACTGTCATTGACTGCGTCATGTCAGTTCTGCCTCCTTGATGGCCCTGCGGCACCACCTCCCCATCACATCATTGCACAGGAGACCTATACCCCATATTCCACGCAAGTAACTGGCCTACAGCCCCAAGGCTTATGAGTCCACCCTCCTTTGGCAGTGTATCTTCTGTTCAACCTGAAACCAAGGCTCTCTACAAATAGAGGCATTAACTTATAGCAGGGGTTTCATGGCCTCTCTCTCTCATAGAGCCTCTTTGTGTCAGGACTATCACATCTTCAATGTGCTGTCACCTGAGGCTGCCACAAATTCCCACAGACCCCAGACCATCTGTCTTTGTGCTCTGATGCACAGAATTAGGACACCTCCCACCTCAACCATACCAGGCAGCACGTGTGACAGATGGAAGATGGGTTTTCAGACATGCCTCTACTGGGTCCTATATAGTCTAATGCCATTAGGCATTTGAGTGCCCCAAGCATATGCTAGCAGCCAAAGCATAGACTCTGTCCTGATCCATAACTTGTCCACACCAGCAGGTTACCTTCATCTTCCTAGCCCAACCTTGTGCCAGTCCTCCAGCATTCCCCTACCTCAAACATGATCTTAGACCACTTGTATCACTGTTATCTCATGCTAACCTCAAGAAGGGTGTGTTCTAGAATCCCTGGGCTCCAATTCTAGTGAAGTAGCTCCATGATACCCACACAGGTATTGGCCATACTGGAACAGAAGTCCTCCAGGACAACCAAAAGTTCCTCAGATTTCTTAGATTAAGCCAGGAAATTCTGAGTCAGAAGCTACATAATCATCAATACCCAGTTCCAAGTAACTGTGCCATGTGCAGTATGTGACCTTCATGTACAGTGGTACCTAAAGCACCCAGAACCTTCAGTGACCTCTTCATAAGAATGGCCAACTGTATCCTCATCTGCAGGGCAGTTTCATTACCAAACTTTGCACATGTCAAACCATACCAAGCCTCTGTCTGGTTGAAGAACTTGTGTTGGTCTCCCATCCCTCACAATGTCTGTGATACCTGTGCAAAGCTATGGGCAGAGAAAGGCAGCATAAGGGAAGGCAGCACAGACTTAGGACCCACAAGTATCTCTGAGCACATGCATGCTAGCTTTTTCCCTGACCTCTCCTCTGTGGCCATGAAACCAAGGCCATGCACCAGCTGCTTCCTTCTCCTTTTATAACCAGGAATTATGTTTCAAAATCAGAAAATGAAAAATAAAATTGGGTTAAATAACTAAACATGTTTCCTTTTCTGCTTACTTTGGTTTTGTGATCGTCACAATTCTAGGATTTCTCTTTGGACCTGCAGAGTTGGGGCTCTGCTAAGTTCTGAAAGTGGGGAGCTAGGTGGAGGAAGGGCCATGTGCCTCTGCTGCCCAGCCCTGCCTCCAGCTTGGCAGGCGTGAATGGTGCCTGCCCACAACCTTGGACAGCAGCAGCTGTGCATTCTGATTCCTTTGAACCACTGCTCTGACCTTTCTTCCTACTCATTTTTGTTTCTTAAAGGACTGTGTCCAGGAACTTTTCTGCTGTTTTCACTTTACTTTGCCTATAAAGGTCTTCTTAAAAACTGGAGGAGCTGCCCCCTCCTCCAGAGTCTCTACTTCTTTCTCACATGGCATAATCACTGCTCCCAGCTTCATCACACGGGGAAGGTTGGGGGTTCCCGTTGATTTTCCATCCATAGGGAATATGGCACTGATTCCTTTTCATTCAGACTCTGACCTGTAAGTGACTGATGTCACAATTACAACTTAAACATGATTTGGGGAGTCATTCCATAGATTAGGGCAACATATAGTGAAGCAGATCTTAAGTCCAAATACCATCTCACTGGCTATTAAACAAAATTCTTTTTGTTGAGATTTTACTCACAGTAATAACTGTTTTGTTACTCTTGTGAATAGTAGCATGTCCTCGGGCATAAAGATAAAGTGTCCACTTAAATCTCATGAAAAAAACTTTCTTTTTAACAAAAGATAGTTCTGTTAGAACATGTTTACCCAAACAGACTTGTCCTTGGAAGGACATGACATCTGCTCAGTTAAAGACTCTCAACAATCTTCCCTGGGAGTGAAATAGAATGTAATTGTGAATTTTAAGATAATTTTAAAAAGTAAGGGAAGTAAGTTTTAAAAGTAAAAGAAAACCTGAACAGTTGAAACCTAAGCCTAACTTTTCTGCCTTTTGGCCCAAGCACGCGTGTTATTTTAGGTGTGAAACAGCTCAAGTGAAAGTTCGCCCATAAATCTCTACGATATTTTATTGGTACTGCTTTATAATAGAGATCAAAGATTGGGATTGGAAGCCTGTCTCATTGTAGAGTCCAAAGAGTTTTAAGATGTTCCTTTCTGACACCAGCAGGTTGTCAGAATGTTGATGTTTTGTTAATGTCAAACTGTGTAGCAAAAAGTTGATCACATTATGAATTCATGGAAGTGTTGATATGAAAAAGAAAGCACTTTAAACAGAAATATTGGCTGGTAAGTGAATTATCTATGAAATATTTCCTTTAAGTTGTTTCAGTGTGTAAGTAGGGGGCTGAGTATACCTTATTGTTAAAACCTTGACGTCCTCAGAGAAAAGGAGAAAAACTCACCAAATTGTTAGGCTGCAGATGTGGACTGAGATGCCTAATGGGCACTGAGGGTGTGAGGGGGCTTGGATAGGAAACCAGCAAAGTCCTGGCCTGAACTGGGCAGAAGAGTCCCTTGTGGCCCCTCCAGATGGTGTAGAACCCCCATGGGTTTGGGTGTCTGGCTCCCTTGTCACTGCTAGCCTTTTCTGTCCTCCTTGCCAGAATGATAGATTCTTCCCCTCTGTGGCCCTTTCTTGTTGGTCATAGGGTTGTCCTGGCTAACCTGCTGCTGAACTTGGCCAGCCTGCCCGCTGTGGCTTTAGCAGATGTTTCTGTTCTCTGAGGCTAATATAAGATTTTATAGTCTTGTTGGTACCCCCACCCAGCTGCCTTGGGCAGTGGTGTATTTACCCAAATGATCAATTTTTCTCAACTCTCCCAAGCCATGGTCCAGAATGCTTAGAAAGTCAGGGTCCTATCATCAATATCTCTTTTCCACAGCAAACTTTGGAACTCTGCCCTGACCCAACTTTGGTCCTAGCTCTGAAATATGCTTAAGAAAACTTAGAATCCTTCAAGCCCCTTTTGCTTTTCTGCTTCCAAAAGTGCCTATCAGTCTTCATCCACTTGGCCTTTATTGAGTACCCACATGTGTTAAGTTCCAGGAACGTGAAGATAAGATAGAGGAAGTCAGGGAATAGGATGTTATAGGGGAGGCGATGTCATGTCCTTCCAAGGACTACCCCTGGGAAGTCAGAGGAAAGGGATGTAACCAACAACTGCATTGCTCTGGGCTACCTTCCGGTACAGAAGTACCCCCAAGGTGGGGAGGTATCGTAGAGGGGCGAGAGGCTGTATCTCCTGGCTGATGATGGGAAGGGAGCTTCTGAGAGGACCAGGAAACCTTCATAGAGCAATAAAGTTTTGAACAGTGTTTCAAAGTTTGAGTACAAAATTTCTAGACAGGCAAAAGTAAGTAGGTAGAGGCATTCTAGGCAGAGGCTAGAAAAAGCATGCAATGTTCAAGGAGCAGTCTGTAGTTTGGAATTGCTGGGGTATTAGTTACAGAGGCAACCAAGGGGTAAAGTTACAGAGAGAGGCCTGGGCTGGAAAGCAAAGGTGTTTGGACAATATTCTATCTTGGTTTCCTTCGACCAAGATAGAAAATCACTTTATGAACCACCCATGTGGTTGAAGGAAAGTGGGGCTAGAGGCCGGGAAATTGTCATTAGTACCAAGGACTTTTCCAAAGCCGCATACCCTTGAGGCTTTGAGTAACTACCCCCAAACAGACATTTTGCTTACAAAATCTTATGAGAGTTTACCAGTGTGGCGATGTCTAACTGGATCCCAAGAGAACTAGGGCCATAGAAGCCTCCAGCCTAGTGCAGCATGGACATCCTGAGCGCACAGCACGTCAGTCATCCCAGACTGCGGTTTCCTCCCAGTTTTGGCAATCCATAGCATACAATCGGAGGTCGAGGAGGTGAAGGGTGGAGAGATAGGTGAAGGGAGCTCCCCGCTGTTATCTCTGCTTTCCCGTTGACCATAGGGTATAGAAGCTACCTTCCTTTGGGAAACTTTTTGCCACCTGTGACCTTTGGCCACTGAATTTTGTAGGACCAGGCTTTAGCAAAGATCTCTAGGCCACACTGAAGATGTCTGGGCCCTCTTTGCACAAATCCATTTACCAAATTCAGCTCACTGAGTATTGGGAAGGTAAAGGTAATGTGTCCTAATATAAAGGAGACTCAGATTATCATTGAGGGGAGTTTGGTAAGTAAGACGATGTGGAATTCTGGAGAATAATAAGGAAGTTTTATCTAAAATAACTTCCTCTCCAGAACTCTGCCACTGGTTTAGGAGACTATTAGAATATATCCCAAGAAAGAAGGAGAGACATGTCTACATTTGAACAGTGGAAGATAGGGAAGAAAAGACTCATCTGAGAGAGTTCTAGAATATAAGATCTAGAGGACTTGGAACTGATTGGATGTATCAGAGAGAGCAGATTGGGAGGGTCACAAGATGACACCCAGTTGTGTTGGGAGTGGGGGTGCAAAGGCAATAAGGTGTATGTGGTGGTTTGTTTTTTAGATGGTTTTGGCAGGGGTGGGAGGGTTGTTGTTTGCTTGCAGTTTACCTGGGACAGAGTGCTGCCCTTAACAGAGACAGGAAATAAAGACATGGATGTGGGTGAAGGGTGAAAAATGCCAAACTTTGTCTTGTCTGTGTGAAGTTTAGGCCATGGGGTGTCCAGATCAAGATGTCTGGGGGCACCCTAATGGATCTGGAGGGTCGGGCTAGAGATGCAGCCATGGACAGGCCTCACGTGGCAGCAGCAGTGCAGACCCAGGAGGGAAGGAGACCTTCAGGGGGATGTGCAGCCAGAAGAGCAGTGCTGAGGGTGGAAGACGAGAGGTCCCATCTTCCATTGTTTAAGGAGTAGGGAGGACAGGAGTCCAGTGAGGACCAAGACCCTATCACTAGTTCTATATTTCAAAAAAAATATGTACTAGATTAGGTAATATTTTACTTTACATATAATCATGTGTGCACAGAAAAAAGACAAAAGTTCTCTACCCACATGTTAACCTTGTTTATTCTGTGGGGCCTCCAACTGTTGACATTTTTATGTTTTGGTTTGCTATCACCTAAAATTTCTATAATTAACATGTAATTTTGTTATTTTAAGTTAAGACGTGAAAGGAAAGTGGGAATGAAGAGTAGAGGCATAAACTATTTGGAGAAACTTCTACAAGAAGTGAAGGGGAGGTCTAGGTTGGAGAAGGGTTGGTGTTTGTTGTTCAGAATGGGGAGCACTGACCTCGTGTTTATAGCCCACAGGGAGAAGGGCTGGCAAATAGGCAGCTCATTGCAAAGAGCTGGGGGCAAAGGAGGGAAGAAAAGCACAGACACAGGGCCAGGCTCTGGACAGGCAGGCCCCTCTCTGTGAGACTGTAGGAGATTGGGGTGCACATATGGAGTGATGCAGGATGGGAGAAAACAGGCTGGAAGTCAAACTGGGCACATGTCAGGGAGGGGTTGAATTTGCTGCTGTTCTCTGGGGAAAAGTTGAGGTTTTCTGCTGGGAAAGAATGAGAAGGCAGTTGGGTAGAAGGTTTGAGGAGAATAATAGTGTTTGGGGTTCATATCTGAAGGACTTGAGGAAAGAACTAACAGAGACAAGTGAAAGCCTGCCAGCCTCCCTAGGGGTGAGAGCCGAGACTGTTGAGTAACACACTTGCACACAGTTCCTACGTCACTGCTTAGCTGGAACTTGCAAAAGCAGGAAAGTCCAATTATAAGACTGACCGTGGGTTGTGGAGTTGGGGTAGTGGGAGTAAGGAAGTTAAGAGCTTGGAGGGGATTATCTGTATGGGTCATACTGAGTAGTGGTGCTAGTGAGGGCAAGACAGGACCAGACTAGGGAAAGGATCAAGGGGTCAGAGCAGGCATGAGTGTTTGCCTATGAACATGCTTAAGGACAGTCAGGCATTTCTCTGCTCCTGGAGAGAACATTCTTCTCCAGCCATGTACACATTCTGTGCTTACCACCAGGCTGAGAAGTTCTCAGGTGCTGTGGTGAGCCTCACAGAGCGGTGCGTGTGTATGGACTGTATAGATAGCACCATGATCCGCCATGAGTCCCGCCCTGACATCACAAGGCTCGCATTAGGGCAAACTGCTCACCTGGAGGGACCACACACCTCTCCAACCTTGCTTCAGGGAGAGCACATGCACAGTGACCTGGCAGAAATTAGGCCCAACTTATGGGAAGTTGAGATATGTCAAACCACAAGTGTGATTGTAACCTCTTAATTCCTTTTCTTTTGAAAGAAAGGAATAACCATCTACTTACAAAACTATGTAGACATAAAGACTGTTTTCCATAAATTCTGCCTCAAGACATGATGAACGTTTATTAAAAGGAATGCTCCTTAAAAATTAAGTATATTTATACTACCCCCAAAGTTTTAATGTTTAGCTTCCTCATGAGTGCTTAGGTTCTTTGGCATGTAACCACTGTAGTGTGACTAATAAAATATCTTCAGTGTAAGATACAGGACACCAAGCAATTTTTGTAACCTGGGCAGCCACTGAGTGTGCAAGTAAGTAGGTTTCAGGAGGGAATACCCCAAACAGTTTACCTTATACTTAAAATATTAGTTGCCCATGGAATTCTTCTGTAAATATATTTAAATAAAAATCTCCTTTGGGCGGCACCCATAGCTTAGTTGGCAGGGCGCCGGCCACATACACCTAGGGTGGCAGGTTCAAACCCGGCCCGGGCCTGCTAAACAACGACAACTGTAACCAAAAAATAGCTGGGTGCTGTACGGGCACCTGTAGTCCTAGCTACTGGTAGGCTGAGGCAAGAGAATCGCTTAAGCCCAAGAATTTGAGGTTGCTGTGAGCTGTGACACTACGTGACACTACAGCACTCTACCCAGGGTGACAGCTTGAGACTCTGTCTCAAAAAAAATAAAAAAAGTCTACTTTGTATTTCATAAAATGTTTTCTGAGATGCAGTAAATGATGACTATAAAAAAAATAGATGATTTATTTCCTGGGGGAAAGTCAGTCATTTGTCTGCAAACTAAAAGCCTAGCACATGTTAGGTGCTGGATAGAGAGACAGGAGCAAGACCTGACCCTTGCTTCTGGATTTTCCATCATCCACTGGCACTAGTGGCACCTAAAAAAGCAGTTAAGACACAGTGCAGTAAGAGCTGTGAAGGGCAGGCAAGATGGGGTAAGTGCTGACTGTTAAGGACTCCCCGAAGTCCTCTTTGGAAGAATAGGGAAGGTGTACAGAACACAGTACCCACTCTTTCTTGGGGTTTCTGGATGAACCTTTTCAAGATGGCAGTGAGCTGCATCTGCAAGGAGGTACAAAAGTTTGCCAGATGCAAACACCCAAGAAGAGGGAACAACACGTGCAAGAGCTGGAGCAGTGTGTAGGCAAGTAAAAGGGGCACAGCAGGGAGCCCGTGTGGCTGGCATTTTCAGAGCCAGTAGGGCAGGCTGAGGGACAGTGCTGCAAGGGAAGGCTGGGCCAGGTGCCACAGCACCTTGGACACTATGGGCTGGCCATCTTCAGTATTGAAAACCAAGGCTAAGAATTCTACTAACTTGCCCAAACTACACAGGAACTGGTAGGCCCAGGAGAGTAGCCCCAACTCTTTCAGACATCAAAGCCTTTTTTCCTGTCCTTGCCCCATGCTGCTCAATCAGTATAAAGGTCTTTAGACCTTGTTTTCTTTTCCCTAGCGATGAAGCTTGTTTTGCAAATAAAATCTGAACCCTAAGCTCTAATAAAAAATAGATCAGGTTTTCATTAGCATCATTAGTATAAATTTATTTCATATTTAAATTTGTAACAGAGATTTAATGAAAACAATGGCTTTCTTTTTTAAAAGCCCTTTTATTTTAGAATACTTTTAAATTGACAGAAAAGTTGGAGGGATAGCCAAGAGAGGTCCCATCTACCCCACACCCAGTTCCTCCACTGTTAACATCTTACATTACCATGTTACGTTTGCCATAACTAAGAGACAGACATTGGGACATTGCTATTAATAATTAAATTCCATACTTGAGATTTCACAATTTTTCCATCAATGTCTTCTTTCTATTCCAGGGTCCAGTGAAAACACAAATTGAAATGACTTTATTTTTGCAAATACTAAAACATAAAAGTCAGGAATTAGGTTATAATGCATTCTCAGATGTTCACTTTGTGACTTAAAGTAAGATACTGCCTTGAACACTCAGAAAAAATACTATCCGTAAAAAAGATATTAAGCCCTGTATTAATATCATTGCAAGAAGCAATCTGGATGAGCAGCTGGCTACCAAAATACAGTTGGGGTAACTATCTGATAATGCACACTCTGCAAACTTGACTCAGTCTGTCTCAGACAGCTCAGGCTCCTATAACGTCACACCATAGAGTGGGCAACTTAAGCAACAGAACTTGATTTTCTTGTAATTTGGGAGACTGGAAGTCCCAGATCAGGGTGCTGGCCAATTTGGTCCCTGATAAGGGCTCTTTTCTTGCCCTGTATATGGCTGTGTCCTCGTGTGGCTTTTTTTTTTTTTTAAGTGCCCATTCACAGAGAGCTCCCTCTCCCTCTTCTCATAAAATCTACCAGTCCTGGTAGATTAGGGCCTCACCCTATGACCTCATTTAACCTTAATTACCTCCTAATGACCCTGTCTCCAAACAGATCACATTGGGAATTGGTATTTCAACTTGTAAATGGGGTGGGGTAGGGGGAGGGCTACTGCAATTCAGTTCCTAGCAGAGGCTGAAATGTGAAATCTTTATAATTCAATCATGAGGCATATGACATGGAAACTTTTTCCATTTTGCTCAGTAAAGAAGTAAAACTTGACAACATATAAGAAAACGTTAACTATTTAGATCATATTTTAATGCACCATTAAATAAGTTAGCAAAGAAATATAGTGTCATCTGTACTGAGGGTGCAAAAGCAATGGCAAGAAAAAAATTTCAAAAGTAATTGCTTTATAAAAGTAGTTACCAAAGTTTTCGGGTGGTTATTAGGTTTTTCATAGATGTTAAAAGATATGGCATCCTTTATGCTGGGTACTGTGGCGTATGCCTATAATCCTAAATGATTAGGAGGTTAAAGCAGGAGGATTGTTTGAGCCTGACAGTTTGAGGCCAGCCTGGGCCACATAGTGAGACCCCCCAGCTCTAAAAAAATAAAAAATAAAAACGAAAGACATGATATCCTTCAGAAAAATGCATTAATTATTTGTTATGTGTACTCTCTGTATGGGCCATCAATTCTAGAATTTACTATCCCATGCCAAAGATACTTACTATACTAAAGTAGAGAACAGGTATAGACACTGCCCATAGCTGGGGTTTGTTTTGGTTTTGCCAATAAAGAAATTTAATTGGCTAAATTTACCTCAACTACAGCAGAGTTGCCCCTTTGGCCTGTGGCTTCTCAGTTAGTTAGCATGGGGTCACAGCATTCCCCATGACCAACAATGCAAACCAGATAGGACCATAGTAAATGTATAGAGTAAGTGGTTGTTACTGCTGGTGTTTTTAGTTTGAGATGTGGAGTGAAATGGTAATGCCATTAGTCTAGAAAAATATGGGAGAAAGTTTAAAGATTTAAAGGTAGGTAGGAGAGAGTTTGAATAATTTCAGAAGATATAGATAGAGATATTCATTTAATCTTTGGAATTTTAGAAAAAACAAGTTATCTGGTACAACTCTAAGTTGTCATTTGAAAGTTAATTGAAAAAAATTTCATTAAAGATGGTATGCCATTGACTTAGTTTCTTATGGGATAGAAAGATTAATAAGGAGAAGAAATACTAAATGATTTCAAAACTAAAAAATTGGTACAGTGGTTCACACTTGTAATCCTATCATTCTTGGAGGCTGAGGCAAGGAGCTCAGGAGTTCGAGACTGGCCTGAGCAAGAGCAAGACCCATCTCTACTAAAAATAGAAAAATTAGCCATTCATGGTGGTGTAAGCCTGTAGTCTCAGCTACTTGAGAGGCTGAGGCAGAAGGATTACTTGAGCCTGGGAGTTTGAGTTTTCCATGAGCTAGGCTGATACCACAACACTGTAGCCTGGGCAACAGTCTTAAAAAGAAAAAAAAAAAAAAACACCTGCAAAAATAGATGACTAGTTCTAGTTTGCTACAGTGTTCATTTAGGAAAGCTGAATTGAATACCCTTTCAGTTTTCTTACTATATTGATATTTATTAGGGTGTTCTGTTAGTGTTCCAAAATATAATTTGGTAAATTGTGGTATGTTTAATTAGTAAAACGTTGATTCAACAATAGCTTGATTTTCCTTTGATGAAGCCCTATTACGAGTTTGCGCTCAACCATGGAGTTCTTAAGTACATATAGTTCAACTGGAGTAATTGTATTGGAAAATACAACTGAAGTCTAGAGCTTCCATATTGGTAGATAGTAGAGTATAGCTCTTTTTTGTTGCTACAGTGGATTTTTTTTTACCCTCTGTTAGCAACTCTTCTCACTTTCCCAGCTCTCATTCCCTTTTGATTCTAAAGTCTCATGGAAAACCATGAGATAGGGTGGTCTTCCTGCAGGGTCTTCAGCAGCAGAGTGCCTACATCTTTAGCTCACTTTGGAAAAGCTGAAGCTGTTCACCAACACTATATCCTTAGGGCTTCTCCTAAACCTGGGGAAAACTCCCCTGGGATGGAGAAAGGTACTCACAGTCCTGTCCTCTGTTTTCAGGTGGTCCCCATGCTGCCTAGGCTGCTGTGTGAAGAGCTGTGCAGCCTCAACCCCATGACTGACAAGCTGACCTTCTCTGTGATCTGGACGCTAACTCCAAAGGGCAAGGTAACAACTTACATGTTGTCCTTTCTCTGCTTCACACCATTCCCATTCCATGAGTTTTGGTAAGCACCACTGTGGTGTACCTGGCACTGGGCCGTGGTGCCAGGGTGATAGGACAAGGGAGTCAGAGAAGAAATATAAGAGTATCACTCCCACTTAGAAGGCAAAACTGGCCCTATGCACTTTGTAACAAGTGGCTTGTTTCTTGTCTATTATCAGATGAAGGAAGAGAGTAAGCAGAGTAACACAGAAGAGGCTCACACAGGAGATAGGGTTTCAGCAGGTGTGAATGTGGATGGGCAAAGGCAGGAAGAGTAGTCTGAGCTGCAGGTAGGGGCAGAGCCTGTTGGGGAAGACTTTTCTTAAGTGAGGTGAAATCAAACTATGGACAGTTTCAAATGCCAGTCACAAAAGAATTTGGTGTTAGGGTTCCTCTGAAGTATCATGAGAAAGGTCACTTACAGCAGTTCTCAACCTGTGGGTCGTGACCCCTTTAGGGGTAGAACAACCCCTTCACAGGGGTCACCTAAATACGTCCTGCGTATCAGGTATTTACATTATGATTCATAACGGTAGCAAAATTACAATTATGAAGTAGCAACAAAAATAATTTTATAATTGGAGATCACCACAACATGAGGAACTGTATTAAAGGGTTGCAGCATTAGAAAGGTCGAGAACCACTGTTCTAGAAAGATTAGTGCTGCATTATGTAAAGGAGGTATAAAGATGAGTTAGCAAGGTAGTGCTGTGATCAAGGTACCAGTGATGAGACCAGGGCCTAAGAACAGAAGGAGAGGAATATTAGCAGGTAATCCTTGACACAGGGTTGAATGAGGGACATGAGTGGAAGATGACTCCAGGAAAAACTAGTCCCTCCCCCGACAGAAACAACTCTATACATCCAAAAATAGGGTCGTGATTTAGTAAACCATGGTACCTATTCAATGGAATATTATGAAATTATTAAAGCTGTTTACAGAGACTATGGAAGAACATGGGAAATGTTTATGCTGTAATATTAAATGGTAGTAAAAAAAATAATTATAAAGAGGTTCCAAATAAAGACAGAGAATTGAATACCCACATTTACTTTCATTCCCTCCCAAAACCTCACTAAAACAACAGTCAAGAGATTTTTTTTTTTAAAGACATAAACCCACAAGGACAAAGAGAGTGGGAGAGGAGACAACAGCAACAAAGTTTTGGAAGCTGGGTAGCAGATGGATGAGTGGTAACTGACTTAGCAGTACTGAGAAAGCCGAATCCCTAGCCAGCAATAGAGAAAGCCAAGAAACAACCCAATTTACATGGCAGAACCTTAAGAAAATTCCAAATTGACAACAGCAGATAACTCTAGAAGGTGGAGAAGGGGTGGGGGAAATGAGGCTAACAGTATTGGCAGTTGAAAGTTTATTTTAAAAGATTGTCCTTCCCGTACCATCGTAGAACACCAGAAATTTATTCTCTGGACAGGGTAAGGTAAGGGGTCTGTGAACTAGAAGACACCAGATACACTTGATGGCCACGGTAACTGGGGGGCAATTGAGTGAATGTTGACGTACTGAATAGTGAGGGCGCCAGCTTTCTTTCTTTTCCCTGCCAACCACAGAATCTTGGTAGTCAGACCTGTACCCATGAGTCAGGCAATGGGAAATCTTTCTCCGAGGAAACTGAGTAGTGAATAAAAAGACTTAAGGATACTACCCTTGAGGTCTTCCCAACCAGCAACTCAACTATGTTCCCCTACAGTAAAGTTTACAGACAATAAACTCTGCCATCTCAGTCAGAGCTTTTTAGGATTTCACCTTCATGTGTGAAGAGACAACCAAAAGGAAAGTCTCTAATAAGAAATAGGAAGACAGAGTAAACAGGACAAAAGCAACTAGAACAAAGCACACTAACAAGGTAAAAGACTCTATCATTTATATCTTTAGAGGATTTTTTAAAGAGAAAGTGTCTATATCACAAAATCTAGATACTTTAAAAAAGAAACATTTGGAAGAAATAAAGCTTTGGAGAATTAAAAACAAGATAGAGGAAATGAAAAGTTTAAGATCCTGTTGGGGCTCGGCGCCTATAGCTCAACCGGCTAAGGCGCCAGCCACGTACACCTAAGGTGGCGGGTTCGAATCCCCAGCCCGGACCCGCCAAACAAC
>NW_003852408.1:1293279-1334464 GCF_000181295.1 Otolemur garnettii | reverse complement strand
AATAAAGATCCTGTTGGAAGGTAAAGTTGAGGAGTTGTCCCAGAAAGAGAAAAGATAAGAAAATTAGAAGAGCAGTGCAATGCAGGATATCCAATATCTGTTCAATGAGAATTGTAGAAAGAGTGACCAAGAAAACAAAGGGGAAGAAATCAGTCAACAAACTAATTCTGGAAATAGTCATGCCCTATTACTAGAGGGTAGGACTTTCCAGATTGAAGGAGTTTACTGCCTAGCACAGTGGTAGAGACACGTCATGTTGAAGACACATCATCATAAAATTTCGGAATACTAGGGGCAAAGAAAAGATTCTATACGTTTCTAGGAGGGGAGAAATAAGTCATGTACAATAGATCAGAAATCAGAATAACTTCAGACTTTTGAACTCCAGCTCTAGAAGCTAGATGACGTAAAACAAAGCTTCTAGTTTCTGAAAGACCATGCTAAAAATTCTGTACCCAGTTAAGCTGTCAATAAAATATGAGGGTATTGCAGAGGGTCTCAAAAAAAAATAAAAATGCGGCTTTCATACAGCCTTTCTCAGGAAACTGCCAGAGAATGTTTCACCCAAATGAAGGAGAGCAAATCAAGAAAGAGGAAGACGTGGGTCCCAGGAAATAAATATTCCCATGCCGGAAAGAAGTAAAGGAATCACCTAGATCAGGAGTTGCCAAACTTTTCTTGCAAAAAACGAGATAATAAATATTTCTGGCTTTATAGGCCCCACAGTCTCTGTAGCAAGTAAAGAAGACATAAACTGGGGTGGCACCTGTGGCTCAAAGGAGTAAGGCGCCAGACCCATATGCCAGAGGTGGTGGGTTCAAACCCAGCCCCAGCCAAAAACTGCAAAGAAAAAAAAAGAAGAAGAAGAAGACATTAACCAGGTTGATACATGTGATTCTGCATTCAGTCTATTAGAATGAGTTTTTTGGGTTGAAGTATAAGAAGAAAGTCCCAACTTCAGATAGATACTTAGTTGGGAAGGAAAGGAGCACATGTAATAACTTTTTCAGATAATTGTGGGTAGTAATCTTTGTGCTACAGCAAAATTTAATAAATTATTTCTCAAAAGTTAATTGCCATCTTTCAGAGTCTGAAATTATACCTTCTGTGAACTGAATTTTTGTCTTCCCAAAATTTATGTATTGAAGCCCTAGCCTGCCCAATATGACTGTATTTGGCATGGGGCCTTTATGAAGGTAGTGAAGGTTAAATGAAGTTATAAGGATGGGGCCCTGATCCAGTAAGATTAGTGTCCTTAGTACAAGAGTGCTTGCACTCTGTTCCATCTCCAGCCACCACGTGAGGACACAGCAAGAAGGTGGTTCTACAAACCAAGAAGAGAGCCTTCATGGAGAACAACTTAGCTTGCATTTGGCTCAATTTCTAGCCTCACAACTATGAGAAATAAATTTCTGTTGTTTAAGCCACCCAAACTGTGGTATTTGTTATGGTAGCCCTAGCAGACTAATATCAGTTGACTTTTCTTAATATAGGTTACGTAAAAATCCATTGGTTCATCTTTAACTTTAAATGACTCTTTTTGTCCATGTATGATCTCTTAACATTAGAAAATGTCATTTAGAAAATATTATCTTATTGTGCTGATCTTCTGCATTTGGATACATTTTGTTATAATAATGTGAAAAAATCACATTTGTTAATGTCATTGCATTATCATATTATCAGAGAAATCTTTATGTATTAGAAAACCATCAGGCTCATATGTAAGATAGAGGGTTCCCAAAATTTTAATTTTTATGAAAGCTTGAATATTGTCATTGGCAACAAAAGTCATTTCTCTTGAAGTGCCAAATATTGGTGTCTAAATAAGTATAGTTTTTGTGTCTGTTGGTCTTTTAAGTAAAAATGGTGTCCCATAAAAGTATCACCTCCCAGATCCAGGTACTATCGAGATTTTTTAATTGCTTATTTATTTTAAAACAAACCTCAGGTCATTTCACTAATATGTATTTCAATCTGCAACTTTAAAAATTTTAGATTTTTTTTTATATAACCATAATTCCATTAATATACCTAATAATGGATACCAGTGCTTTGCTGTCTTCCAAAACCCAGTCCATAATACAGTTCTCTGTTTCTCCAGTTAATTTGTCTGAATTCTATTAAAACAAGTTAAACACATTACATTTGGTTTTTATGGTTCCTAAATATCTGGTAAAAAGTTTCTTCTTAAGATTTAAGAGGCAACACTATCTGAAATACAGAGAAGGGGTTGTGGGGACAGTGTGCCAGCAATCATATTTTGGTGGGGGTGGGAACATGCATGGAGAAAAAAATGAATGGAAAAAGACCAGAAGGAAATAAAACAGAATGCCAGCAGTGGTTGTATTTGGGTAGCAAGACCATGAGTAATTTCTTCTACTTTTTTGTATTTTCTAATATTTTTTGAAAACATGTGTAACTTTTATATTCTTATAAATGCTTATTTTTGTGAAAGTTTAAATAGAAAATAAAAGCCCATGGGAGAAAACTAACTTAACAGAAAAGAATGTTGAGTCTGAATTATGCCTGCCAGGGTTAGACCCAAGAAATAAAAAGCCACCTGATCTAAGGAGCTTCTAAAATATGAGGGTCATAAAAGAAGCACTAGATAGTGGCAGACTCTGCAACTCAGGTGACCCTTTGGGTTTTTGTTGGAGGCACTGTCTACAGCCCAAATCTCCGTGAGGGGCTGGAGAGCAGGTGTGAAGTAGATGCAGTCCAGGAGGGGCGCTAGGCCTCAGCACAGACCAAGCCGCATAGGAAGTATGAGGGTTTGTGGAGCAAGGCCCACTAACCACACTCCTTGTGCTGTGGTTATCCAGACAGCCTTCCCAGACCAAGGGACCACATGAGAGGTAGACCTGGTCGGTTGGTCTGGGATAAGTATCTCTTACCCACAGTCAAGATGCATGAAATGAGAGGTCAGATTTCAGACTCTCATCCAAGGAATGGGGCTTGTTCCAGACTCTGGCAGGGAAAGCCTGAATTAAGCAAGGGGCGGGGAAGACTAATTAGGAACCAGATGGGAGGGGTCAGGAAGCCAGGAAATGCTGGTAGAACAAGGAGGAGCCCTTCATCCAGAACCCAGCAAGTGGAGAGGAGGGTGCCTGAAGCCTGTGTGGCCAAAGGCTGAGACTGCAGGAGGGGCGGCGGGTAGTGGTGGCTTCTCTTGGTATAAGGATTTGGACTTAGGAGGGGCTAGAGCGGGTACAACAGTATCGTGCCACTGCTGCTACTGCCATGTGGCTGCCAGTCTCACCTGGAACTGACGTGGAGAAAGCTTCATGTTGTACTTTCCTTAGTCTGCCACAGTGTCTGATTTCTGCGGCAGGCATGATCAGCTATAGAAAGGTTATTCCAATATTTTTAATACCCATCATATTTTTTTAAATACTTACAATAAAATCTTGGACATCTATGCATTCATTAAGCCAGAGGCCAGATTTTTAAGTCAATAAACATGGAAGAATCCATTTTTAGCACATTTCTTATATTTTGGTGTATAAACATTGTCTTTTTTCTTTTTCTTTGAGACAGAGTCTCACTTTGTCGCCCTCAGTAGAATGCCATGGCGGCACAGCTCATAGCAACCTCCGGCTCTTGGGCTTAAGCGATTCTATTGCCTCAGCCTCCCAAGTAGCTGGGATTACAGACACCTGCCACAATGCCCAGCTGTTTCTTTGTTGCAGTTGTTGTTGTTTAGCTGGCCCAGGCCGGTTTTGAACCTGCTGCCCTAGGTGTATGTGGCTGGCGCCATAACCACTGTGCTACGGGTGCCGAGCTGAGCATTGTTCTTTAATCTAGACATGTATGATTGTATATTATTACAGGGAGAACTCACACAACTAAATCTTGTGCTTTGTCTGATATAATTTGGTATCACAGAATCTACTCTGCCTATATCAGTCCCACGGCCTTGTTATTTCCTGAACACCTCTGGCACGCTTGTCTTGCTGGAACTTAGAAAGCCTGCTCATGAGAGAGATCTTAGATATACCTCTGTAAAAATGCCAATATTAGTTTAAAAGGTCACATGTGATGAATCTGACTTGGAACTAAATTCTTAGACCTGAGAACCTTAGAAGAGGCTCACTATTCCTTAGTGATCCTTAAATTGCATCTGCAACTTCCCTGCCATGTGCTGTCCAGCATCAGTTAGGACATGAGTATATTCCAGAAGTTGCCTATTTCAGCATTTACTCAGACTGGAAGCCATGAGGTCATTCTTGACTTTGGTCTTTCTCTTGTCTTGCACCCAGTCTGCCAGTAAATCATCCCATGCCTTGTAGATACCTCCAGAATTGCTTTTTTCCTTGTCACCTGGGTCTAAGCTTCCCTCTTTCACCTCGATGAGTACAGAGGCCACCCAGCTGACTCCAGCTTCTGCTCCTGCCCCACATCATCTTCTCTTCACAGTGATCCTTCAAAGTCTTAAATCAGGTCTTTTTTCTCTATCAAAAATTCTCTAATCTCTCATGCAGAATAAAAGTGAAAAAAGTTTTCACAGTGGGCTTTCCTCCTGTTCCTTTCTCTGTCTTCTACTAGAAATGCCTGGACTCCTGAGTCTGCTTAGGACTAGACTCCCTTCCCACGTCTTGCAACATTGCTGCTCGCAGGGGAGATGCTGGCTTTTCTTGAATAACTGAGCTCTCTGCTGTGCCACAGCCCACATCACCAGATCCTGCGACCTGACTTCAGATTGAGCTTGGATTTCCCCACCTGCCGTCTTCTTATATCGTTCAGGCCTCTGTCTGTCCATTATTCTCAGGAAATCTTTCCCTCCCTGCCTAGCACTTCCCATTCTGAAAGCAGGACATGTTAGGAGATCTATGGTGCATGCCAGGGTAGGCTGTCTCTCTGCAGCTGAGCCTTCACTGCTACTTGGGAATCCTTTTATTTATTGCTAATGTAGATGTTCCAGACCTTTAATCTTGGGGCCCATCCTTCAGCTTTGCTGCCTTCTCTTCTTTTCTTCAAGACCCATAATTCTTCCAGGTGACTTTCATTTCTTAGAAACCAGAGAGCCCAGTCAGCTTGGTCTGCCAAAGTCGCATCAGAATTTCTCTCCTTCTTGCCACTTCCTTTCACTTCTCTTTGTGCAGTAAAAATTATCCTCTTCTACCTGAGTTAAGCTCTGTATTTTCTAGGTCTTTTAATGGCATCGGTGTCTACCAAGCCACTTGAACTTGAAGCGTCTAGCCTGCTTCACATCTGCCACACGCAGGCAGTTCCAAATGCTAATAGTTCTACCTTTCAGAGTGTCTCTACTCAATCTTCTTTTTTCTGTTACCACAGTCCCTGCCTCAGGTCAAGTCTTTGACTGTCTTCTCCTGGCACATCGGGACAAACTCTTCACAGCCTCTCTCCTCTGTTTGCTCAGTGGTATTAGATGATGTCGTAGAAGCTGAACCTTTCCTCTTACCCTGTTGCGCAGCTTCCTCTGACAACAGGTCATGATTAGCTGTGGAAGTCCAGACTCTGGAGCAGAATGTGCAAAGACCTCTACCAGCCCATCACTACTGCATGGCCATTTGCCACTGGAGGGTTGTTTGGAGGGTCTGATCTGAGAGAGCTGCCACACTTGTGAGACTTTGCTTTTGCTTTTTCCTCTTCTTTGAATGTCCTTTCCTCAGTTCTGCCAGTGGGAATCTTAGAGATCTAGCTAAAATATCACTTCTTTCACTAAACCATTAGTCATTTATTCACTTGGTAAGTGGTCATTGTATATTTGCTGTATTCAAACATAATACAAGATATGTAAGATACAGAGATTAAATATGTACCCAAACAGAAACAATAGTTTTTTCCTGATCGTGGATTTACAGATTTTTTTTCTTCTTTTTCCCACTTGTATTTTTAAAGTTTTCTACAATGAATGCATATTACTGTTGTAATAAGAGAAAAGTAAAAATTATTTTGAGATTTTTTTTTTTCCTGCTTGTTTAAACAGGTAACAGAGATAGGGTGTGTTTGTAGGCTGATTGGGAAGGCAAATATAGTAAAGAAGACATTGACAATGAGGAAGAAGGAACAAATTCGGGGAACTGGTCAAGAAGGTAGTCAGAGACTGAGGGGAGAGCTCACCTCCCAGTAGGGAGGCCCCCAGGTCTGTTAGGTGATGTTCTTTCTCGCGGGGGGGAGAAGGACGGCTTGGCCGTAGGTGCAAGCTCACTCCTAGAATTGTTTAAACGCAAGAAACGACTATATACTCTTAGGTGGCATGTAGCAAAATGTGTTTATTTTCCACTCCTCTTTATTGGGAGCTAGTCACGTACACCACATTGATCAATAATCCTAACATCCTCATTTCTTATCTTAAACTATAGAAAAGAAAGAAAGTCCGGGAAAGTGAGATAGCCATCATAAGATTAGCCTAAAGAAAGAAAGTCCGGGAAAGTAAGACAACCATCTTAAGCTAGCCTCAGGCTATTCCTCTTGGAAGACCTAAAATTGTTCATACATTATCTGACTTCTATTGTTAAAGGTTAGGATAAACAGAGGAGTAAAACCTTTCTCTTCTATGTACTCAATTAAATTTCCAAGAAACTGGCTTCATGACTGTTTTTTTATGGTTTTGGAGACCCTGCAGTTACAATGGAGTATTTTACTCACATCATTACGATGGAGTTTTTCTTTTTACTCACATCAACCTTTGAGTCCTGTCCTCTGCACAGATGGGCCGTTTCAACCCTTATCTGACAGGCTGACTTGACTGCACAGTTGGGGTTACCTGTGGGAGGTTTTAACGCCTGGCCTGCAGGCCCCCACTGTGTTTTCCCAGGTCGCTTAGGGCTTCGACAAAAGCGCATAATACTCACAAGTCTTTTCACTCAGTTCTGGAATTAAAAGAGCACATTTCATTTAATTTTTGTGGGAGTTTACCCCACACAGGTCCCTGCCCTGTTTGGAGTGACGATGGAAGGAAACCTGCCACAATCTGTGGAGGGAGCAAGCTGGCTATAGAGAGGGTGCTCAGGCAGAAGAACCCCTCCTCCCTGGCATCATCGTTTTCCCACCTTCTCTGCAGAGATCTATTGTCCTGATAGATTTTAAGGTCCTTATAACCAGAGCCCATTCCTAATTTTTTATCCCCCTCAAATAGCATTTTGCCATGTGCCCCCAAAGATGCTTACATATGATTTCATCCAGTGATCTGCATATCTTTTTCATTAATTCTTACTGGTTTAGTCTGCGCAGTTAGAATGCTGGCCCCTTGGCAGGCATTTTCATCAGAGCAGTCTGCTCATCACCGAGCATGTCCAGGGGTGCATTGGGCCTCTTGCAGCTGCAGCTCTGGCTGCATCCCTGGCTGGATCCCCACAGCTTAGCACCCTCCCCCATGACCTCTCGCATTTCATGCAAAGCTCTACCCAGGAATCCTATGGCACTTGCAAAGTAAAATGCTGTGCTCTTCCTGGGTCATCACAGTGTCTGTAGCAAGTTCCTAGAGCTGAGGCTCATGGGTAGTGTACCTAACCTTTGTCTCAGTTAATGTGTTTGGGTTCCATCCTCAGATACCATAGTGGCAACCTTGTTCAAGCAACTCCCTGTGAGAGATGACAACTTCAGAGTGATCCTGAGCATAATAGAAAAGCTCCAAGAATACCCACCCTTAATCATTACCAAAAAAGGCAGGCATTATTTCAGGCCTTCAGTGACAACCCTGGGACAAGGGAGCCTTGAGAAAAACTGTTCTCGACATCACTGTGTCCCACATAACTGGACCAGACAATTAGACAGCTTACCTAAGGTCCCTAAATTGTGAGCACAGATTTTGCTATGAATCATTGGGATTAGAACAAGAATCCAAGGTAAAATATTTTCAAGAAATGAAACAAGCTGTTTATCATTTATAAGACTGTCATTCAAAGAGCTAAGCATTATTTTTAATTAGCTTTCCCCCTGCATTTTGATGTTATTAATAGAGGGTTTGATCTAAATCTAAAGATGTGGGCCCACCCTGAGTTCAGTAAACAACAGAACAGGTCACTGTGCCTGGCGTCTTTAAAACAAAGCCAAGCCTCCATTTTGAGATGGCTTAGCACAGTCCTGCTGAGAGACAGGGCTGAGTTACCCTCATTAGCTTTAGAGATCTGCGATTTTGTGTTTCCTGGGTCTTAATCCATGTCTCAATCCCATACTCAGCCATTTCTCCCCCATGATTTCTTTCCTTTCTTCCTCCCTGCCCCCACCTCTAACTGCCTTCCCAAGGCCTTAAGACCACATAGCCAATCCAGGAGGTGGCTGTGACCTTTTAAGATTTCTCTTGCCCTCCCCGACCTCACCACCATACCCCTGTCCACTGGGAAAGGGAACACTTTCAAGGCCTACTCAGAGCTTAGGCTGCTTCCACCACTGTCCCTGTTCCAGGAAGGGAATTTTTGTCCCCCAACCACATTCAGGGCTTCCAGGTTCTCTGCACATTTCTTGCCATTTTCTGAGTTTAGTGTGAGAGGCATACACTTGGGGAAGTTTCCTCTGCTTCCTTCCTCTTAGGCTTAGAAGTTCAGGCAGCTGCCTGTGGGTCAGGACGGGCAAGGGCCTGATCATAGCTCTGGAGACCAGTGGATGGCAGGCAGCCTCAGAGAGCAGAGGAGCAAAGGCCTATAGAGTTAGACTTTTTCTTTTTTTTTTTTTTTCTCTACAAATCTTAGAAAATTGTAGCACAGAAACAAACTGACTTATAAATTAAACTAGGCAGGCAATGCACATGATTTGGGGAATGGACACTATTAAAACCTTGCCTAAAATTATACAAAAATATGCATGTAATATTTTTACTTGCATGACATTTTGAAATAAAAAAATGAAACAAAATTTAAAAATAAATAAAACAGGCAGGCAGACTTGCCGTCCTCTGCTGTCCCTGAGCCCTCCTGGCCAAGGTCACTGGTAGGCCCTGCCTACTTCCCTCCCGAGACCCCACACTACCTCCAAACCCCTTTGCACACTGCCACCCAGGAAGGAGACAGCATCCTTTCAGATACTTTCTTCTGCACCTTTGACTTAGCTCACCAACTTGCCAGCCCCCCAAGGATAATTGCTCTGTGTTGGTAGTTGTGAGAAGCCACTACAGTCTACTTCACCCCCTACCCCTTCTCTCAGCCACTCCAGACAGCCTGGTTTTATTCTAGTCAGAAAAATGTTTCTTTCTAATATATTTTTATTAAGAACGAAACATTTTACATACAGAACTGCTGCAAAAGAAGTGATTTTGTGCCTAATTATTTAAAATTAGAAGTTGACCGCATTAGTAGTTGTTTGAACCAAAGATGTCTAAACTGACATTTTTCAAAGGATAAATGTTTAAATACATTTAAATTGAACTGAATAATTTTCAAGAGATGTAGTGTCCTCATACCTTTGTGTCTATTAAATATAGGAAGTTGATACATATTTGAGATATGTATGCTTCATCATTTGTCTCTCTTTTATGAGCTTCTGCTAAAATATAATAAAAATAACAGTAGATTTAATATCTAAATCTTTAGACCTGAATCTGGTCTTGGCTGCCACTTAGGAATTTGTGTGACTTCAACAAATCCCTGGCCTGTTTTCTCAACTGTAAAATGGGCTGAACAATGCACTCCTCCTCCCAGATGTACTAAGGAGAACTTAGAAGGTAGTGGTTTCCAGACTACAGTACTAACAGTGTTATTTGCGTACTACTTTCAGTCTTACTTAGTACAGTAAGTAGATCTTGAAATATGATGCCTTTGCAGATTTTATGTGCTCCTTTTTAACCAGGCACTTTCCTAGTAATGTGCCTGCAGCAGGTATTGGCACTGTGTTTAATCTGACATTCTAAACAGGGATATTCTAGAGTGTGTGCAGGAAACTTGCTTGCCTACAGAAGAAAGTGACCCAAATTCTTCACTTGAGCAAAAGAAAGAGGAAGGACTTGATCTTCTTTCTGAAGGGTTTTGTTTATAAATCTCCACGTGGCATTTTTCCTTTTTCCATGAAAAACTCTGTCCTTTTGTCTTCTGCCACTGGCTTTGGTTATGGACTGGGTGTTGATATGAATACAGTTTCCAAATTGGAAATTAATGAGGTGTTCCATCCAGAGAGGCTTGCTGTCCATACTGCAAGGCTGGCTCTTCCTGGGACCCCCTCCATTTGGATCTTTGCTTTCCTGCTACCTATCTCTGTCAGGAAGTGACAGGCATCCTTTTCTTTCAGGCCTAGTTTCTCTGGCCTAAGAAATTTTTTAGTATATCTATCAGATGTGACTTCCAGAGGCACTGGATTGTGTTTAACAGGGTAAGTTCTGCTGCCAGAGTCCTCTGTCACTGGGCAGAAAGATCCTGATGGCTCTTCGGGCTTCTTCCTTGGCCCTTAGTACGGTTTAAAAAGAAGGCTGAGACAGACATTCTGGGATGCAGGCATAAGGGGAGAGGGCTAATATGAGGTGAAGGGGCTAACAGAAAAATATCGTCAGTACTGAAGTCTCAGATTTGGTGGTGTTCATGTGTGCTGCTCAGAGACATCTGTCTTGACTGTAAGGAAACAAAGGAGCAGAGGTGCCCATTAGGGAAAAAAAATGGTTCAAACTAATCGATAGGTTCTGCCAGTGTGGGCTGTAGCAGGCTTGAGGAGGGGTATGCTTCTGATTACTGTGAGTTACAGGTAACCCATTCTAAGAACATGTCAGGATTACAGGTAGCCCTGGTCAGGGCTCAGCAATCAGACAACCAAGAGTAAACAACAAAGATGTGTTTAGAGCCAGGTACCGTGGGCTAGTGGGTAGAAAGGTGGCTAGGAACCTTATGGAATGTTCTGCTAAATTTAATGCATAAATATTTTAGAGAGGACAGCCTGGTGCATTCAGTAGATTCTTAAAGCAGTTTTTGACACACTGGTTTACATGAAAACAGATATCCAGTCAGGGTGCTATCTGGCCAGGGAGAAATGACACAGACCCCAGGGGACCACATGTCCTGTGGCCTGGATGCTGGAGGGAATCTGCCAGGCCACTTGTAAAGTGTATAGAAGAGGGAGTGGAATAGAATGGAAGCTGACATTCCCTGAGCCGGAGGCAGGCCATCCAGCATGATGTGGACACCCAGGAGGAGGGGAGACTGGGTTTGGAATGAAATGGAGTAAAGGAAACAAACTAAATCTCCAAGGGGAAACTTTGAGACCACAAGAATGAGTAGGTCATGGCCCTGTCATTCTAGAGGAGGCAAGGCTGGAACAGCTTTACTTGGGAGTGTGGATGTGCTAGGAGGGCAACCTAGGCTGAACCTGAAAGGGGCTCTCCTGGAGACCTGCACCGGACACTCCCCAGTGGGACTGTCGGCTGGCATCTGGTACTAGTCTCACCCTTGCCTTGCCGGCAGCACACACAGATGCCTCCTGAGATCCAAATTCAAGGCCCGCTTGCCACAATGGAAGTCTTCATTGGAAGACTCACATTATTTGAATACCATGTATTTTTGGGTAACAATAGTTCTTGAAATAATCTGGAAAACATAGTTTCAGGATTTTTTAAAAGAAAAATTGAAGTCTTATATTGACGATTCAAGACTATTTATAAGACTCTTTACGCTGAATCTCACACACACACAAAGTGAGAGGTTGCCACCATTTTCTCCCGTACCTCAGGGCTGCCATGTTTTAAGAGTATTAATTCTTCCTCTAAGGGAGGGTGAGGATACCAAAGAGGTCTCTGTAGCCCCAAGGATAGTTGTGCCCCACAGCGGCTTTGTGGTATGGACAGCTCCTTTCTCCATGGCACCTATGGACCCTTCAGATAACCTTTTGGGGGAAACATTGGCTCAGAGGTTGTGTACAGAATGGTTTGGTTGGTGAAGAGCAAGGCAAGAGGGATGTGTGCAAGTCCATGCTGAGAGTTCTGCCGCTGATGGACACTCCCTCCCTGAGCCTGCTTGGGGATCACACTTCCATGGTGATTATTCAGAGCGTTCCCACTTTCTTCAGGCCCATGGACTCCACCCAGCCTCACTTGTCCTCTGCTTCATGCTTGACTACCTAGACTGGGGGTGTCTGACGTGAGTGCTCTCAGCTAACCCTCTCTGCCAAGTGCCTGGCCTCCTCCTTGCCTGGGATCCCTTTGTTCTTGTGTGTCTTCCATCTTCTGCTGGTCCCTGCAGACACCATACAGTCCTCTGTCCTGCTTACTCCACAGCTTTCTTTCCCAGCCATCCCTGCAGCCTCTGCTGCTGGCCTCCACCTGTCCTTAACCCAACTCTTCCCAGGGCTTTTTATGTCACAACACACATTGCTCTTGAGCGGTTAGTGGCATGTGGGGCATGTGCACAAGGCTGTCCTGAGAGTGAAAGGAGCCCTCACCGTAGATCTGTCATCCATTTGCAGCACCTGCCTTAAGTCTCTGCATTTTCTCTACCCTCTGCCCTATGTTTTCTCCCTAACAGCTGTATTTTTTTTCTATAATAAGCATTTTTTAAAAACAAAAAGAAACTTGAGTGAGAAACTTGAATGAGTCTGCATGCATAGACTCATTCTTTGTTCTCATCCTCCTTGACACCTACCCAGGTGGCAGTGGACACACACTTGTGGGTAAAGGTGTAGGCTCTGGAGATGGACTGCCTGAGTTCCTGGCTTTGCCAGTCTCTAGCAGTGTAGCTTAGGCAAGTTTCCTAGCCAGGAGGAAAGATAGGCAGATTCTCACCTCACAGGGGCAATGTGAGAGCAGGTGGTTGCTATCGGAGACATAAGTGCCCATCCCACCTTAAGTGCTGTATGACTGCCTCTCTGCCTTTGACCCCTTTCTTAAAGTTCTTTCCTGCTGCTTTTCCGAACATTGGCCACCCTGGTTTTTCTCCTGTGTCTGAACTCTCTTGTTTTCCTTCTGTTTTTATTCTCTGACTTCTCTGTTTTTGCTCCCTAGGATGGAGGAGGTGTTAGACCTCACAGCCTCGACTCCCTCACTTGCTCTTTCTTTCTTGGACCCTGTGCTGGATGATACCAGCTCTCCACCAAGACCAGCATAACCCCAGCCCCAGCCCACACCCCCAGATGCCTTCCAGACAGCCTCACCTGTCTGCATCTTTCTCTGTACCTCAGACTCAGGAGTCTCCCAGATAGTTTAATGTGTGTTTTGTTTTTGTTTCAAAAGTAAGAAATGCTCATTATACCAAAAACTTAATAGACTAAAATACAACCTGACAGTGATACTCTCACTACCACTAAACTTGAGCATATCTTTTAGCCTAGTGGTTCTCAGCCTAGGTCTGATTTCCCAGGCGGACATTTAACAATGCCTAAAGATGTTAGAGATGTTTTCAGTTGTTGCTTTGAGGGCTGGGAGAGAGATGCTGCTAGTGGGTGGAGGCCAGGGATTCTGCCAAACATTTTATAATACATGGTACAGCCCCCCACAGCAAGAACTCATTCAGCCCAGTAATGCTGAGATTGAGAAATTCTTTTCTACACTTTTGTCTCTATATATGTGCCCCAAGTATAACAAGCTGGAACTGTTTCTCTTCTCCACCTGTGTTCCCTGTTTCCATCAGTGGACCTGCCTTCTCCCTCTCCCTTACCCTACGTCTGACGTGTTACCACATCTTTGGGAGCTCATCCCTCTTTTCTCCCCCAATGTTGACACTGATGACCACTCTCCAAACTAATGAAAAGGCCTCCAACAGGCCCTTCACCCCAGGTATCTTGCTTGGTGCCACCTGTGTACTTGGGAAATGTCCATAGACCTCCCACTGCCTATTGAATTAATTCCATGCCCTGTGGGACTAAGCTTCCTGAGGGCAGCAGCTTCCAGGTCTGATTCAGCTGTGTCCCTAGAACCCGACACCAAGGACAAAGTTGGTGTTCAATAAATCCTTGTTGAATGTGTATGGATGAATGGTTGAACGAAGACAACTCTGAAAAATTAGTCCTCATGATTCCCTCACAATCTGTCTTTGCAGATCCTTGATGAATGGTTTGGTCGGACCATCATCCGCTCCTGCACAAAACTGAGCTATGAGCATGCGCAGAGCATGATTGAAAGCCCAACTGAGAGAATCCCTGAGAAGGAGTTGCCCCCCATTTCTCCAGAGCACAGCAGCAAGGAGGTACACCAGGCTATCTTGAACCTCCATGAGATTGCAAAACAGTTACGTCAACAGCGCTTCGTGGACGGCGCACTGCGTTTGGATCAGGTCAGCATGTATTTTTTTCAGTGCAACCAGTGATCCCAGTGTAGGTGAGACACAGCATGGAAGCCTTGGGTTCTTCCTTCCTCTCCTTGCCCCAGTCACTCCCTTAAAACAGTGTTCTCTGGGCCAGTAGCAACTAACTCTCACCCACCGTCCAACTCCACAGGCACATGAGGCTTAATGACATGAGCCAAGGCACAAGGGTGGCGTCTGTGGGGGCAGGGGTCTCTGTGACCAAAAGCCCTAGCTACTCTGCCCTGATAAGGCTATGTCTAGTGTGTGATCCTCACCTCAGGTTTCTACCTCAAGTCCATTTTAATGGGAGCAAGAATAGAAAACATGGAAATTTAGGAGGCAGCAAGCCAGGATCTGATCCTGAGGCTTAAAAAAAGTATCTTTTCTTATCCCTCATTTTCCACAAAGAGTTATTCCTTTATAAATTCCAGATTAATATCTAAAGAAGCAGAGAAACGAGGAGACTGTAGAATGTCAGCTTAGGCAACTGTCATTTAAATCCGTTGACTTACCACGTTTGAGAGTTGGTAGCTGTTAGGATCCAGGACTTCTTTTTCCATTGCTTGTCAGTACATTGTAGAGTGGAGCTTGTGTTTCATGTGATGGAATTTTTTTTCTCTTTCATCTGTATTTCTTACCCCAACTCACTTCCCTATACTTGGAAGTCTCCATTTCTGAAAAATGAGGTGGGCAGCAGTGCAGCTGGGATTGGCTGATGCAGCTGTTTGTCAGACTGTAGGCTCAGCTGGCCTCATGGAGACTTCTTTCTGCAAGCCTTTCAGCTCGGAGAGAGCTGAAAGACCTTCTTTTAAAGGGTTCTCTGAAGTTCTGATTTCATCCTACTTTGCAACAAACTTGTACAAATACTTCTTTGTTTTTATTTATTTATTTATTTATTTTGAGACAGAGCCTCAAGCAGTCTCCCTGGGTAGAGTGCTGTAGCATCACAGCTCACAGCAACTTCCAACTCCTGGGCTCAAGCGAGTCTCCTACCTCAGCTTCCCAAGTAGCTGGGACCACAGGCGCCTGTTACAACACCCAGCTATTTTTTGGTTGCAGCCGTCATTGTTGTTTGGCGAGTCCAGGCTGGATTCGAACCCACCACCTTAGGTGTATGTGGTTGGCGCCTTAGCCACTTGAGCCACAGGCGCCGAGCCTCTATGTACAAATGCTTCTTAGCAGGCGTCCCATGTAGGTGCTGCTGTGGGCCTAGGAATGATCTGTCTTGCCTGTGCTAGACAGAGTCAGGGCAGCTTTTGGAGCTCTACCACTCCACCTTCCCTGACCTGGGCTCACACAGCTTAAGCAGGCCTGTCTGTGTGAGAATGCTGATGGGGAAACAGGAGACACACAGGGTACTCTGAAGAAGACAGTAGGGACAACAGAAGAGGAACTAAAGACATTAGAGATTACAGACTATCTCCTTCCCTTTCTTCAGGGAAATCACTTGTGGAAGTGTACACATACCCTGCTTCTCACTCACCAATAGTCTCATTGTCAAGTCCAAGGTGGCTTGACTGTTCTTGTTTCCTAGACATCTGTACTGCACTAGGCTCTTTGAAGCCTACCTCCTGTTTCTATGTTTCTCATTGTACATCTGTAATAAGGTCCTTCTGGCTCCCTATGCATAAACCTCTTCTTCTGCTCACTGCTTTGGGGTTGACATTCCCTGGGATCTAGCTCACCTTCCCTCTTTCTTGTCCACGCCCCAGAGTGAATGAATTCTGCTACTCTTGAGATTTTAACTACTAACTGGATGCTAATGAGCCCAAACCTGTCTCTCTAGCCCTGATCTCCCTCCGCCAGCTGCAGTCCAGCCCCACAGTCATCTCAGCCAGTGCTCATCCTTCTTCTGCAAAGCACAGTGGCCAGGTCTGTGCATACCACACAGGCTTTCTAACACCTCCTTCCCCCTCTGTTGCCACCAGGGCAATGTGTGTGTTCCCAAACCTGCCTGTGCTAGTTATACATGTTGTAATTATGCAGTTTAAGTTTTAGGTAAACTGATCAAATACAAGCATAAAAAAGAGAATTCTTATTTTTTGAAACAGACAAGTTAAATGTTAACCTAGATAAGAATAAGTCTTTATTCAGTTGTTTAACTTACACATCTGTAAAAGATGGAAAAATCATAAAATCCAGAAAGTGTCCTATACTCAAATGGCCTTATAAACAAGTTCTCATTCTCTTTTAAAGGAACCCAAATGATAAATTATAGACAGTGAATTATGAATGTAGTTTATTCAGAAAAGACTGTGTATAAATCCAATTAGCATAATACTTTTTTAAAAGTCTTACATGAGAAAAATTAGTGAATGAATGTACATGTATATAAGTTAAAACAAACCATCTAGTTATATATGTATCTCTTTCTGGTTTTTTTGTTTGTTTGTTTGTTTTTTGGCTGGGGCTAGGTTTGAACCCTCTACCTCCAGTATATGGGGCTAACACCCTACTCCTTTGAGCCATAGGCACCGCCCTTTTCTTTTTTTCTATTTTTAATAGAGGTGGGGGTCTCAATTTTTGCTCAGGCTTGTCTCAAACTCATGAGCTCAAGCAATCCACCTGCCTTGGTCTCCCAGAGTGCTGGGATTATAGGTATGAGCCACTGCGCCCAGCCCATATATCTCTTCCTTATGGTTCCCTTCTTTTCCCAACTTCTAGAATAACTAACCAACTGTTATTGAAGCACATTAGCTGAGAGACTTTCTGTTATGACATTTTAGAGACCTTACCACCCATCAGCATGTTGTGAAGTTCAATAGAATTAACTATGTGAAATACTCTAAAAAGTATAAAAGACCATTAGGAGATCCCAACTCATGTTAAGGGACAGGGTATGGTGGTTAAGATAGAAGAATGATTGCAGATTATTGGTAGATAATGATTTGCATGTTTTAGAATCCAGATTTTATTACAGAAAATGACTTTGGATATCCTCATTGGCTCCCTCAGTTTATAAATTAGGAGGGTAAATCTCCTTGAGGTTAAATGAGTTGTTTATGTGCAAGAAATCCAAATAGCTCTTTGTTCACTTTTTCCCCATTTACACCATGCTGACTTAAGAGAGAAAAAAATTTTAAGAGGAAAAAAATGCCCTGAAAAGTCCTAATTAGGTTCCAGTTAATTAAGGTTTGAAAATAATAGACCTGTGTCCTTGGAGTTGATTCCTTGGTTCCCCAGAAAACAAGTCTGTGAACCCCAGCTTTTGAAGGAGGAGCACATCAATCTTGTGTAGCAAAGGACACTGTTGTGATCTTTTATAAATCAGCTAAATGGTCCTATTCAGAAGTCACTGCATTTGTTCTCCTTTTCTTACCGCCTGCTTTCGCCCTCACAAAAATCCATTTTTCCTTGGTGCGTGTTGAGTAACCTGCTGCTTAGAGTTGTTCTCTGATGCTTACTTTGCCTCAGTTCACTATGGCTCTATTTTTGATGGCAGCCCTGAGAAAAATATGTCCTTTTATCCTAGCCTCAACTAGAGATCAGCCTGTGAGAGAGGATACCATCTATATCTCTGAGCCCTTGGACTCAGAATAAGTCTCCTAAATCAGAAGTGTTACCTTTCCAAGATGTCAGTTTACCACCATGACCTTCAGGATGCCTGAGGGTAGAGGATGTGGCTCTAGTGTTGAGTCATGGACTCACTGGGTCAGAAGCTGTAAACTCAGAAATGCAGAGCCGCTTGACCATTGGTGTTTATAGTCATCTACTGGGGCCAGAGCTGCTGAGCCACGTCTGAGATACAGACCCCTAGCCCCAGACCTTGGAGCTGCCTGAGCTAGCGCCAGTCCCGGGGCCCACCAGTTAACAATCTGGTCTGATTACCTGTGACTACCCTACTGTTATCATATTATCAGCAAGTTCTCTCAGTACTGTGATGGGAAACAGATTGGGAAGGATGGCCTTTGAGGTAGGATTACTTATTCCAAATGTCTCTTACCTAGAGCTTGGACTCACTTCTAAAGAGATTGAAATGACTCCTTTGTTCACTGCTGAAAAAGCAAATGCAGGCACCGAAATGCTTTTTGGTTGGATAGTTTGAATAATATCTTTTCTGGTGGTTTCTTCCCATCTCCATGTTTTCTGCCATATTCTGGGACTTAATATAGATGTCTATTTTATTTTATTTATGTGTATTTATAACATATGTCCTACTTCTTAATAGGAGGCTCCCATAACTAGGGTGTTTGTAGCAAAAGTAATCATAATGGCTTAGAATCAAGTCCAAATCTTGAGCTGTGGGACGGGGGAACTGTGGGAAGCCCTCACTCCCTGCTTTGTTCTTGCTCGATGGCACTGACCTGGCTAGCACACTTTGGCCTGAGGGCCACACAGTTCCCTGGCTATTTTGTTTATTCAGACACAAAGTCTGCTCTCGCTACCTTCCCATCTAGGAAAGAAGATAAGACTGCCTGACTATGATGCGAGGCCTCCTTTTCAAGTTCTCTGTCTTAGCCATTGCCTTCAGAAAGGACACCAACAAAGGTTAACATGCTAAAAGAGCCCCAACACAAAATGTATGAGGAATATTGCTTAATTTCAAGAAACTATATGTACTGCACAGATTCCGATCTCTTCCTTTTCTGTCAGGTGGTGGTACTGAAAGACAGGCCACTCTGTGTGAGAGCTTCTGTGTAAAACAGGGATAAGGTCTGCTGTCCCCTGGCAGGGCAGCCCAGCAGGGGCTGGGGGTGGTGAGCAGTTCTTCCTGAGTCACTGACCTTCTGAGTCAGAAAATGTTGGAAGAAAACCTGCTATTCCCATCTTCGAAGGAAAATTCCCTTGTAGGAGCCTTACTCGGTTCACAGCTGCATTTTGTAGGAATCCCACTTGGCACAATTTTGAAGTCCAAACAGCAGGCCATTTCTTTGACTGGACTTGATTTTAATGATAACCTTATTAATGGAAATTGTTTTTAAATACCCTTGGACCTGATCTGCTGTGGAATGCTGTCATATATGACCTTGACCTAGACCAGCCTTTAAATCAGGGATTGGCAGACTTTTTCCATAAAGAACCAGATAGTAAGTAGTTTAGGCCTTATGGGCCATGAAGTCTGTGTCTCTGCTTCTCCACCATTGTGCGTGAAAGCAACCAGCAGTGCATTAAATGAATGAATATGGCTTTGTTCCAATAAAACTTTAAGAACACTGAGATTTAATTTTCATGTCACAAAATATTATTCTTCCTTTGATTATTTTTCAACCATATAGGAATGTGAAAACCATTCTTAGCTTAGGGTCAAACAAAAGCAGGTTTGCTGATCCCTGCTCACAAGGCAGCAGGCAGTTCAGCCCTATTACCCAGTGAGTTTTAGCAGCTCATCATCACAAGGGAGCCATGCTGGGTAATGGAGAACAGTTTTGCTAGGTTAGCTCTCGGGATGGTTTCATGCAATTAAGTAAATTATTTTTTGGTTACTACCGTGCTTAGCTGGTCCAGTTGGAGGCTGGAAGTCAAGGACTGAATCAGTTCAGCACTAATTAGCCTGCAGCAAAAGAGTAGGGCTTTTCATTTCCCACCTCTGCAGGCTCTGCAGCCTCCTCTCTGCCAAGTCTCCACCCTACCAAATCCCACTCTCCCTCAAGCTTCCAGAGGTGCTGACTCTGCCTCTCAGAGGCACCCTGGAGATGAGAACTGCTCATGACAAAACATGGCTCTAAGGAAGCTACACGGCATTTCCTCCACCCTGCCCACAATGCTCAGCATAGCAGCTTGTTTTGTTTCTTCTCTCCAGTACAGTTGCTTTTAGGAAATGAGCCTTGCAGCTCTGCTCTTTAACTTTTATACAAAATGTTTGGTGCAAGATGAGAAATATGGGCATATTTGTCTGTGTGACTGTTCCTTGGCCTTATTATTTATGTCATCACTTAAACACATGAGTAAGCTATTGTTTAAGTGGTTGGACCAAGTGATTTTCTTGGTCATAGAGCTCTTCATTCAGTGTGTCTTCAAAATGTGTTTCTGGGGTCCTGTGTGTGCTAAGTGCTAGAAATATAAAATGGAAGGAATAAGACTCAGTCCTAGTTATTTAGGAGGTTTATAGTGTAATGAAGGAGCCAGAAGGCCACACAGAAAATGGGAAGTGCTGTGATTGAGCTCTGCCTGAGTGCAGTGATTGTGTTGGAGGGGACCAGCCCAGTCTTAGGAGCTTAGGGGAGATTGCTCAGCAGAGGCAGTCAGTGTGCACTGGGTCTCCTAAAACACTCCAGCTAGCCAGGTAAAGGCATGCCACTGTGGACACGGAAGGGGCAGGAGATGCCAGATTATTCCAGGGCCTGTGACAGACAGAACAGCTAGAGAAAGAGGCAAAGGCTAGACCTTGAAGTCTGCAAGAATGGGCCAGGGCAGCCATGGAATGATTTTAAATAAAGAAGTGACATGATTGAAGTAAAATAAAAAAGAGAGGAGATGAGGACCTGATCTGAGGCAAGGACCATGGGGTGAGGGAAAATTATAGATCCAAGAAAGGAAAAGAAATTGGCAAGCCTGTGACAAACTCTCGAGATCAGATGTGGAAGGGAGGGGCAGGGATGGGCGGTTGGGGATCAGAAGTCCATTGTAGGTCTGTAGGCTGGTACAGAACCAACCACTGACCAGGAATGACCATGGGGGGAGGTTGAGAAGAAAGATGATGACTTCTGTTCTTAGTCAGGTACCTCTGAGCCCTCTTCCTTTAGAAAGGAAGTTATATAAGATGATAAAAGTAATATATTCTTATGTTAGAAAATTTAGAAACTGTAAGAGTACAAAGAAGAAATCTCTATTTTGTTTTGTTTTGTTTCATTTTTTTTCAGACAGAGTCTTACTCTGTTGCCCTGGGTAGAGTGCCATGGCCTCATAAGCTCACAGCAACCTCAGACACCTGGGCTAAAACGATCCTCTTGCTCCACCCTTCCAAGTAGCTGGGATTACAGGTGCCCATCACCATACCCAGCTAGTTTGTCTGTTTTTAGTAGAATCAGGTCTCACTCTTTCTCAGGCTGGTCTCAAACTCCTGAGCTCAAGCAATCGCCCTGCCTCAGCCTCCCAGAGTGCTAGGATTACAGGTGTGAGCCACTGCCCCAGCCCAAAGAAGAAATCTTAATCACATAGTCCCATCACCCAGAAATAACCACTGCTCATATTTTGATATATTATAATTCCTTGTGGATTTCCCCCTTACCACTCTGTAGCAAGAGGAGAGGGTAATTAGCATAGCGTATATATGATTTTGATATTCTACTCTTTGATATTATATAATGAGTGTTTTCCCATGTCATTAAAAAATCTTCTAAAACATTACAATGTTGGGGCAGCACCTGTGGTTCACAAGCATAGAGCACTGGCCCCATATGCCGGAGGTGGCGGGTTCAAACCCAGTCCTGGCCAAAAAATAAATAAATAAACATTACAATAAATAAACATTATAAATATACTCTTAAACATTTAACCATGCCCCAATTTTCAATATCTAGATTCTGATTTTTAATACTATAAATAGCAGTGCCATGGCCATCTGTGTTATAAATTGTTGATCTAATCACTGATTATTTCCTTAGAACAACTGAGGACTATGATGATTGGGTCACTGATATGGACATGTTTAAGAAACTTGAAACATATTACCAAATTTCCTCCTGGAGAGGTCCCAGTTTACACTCTTTCAGAAGAATGGGACTCAGGATACCTAGGATGGAAACATCATCTGTCAAGAGTTCTCTGCCTACAAGGTGTATGTGAGGCAAACACCTACACTCGCACACATGGTTTTTCCCCCCTTCTGCCCTCTCTCTCCCCCTTTTTTCTCTCTCCCCTCACCCTCTCAAGGCAGCTCCTAAAATATCCCAGAGATTATTGTCTTCTATTATGCATTCATCTTTCATATTTTGTTTACTTTCATGAGCTCTTCCATACAAAGAGTTCAATGTATTATACCGTAGACTCTTCCCATTGCATTGATTATTATTAAAATATTTATAAGGGTCCTAAAATTTAAAATGACTGAAAGAAGTGTTGAAAGCATTAAACTCTTGGTAATATAGGGACTGGAGTGTGACCACTGCCCCACACTAAAGTTCCTTCCTCTCATTAGAATCTTTAAAGAAGCCCATTGTGTTTAAAATGGTACTGAGAACTATTGGTGCAGTCTCTGATCCCAGAGAGCATTTGTAACTTCACTGGTCTTTTCTGTAGCTGTTGCCTCCTGTGTATAATAGCTCTCAGGCATTGTTTGAGTAAGGCTGAGATGGATAGTTATAAGGAAATCCAGTAGAATTAAGACCTAGAAAACAGAGTTGCTCTATATAATCTGTGCCCTCATAAGAATTGCTACACTTCTCTTCAGGGTAAAGACAAATAGTGCAGGAAGGCTTCTGCTAGAAGCTCAGAGCTTCCATTTAAATGTGCTCAAATCAGTGAGGCTTGGAGAATGTTATTAGCCAGCTAGATTTTCCCCTTTTTCCTACTTACCAATTTTATAATAATCATATTAGAAAAGTTTCATTTAAATTTATTTCTCTCATTTAATAAATCCAGAGCAAGAATCTGTGCTCTCTTGAGCTATTCAGCACTCACACTATCTAGGATGGCCTCTGTGGAAGATGGTGGAGAGGAAGGAGCACCAGGGAACAAATTGCATTCCTGGGCTTTGGGGAGAGTATAATAGCACTGTCATGGAGTGTTGGAATCTTCTTTGAAAGAGCAAGAGAAAGAAACAAAGATTGATTTCTTTATTACTCTGTGATTTCATATGACATCAAGGAAAACAGTTCATATTGATGGATCCCAAGGCATGGACAAGAGACAAACTTCAGGGCCAGGTGTGGTGGCTCATACCTGTAATCCTGGCACTCTGGGAGGCCAAGGTGAAAGGATCCCTTGAACTTGGGAGTTGGAGACCAGACCAGACTGAGCAAGAGCAAGACCCTGTCCTAGAAAGAAAAAAGTAGCTGGGTGTTGTGACAGATGCCTGTAGTCCCAGCTACTCAGGAGACTGAGGCAAGAGGATCACTTGAGCCCAGGATTTTGAGGTTATACTGAGCTATGATGACAACACTACACTCTACCCAGGGTGACAGAGTGAGATTCCATCTCAAAAAAAAAAAAAAAGAGAGAGAGAGAGAGGCAAGCTTGAAAACTTGACCTAGTTATACATAAGTAATACTAATTACAGCCACTTATGTGAGCTGATCACTGTTTGCGGCTTGTTAAAAAATATACATAAAAACTAATGTATATTATTACGTGTCCCATTAACTCTACTGAGCAGCTTGTCATTATAACCCTGAACTCTTCATATGCTTGCCTTCCTGCGGGCATATCACATAGTCATTTACTCATAATTTTCAAAAATTAGAAGAAATATGGGAATATCCTAGAAGTTATTAAAAATACAGACTCAGACATAATCTCTGGACCCTGGCTGGAGGGGCACTTCCTGAGTTCTGTTGCATCACATATGCTGCTCACAGTTGTGTGAAGGAGCCAGAGGCAGCGAAAGACAAAGTGCCCCTGAAATTGCTTCATCAGTTTGAGGGGAGAAGTAAAGAAACCATGTACTTGCATGGAGTTACTTGAGACAGGACTGGGAGAGTCCCAACCCTGCTGGTTCTTGTGTGGGATCGGATGACAGAAGGAAGGCAGCAAGCCACACTGTGACACTGATAGATTTGTCCTATCACACTCCTCCCTGAGTTCTAAACCCTCTGAAAAAAAAAATATTGTCTATTACTGGTACAGTTTGGAGTAGGAAGGGCAGCTTGAGTGGGTTCCAGCATTTGGAACAGCTCAGAAGTGATTAGTAAAAAAAAAGAAACTTTTATGGGAGCGATCAGTGAGAATGGAGGGTAGCCCCAGAGAGGGAGCTGTGTGCTGTGTATGCATGGCTGGGCATTCTCGGGATGGCCCTGTCAGCACACCACATGCCAGGAGGACCAGTAGCTGATGCTCCTGCTTTTGGTCAGAACAGCCAGTGCAGATCCTCAGCAGAATTCCCAAGATGGCTTTCTAAATACCTTAGAAAGGAAACTTGATTGCTACCCCACTGTCAGGAGCTTAGCACTTGCCTTCTGATTCTTTTTGCTTGCCTATATTCAGGTTAGCATCCTGCAGATAGAAAAAGGCCCACCCCCACCCTACTCCCTGCACCCCCAGTTTGCCTCTTGGTTTGCCTTCCAGGAGCTTGAAGATTGAAACTCGAAATCTCATTGCAGAGAGGTTTGCATTTGCCATCCCCTGCTTCTCCCAGGCAGGGCCTGCCCATTCATTCCTCCTTGGAGGAATTTGTACCTAAACTTGTTTTTTTATCACATTGTCACATTGCCTTGTCATTTTCCATTGCTTCCCTTCTTAGAGAAGTGACTGTGAGTTCCCTAAAAATAAAGATACTTTCTTATTCGCTTATTCACCTTTTTACCCCAGGCCACTGCTTTTTTTTAACAGATTTTTTAACAGGTATTTCAAAGTCTTTATACATCACTATACATATTGGTCTTTTTTAAAAAGGCAGTGGTAACTGTGGTCAGGAGAGGGGACTGTAGCCCTAGAAGAGAGGTGCATGTATATAAGAGAATTAGACACATGTTATGAACAGAACGCTTCTTTCCCCCCTCACCCCCCTGCCATGTGAATAAAAGGGTTGGGTGTTTGACTACTTGCAGGGCATCCAGGGTTCAGATAGAATAAGGTGTAATGAAAATTTTCTCAAGGTGGAGCTGCCTGGATAAGTGTGAGGAGCCAGGAAACTATAGCAGCCCAGGACAGGGCTTCTGAGGCATCCTGAGCACTTTTGTGTTCACCTCTCAGACCCAGTTGTGTCCCCTTTAGGGGAGCCTGGCCAAGGACTCTCCAGGGGAAGGCAAAGAGAACCCCAGTGTGCTACCCGGGGAAGACAGATGCTGGTCTGCTAGCATGGAAAGATGGGGAGGCACCAAATCTCAGGAAGATTTTCTATGAGATGAGCTCACATCAGCTGCTACTTCCCATGATGGGGGTGGAAATGATGTGTGATCAAGGTAGGATCTCCAGTCTAATGCTCCCTCTGAAAAATTCTGATCAGAGCCTGGTTTTGCTTTTAATGAAAGTGATTTCTGTGTTAATTGCTGCTGTTCCAAGAGAAGAAGATAACTCCCATCCCAGTCAGAGTTTAAAGTGTGCCTGGATGACTCAAACTTACATCCTTGGCACTTCCAGGGGACAGTGAACTGAGACAAAGGGCTCTCACACTGACCAGATGATACATAAGAAACTTCAGGGGGCTGAGCAGAGCCCCTGCCAGTGCCCCTGTTCCTCTCAGAGATGCCATTCTCTCAAGTTAGTGGCCTTGACAGAAGGAACAGAATTTGGCTCCTCCAGGCCCTTGTCTTTTGGGTAATTATACTCATAATTAGGAAGCACTTGGACTCTCCCCTTTCTATTCACAGGACACAGTGCACGTCCTTGCCCTGCCCCCATGTCACACCCCACGTCACTGGAATGTGAGCCAAACAACTACATAGGAAACATGGAATTCTTTGACGTTAGTAAACCTGCATTGGAGAAAGGGAATCCTTGCAGCTGATCCTTAGATTTCAACCATGACTGCTTCTTGGGGCAGGCCCAGTTAATTTAGAGTTTTATTGTGCAGTGAGCTGGGGGCTCTGCTGCTAAGGCCAAAATCCTTCTGTTCTCTTAGCTGCCTGTCTTAATCTCCACTGCCAGACCGCATTCCCCTGAATGCTGCCTTTACCTTGCCTGTTATCTTCTGAATTGAATGTTATAGACCAAAAAGATTTCCAAAAGTATTTTGGGGAACAAGATATAATAGGATTGCTGGCTTTTTATTTTGCCAGTCCTTCTGTTCTCTTAGCTGCCTGTCCTAATCTCCACTGCCAGACCGCATTGCCCTGAATGCTGCCTTTACCTTGCCACTCAGGAGCCTGTTATCTTCTGAATTGAATGTCATAGACCAAAAAGATTTCCAAAATCTATTTTGGGGAACAAGATATAATAGGATTGCTGGCTTTTTATTTGACTCTTTAAAAAGTCAAATATCATCCACTGTCTCCATTCCTTTATTTATTTATTTATTTAGAGACAGAGTCTTTCTGTGTACCCTAGATAGATTAGATATATTGCCATGGCAGCATAGCTCACAGCAACCTCAAACTCTTGGGCTCAAGTGATCCTCTTACCTCAGCCTCCAAGTAGCTGGGACTATAGGCTATGATGCCTAGCCAGTTTTTCTATTTTTAATAGAGATGGGGTCTCACTCTTGCTCAGGCTGGTCTTGAACTCCTGAGCTCAAGTAATCTACCCAGCTTGGCATCCCAGAGTGCTGGGATTACAGGCGTGAGCCACCAGGCCTGGCTGCCATTATTTTATAAATGAATACATTTTAGTACCAAAACAAAGGAAATACCTAAATTCATATGCAGTCTTTTTTTTGTCTTTTTTTTTTTTAGACAGAATCTCATCACTCTGTGGCCCTGGGTAGAATGCTGTGATGTCATCACAGCTCACAGCAACCTCAACCTTTTGGGTTCAAGCAGTCTTTTTGCCTCAGTTTTTTTCTTTTTAGTAGGGACAGGGTCGCACTCTTATTCAGGCTGGACTTGAACTCCTAAGCTCAGACAATCCACCTGCCTCAGCCTCCCAGAGTGCTGTGATTACAGGTATAAGCATCTTTTATATTGACTTAGCTGACCTTTGTGGAAAGCCTACCCAATTGTCTCTTGCTCTTACTGTGTTTCATCTCAGACAAGTCTGCAATAACTACTGGACTCCTGCATTAGATCCCAGCACCTCCTGCCTTTGGAGACCCTCTGTTATGCAGCCTGGCTTGGGTAAACCCCACTTCACACTAACCCCGGACCTTCCTCCTTCTTCCTGCCCTGCCTTTGCAGAGTCTGGGCTTCCACTTGCTCCCCCTACTCCCCCCAGAAGCCTGTTCCAAACAGACTTCCTCCTCCTAATGGCTCTGGCCTCCTTCCCTATCTCTCTTCCCCGAGATAACCTGATGCAGAACGTTGTAGGTTTTCCTTCTTTTTTGTTTTGTAGTTTTCTTTATTTCCTTTCCTTTCTTCCCCTGCCTGAGTTCTTGATGATATCTACATAGAAGGCATATACTTTGCTATTGCTTCTTTCCCCCCCCATACCTTAGTTCTGGGCACAGAGAGGCATGTGGTACTTCACTGAGCACTTTCTATGCTAGTTCAAAGTGATCTGGATGTCACCCCTGAGGTTCATGGGTACTGAAGGACACCGCCTATTTTAAGTGACATATGGCAATCAGTTCTAATGAAAGAGAATGTAAGAGTTTAAAATTATTTTATGTCTGTAAAATATTCCTTTCTATTTGTCTTTTTAACTATCCACATATTTTTATGAATATATCTACCAGGTACAAAGTGCTCTGCTAGGTACTGGGGACACAGAGAAGATTAGAACATGTTCCCATCCAGAGGAAATAAAAACAAATAAAACAATGGCACGTGGGGAAAGTCTGGACAATGTATTGTGCTTGGGCCATGTGGAAGTGGCCACTTGAGTATTACACATAAGAGAACCAGCTGTGGTTTGAAGGTGCCACTTTCAAAGTTGATTAGAAACATGGATACTCTGTTTAAAAGTTTTCTTTTGTATAAAATGGAAATGAGCAATTTGTTATTTAGAATATAATACTAGAAATGCTGAACACAGATTAGAAATTATTTAATTTCCCCTTGAAAAAGGAAATTTGCCAGAATGGAAAGAGATGAAGGCAACAACCAAGGAGGGAATCCCAGCAAGTTTCTTTCTTTCTTTTTTTGAGACACAGTCTCACTATGTCACCCTCGGTAGAGTACCATGGTATCACAGCTCAAAGCAACCTCAAACTCTTGGGCTCAAGTGATTCTCTTGCCTCAGACTCTGAAGCAGCTAGGAGTACAGGCACCCACCACAACACCCGGCTATTTTTTGTTGCAATTGTCATTGTTGATTAGCTGGCCTGGGTGGGGTTTGAACCTGCCAACTTCAGTGTATGTGGCTGGCACCATAACCACTGTGTTATGGACCTCAAGCCCCAGCAAGCTTCTTGTCTGCTTGTCAGCATTAAGGTCAGAGTCTTCAAAATAAGATGTGCTGAATGACAGCACATTTGAACAGCGTCCTTCAGAATGCATTCTTTTTTTTTTTTTTTCAGTTTTTGGCCAGGCCTGGGTTTGAACCTACCACCTCTGGCATATGGGACCAGCATCCTACTCCTTTGAACCACAGGTGCTGCACAGGAATGCATTCTTAAAATTACTAGATTTAAGGAAATTAACATTTTCTGTGCTACTTTTCTCTTTGTTATCATCTTTAGTACCTCTTCTTGCTTTATTATAAAAGCAATATTTGTTTATTTTATAGAACTTTAGAAATTAACATAAAAATAGCTATTAGTTATACATTGTCTAGTAATAACATTTGTCTGTGTATCCTAAAGAGTATATATTTTCAAAGTTTTAGACTTTTAGATTGCAGTACTTTGTCACTTAACACCAGGGATATGTTCTAAGAAATGCATCATTAGGCAGGTTTTATCATGGGGAATATCATAGGGTGTATACCTGGGTGGTCTGCCCTATTGCTGCTAGGCTACATGTCTGTATTTTATTGTACCAAACATGGTAAACAATTGGAATATAATGCTAAGTATAATTTGTGTACTTGAACATAGAAAAGTTGCAGTGAAAACATGGCACTATGATCTTATGGAACCACCATCAGATATGGGGTCCATCACTGACTGAAACCTTGTTATGTGGCACATGACTATATTGCCCAGAAGGGTTTAGACTAATTTAGGCTTTCCCCAGAAGGAAGCAATAGTGCATTGTCACTGCTTTTCACCAAATTCAGAGTCTGTGGACTTTGTTTTAATCTTTGTTAAAATGATAGGTTGGAAATTGTGTTTTATTGCTATTTTGACTTGCATTTGTTTTTGTTTTTTGGGTTGTTTTTTTTTTTTTGAGACAGAGCCTCAAGCTGTCCCCCTGGGTAGAGTGCTGTGGCATCACAGCTCACAGCAGCCTCCAACTCCTGGGCTCAAGCGAGTCTCCTACCTCAGCCTCCCAAGTAGCTGGGACCACAGGCGCCCGCCACAACAACTGACTATTTTTTTGGTTGCAGCTGTCATTGTTGTTTGGCGGGTCCAGGCTGGATTCGAACCTGCCACCTTAGGTGTATGTGGCTGGCACCTTAGCCACTTGAGCCACAGGTGCCGAGCCATTGACTTGCATTTGTTTTCCTGCTCGTGGGCTCCATCAACTCTTTAGTTCTCTCTGCCATTTCTATGAAAGGGCAGATATTTTTTATACTATTACTAACATCTCGTATCCCCATAAGCACTAGTCCCGTCAGCCCCATTTAGCCAGATTCAAATTTTTCCCTACTGAGGTATTACCATGTGCAATAAAATTCTCCCTTCTTAGTGTCCACTTTTACAGGCTGCACACACAGTCATGTAACCACAATTAAGATATAACAGGCCAGGTGTGGTGGCTCACACCTGTAATCCTAGCACTCTGGTAGGCTGAGGCAGGTATATGGCTTGAACTCAGAAGTTCGAGACCAGCCCAAGCAAGCGTGAGACCCAGTCCCTAATAATAATAGAAAAACTAACCAGGCATCATGGCAGGCACCTGTAGTCCTAGCTACTCTAGAGACTGAGGCAAGAAGATCGCTTGAGCCAGAGAGTTCGAGCTGTGAGCTATGATGCAGTGGCACTCTACCTAGGGTGACATAGTGAGACTTTTTCTCAAAGAAAAAAAAAAGACATAACAATTGCATTATCAGAGAACACTCTCGTGTACCCCTTGTAGTCACCCCTCAGCCTTTAGCCTCTGGCAACCACTAACCTGTTTTCTGTCTCTGGAGTTTCGACCTTTCCAGAATGGCATACAAATGGAATCATTCAGTTGGTAGCATCTTAAGTCTAGCTTCTTTCCCTTAGTGTGAACAAGGCACTTGAGCTTTATCCATGTTGCTGAGTGCCCCAGCAGTCATTCGCAGCCATTCCCTTCTGTTTCCAAGTAGTATTCTATTGTGTGGATATACCAAGCTTGTGTGTCATTTACCACTTGAAAGATATTTGGGTTGTTTCCCGTATTTGGCAGTATGAATAATGCTACATTTGCCTACGGGCTTTTGTATGCCTATTAAGTTTTCATTTCACTTAGGTGAATATCTAGGAGTAGGATTATTGGGTTACATGGTAAGTGTATGCAGAGTGTGCCAAAAAAATGTATACACATTTTAAGAAAGAAAAATACTGTATTAAAATTATAATGCTTATCATGCTTGACTTCTGCAATTGCAAGAGATACAAGATGCAAGATAACAAATGTTATCAGTATATATTGAGTATTACAATTTTAATACAGTTTTTTCCTTTCTTGAAATGTGTATACTTTTTTTGGCACACTCTGTATCTAACGTTATAAAAAAACTGCCAGTTTTCCGCAGAGGCTTTGCCACTGTGCACTCTCACCTGCAGTGTGTGAGAGTTCTGTTTCTTATGTGCTTGCCAACACTTGCTATTGACAGTTTTTTGTTCATTGTGTTTCTTCAGCCATGCTAATAGGTATGTTGTGGTTTTAACCTAAATTTCTATAATGGCTAATGACATTGAGCTTCTGTTCATGTGCATATATGCTATCTGCATATCTTCTTTGGTGAAGTACCTGTTCATATCTTTTGCCCATTTTTTAACTGGGTTTTTTTGATTTCTCAGTACTGAGTTTTGAGAGTTCTTTTTATATTATAAATACAAATCCTTTACCAAATATGCGATTTATAAATATTTTCTTCCAGTCTTTGGCTTGTCTTTTTATATTCTTATCTTTTCATTCTTTCTGGTTTATCTTTTCATCCTCCTTTATGTCTCTCATTTTGTTGAAATGCAGTTTATCAAATTTTTCTTTTATGGATTATGCTCTTGGTATCATAACTAAAGAAATCTTTGATGAACCCAGTGTCACAAAGATTTTCTCCTGTGTTTTCTTCTGGAAGTTTCATAATTTTATATTTATATTTAGTTTCTCCCTTCCTTTTTAAACACTTATTTCCCAGGCGCTGAAGTTTCTTTTTGAAAACACTCCCTGCAACAGAGTCAGATGCACACTGAGTGGATTTGGGACAGAGTCAGTCCTGGGAGCCTTGCCAGGCACAGGGCCCTCCAGAAGCCATCTGAAAGGGAGGTGTATGTCTCAGAAGTTGCCCTAGGAATGGCTTTTACCCAGGAATGGCTTTTAAATGGACACAGGCTTTTCTGGCTTAAGACTTGGCATCAAATTACAAAAGATTGCATCTTTTGAAAGGAGGATGTAGGATGATAAAAGAAAAACTCTAAACTTTCTAGATAAATCCTTCTTACTATTGCACAAAGTTAGAATGGTGATTGGTGCCAAACACAGGACTTTGCCGATTACATGCAAACACCCATGTCAGTGACTCACCCAATCATGCTTTAATCTCATAACTGAGAGGCTTTTAAAAATTATAATCAACAAGGCAGCTTACTAGTTATGACTACCCTTGGAATTGGGTTTTCCTCAGAACAGCTGGAGTGTAATGTGGTGGGAAGAAAGCCTGTGGGTGAGAGGCCAAGGACTGCTTGCCTGGGAAGGATGTGCAGCTGATGTTTGATAGAAATCTGTGAAATGACCAACTCCAGCCAAGCTAAGTAGAGGCCTGCCATCTTTCATCCATGGGAAAATACACTGCAGCCAAACTGTTCAGAAAACAACACTGATAATCAGTTTTGTGTCAGTCACAGCAAGGCAGATAGGACACAGCCCTATCTTCAAGAAACCCATGGTCCAGAATGTGATCCAAAGCAGGAGCTCACGAAAGTTCCTGTAAAGGAGGGCAGTGGAGGGCAGATTAGAAATGGCTTATCCAAGAGTGTTGTAGGCGGAGCATTGTGGTGGTCTGGTATGTTCTAGAATATGCAGGCTGATGGCTGTGTCATCGGAAGGGCTCTCAGTGGTGTTGAGAGATGCTACTAGAGAGTAACCAGTGCTGATCTGGAGGAACTTATTGGTTTGGCCTTGAAATAGGAGTGTTTTCTTGAATTCTACTGTTAAAGCATTTTACATGCAAGAGTGATGGGATGGGATCTTCTTTTTAGAAAGATCTTATTGGCATCTCTGTGGAAGGGGTGAAGGTGTGGACATCAAGAAACCAGTGAAATGGCTCTAGCAGTTGTGCAGATGAGCCTCTAGTCCCCACTGCTGCCCAGAGGGAAGGATGAGAAAGTGGGGTTAGAGCCAAGGAGAGGGCACCTGGATACTCCTGGGTTTCTGACTGGGCAGCTGGGTGGACATGGAACTACCCAGGAGTGTCGCTGCCACCATCACCTGGGAAGAAGAGCAGGCATCAGCTGGGGACCCTCCAAGCTAGAGGTTCATTGAGCCATCAGTTAAAAACTCACGAGACAGCCAGGCCCAGAAGTCTGGTGCTCCCTTCCTGCCCTGCCCTGCCTGCCACAGGCCACTGCCTCTGTTGGAGTGGAAGCATTAGGACTGCTCACATCAGCCAGATGACTAGCATCCAACATGAAGTCTTAGTAGTGAGGCTGAGGGAAGTCACACAGGCCCTACAGTTGGCACATCATGAACACTTCCATCCCCCACCACAGGCCCAGACACTGGCTAGGAACTAGGGGAAACCAGCCATCATTCCTCCTTGCTTGTTCCCCTCCCTTCTTACCTCCTGCTCTCTCTCTTCCCAGCTGAGCCCTTCCCATTTATTTTAAAAAAGGAGTGAATTCACTCCCAGTCCTTTTGAAACCCAACATGTCAGTGATAGATGAGAGGGTATTCTATAACTTCAAAGGAGAAAATTGAGTGAGTGAATGCGGGCCAGGGGAGTTGAAAAGTCTGAGGGAACAGGAGACACATGGGGTGACCCCGCCATCAGGAGGAATGCCCTCTGTCCCACCCCTGCTGGTGCCACGCAGAGGCTTAGACAATGCCACTTTCAATAAATCATGAAGGATCCTGAATGCCTGGTTTTGTCCCATTTTCAATGGGCCTTGGGCACATTGCTTAGACGTAGCCAGCCATTTGTGCTGAGTTCCCAGCTACTCAAAGGCTCAAAGTTGAGTGCTCTCTCAGCTGTATAATGGAGTCTTTGCATGTGTGATTTTGGGGGAGGTTTTTTTCAGATTTCCATAGCTAGTCATAGTAAAGGTGACCTCGTGAGTAGTGCAGGCCATTGTCCCCTTCTCACATGCAGCCTTTGAGTGAGGCGGAGCTTTGTAGAGTACCCGCGCAGCACCTAATTCAATCACATCTGACCCCTGCCTCTCTTTGGCACTGCCCCCTTCTCTGTGCTCAGTATGCTCCTGGGGGCCTCGGCACAAACCCAGCTGCTCTAGGGCCTGTGGCTATGTGGAGAGCACTGGGGCATTTTCCCCACTTTCAGAATTCAAGGCCCCCTAGTGAACCTGGAGCGGTGGTGGCTGCTTGTTCTCATGAAGCCATGCACACGAAGACATTGGAAGTGCCTTTTAAGAGTCCCCAAGTTGTTTCCACACTAGAGTCTTGGGAAGAAATGGGAAGAATAACCTGAGGTCATTTAAAGGCTGGCGTGGTCATTTCCTTAATAGTCTGTGACCATTAACAGCCCTATTTTCTATAAAGAAACAGAGGCTTCCTTGGCTTTTCATTAATAATAACAAACAGAATTTATTGAGCGGCTGCTACTTGCCAAGTGCTTCCATGTGTTGCTTCACTTCATCCTTAAGCCTTAAACCCATCCTTCCAGATGGGAAAACTGAGACTTGTACCAAAGTAACTTGTCAGAAATCACATAGCTATAAGTGGCAAAACTAGGATAGAAACGTTTCTTATTCTGCTTAAGTTTCTCTTGGGGGATATTGATGTTATTTTTATATCCTCCTACAAATGTAAAAAATGTATCAACTTCTGATGTTAGGATAATTTTGAAGAGCCATTTAAGATATCCATTTAGATAATATTCTCAAAATGACAGAAAAGGAGAACAGGTGGGTAGTGGCCAGGAGTTAGGGATGGTAGGGGACAGGAAGGTGGCCTGAGGGAGGTCTTTGTAGGAAGGGAACTATCTATATCTAGATTGCCGTGAATCTGTGTGTGTGAACAAAATGGTATAAAATTAGGCACACATCATGCCAGTGTCAGCTCCCTGGGTTTCATATCATACTATATATTAAGGTGTAACCTTTGGTAGAAATTGGGTGACAGGTACATGGAACCTCTCTGTACTATCTTTGCAATTTCTGTGACTCATTAATAACCTCCCAATAAAAAGTGTTTTTTTTGTTTTTTTTAATTCTTCTGTATAGGACACCAGCATTGCCCTTGAGAAATGACTGGATCTCAGCTCAGGCACTGCTTGGTATCAGAAAGCTGCTGCAGGTGGCCTAGGAGGGGGCCACAAAATAGAAGAGGATCCAGGTTTTAATGCCTATCAGACATCAGCTGAGGCTCTCTTTTCTTGTGGAAGAGTCAGGGCCCATGGGCTCAAGACCCAAGGGCTACAATTATCTCACTCAGCCCCTGTGAGTCCCCAGGTTGCCAGCCATAAGGTCAGAGTGGTAACCGCACCCACCCCACCCACCCTACAAGGCTGCTGGGAGAATCCTGCAAGAGAACGTACTGATGTGCTTAGCACTATTTTTGATACCGTCATCAATAGTATTATGTTACTATTCCCCGAGGCCTACTCACCACTTGGTAGTCAGACCGCTCTCTTACATATTCATGGAACACTGAATATTCATTCTCATTTCTCTGTTTTGGTCATTTTTTCCCTTCAACAATTATTTATTGATCACGCACTTTTTCAAAAACCTTGGAAGGTTCTGGGGATATAGTGATGTGTAGTGTCTGTCCTAGGGGAGCTAAAGTTCTTGTCTTTTCCCCATCATCGGGAATCTCTCCCTCTTGCATCTTTTAAATCTGCTGTCCTGCAAGGCTCACCTCAGGCCTCATCTGTACTGGCAGGCCACTCAACCAGATCCTTCTCTGAGCCACCCATGGTACTGGCACAGTACTGAGCACCCCAGAGACCATGTTGACCAAGTGCTTGCTCTGGACTTGTGAAATGGAGAGGCAGAGGAACCTTAAACAATAGCTTCTTTCCCCTCCCCCCACCTTTTTTTGAGACAGAATCTCACTGTCACACCAGGTAGAGTGCAAGTGTATCATCATAGCTCATTGGAACCCCAAACTCCTGGGCTCCAATGATTATCCTAACCTCAGCCTCTTGAGTAGCTGGGACTACATGCACCTGCTACCATGCCTGGCTCATTTTTCTATTTTTAGTAGAGACGGAGTCTCACTCTTGCTCAGGCTGGTCTTGAACTCCTAAACTCAAGCAATCCTCCCACCTCAGCCTTCCAGAGTAGTAGGATCACAGGCATGAGCCACTATGTTCAGCTTTTTGAGGCTTTCTTTTCTTTTTTCTTTTTTTTTTGAGACAGAGTCTCACTATGTCACCCTCAGTAGAGTACTGTAGCGTCACAGCTCACAGCAACCTCAAAATCTTTGGGCTTGAGAGATTCTCTTCCCTCAGCCTCCCAAGTAGCTAGGACTACAGGCGCCCACCACAATGACCAGCTAGTTTTTGTTGCAGTTGTCATTGATGTTTTAGTTGGCCCAGGCTGGGTTCGAACCTGCCACCCTCAGTGCATGTGGTCAGCACCATAACCACTGTGCTGCGGGCACTGCCTGAGGCTTTCATTTTACAAGTGAAGTCATGGATAGGGGCCCATGATCTAAGGAAAAGAAAATTGGCTATATGAGTCCCCAACTGATTTTTTCCATAGGATAATAATAGTTCCTGTATTGATCTTAACTTTCTATTGTTGCTGATGTTTTTATTCCTAATATCCAATGTTTTGAGTAGCTAACATTTCCTCTTTTAGCCTTTAGGAAACCCTGACAGTGAGAAGCCCTCATCTCTAGTTCTTGTCTTCTAACTACCTTGCTATGTGACTGAGCCATGTCAACCAGAGGGTAGGTTCATTGAACTGAAAAGGTGGGGTCATCTTATCTCTCTCCCTCTCACTTGCTCCCCCTGAGTGGGCATACCTAGCACCTTCAGCCTCCAAGCATAACACTACCTCTGGCAGGTCTCCCACCCAGGTGTCCCCTTCCTCTAGTCCGGCCTCTCCACCTGCAACTGGGTAGGTCAGTCTGCTCAGCCTCTGTTGTCTTAAATTTAAAGGGCATAAGAAGGCCCCCACCTTATTCTTCAGTAATGCCTTTGCCACTGAGCCTTGAGAAGGCTAACATCCTGAATGTCATTTGCTGTCCTGTGTCTGTTAGGATCTAGAGGAAGAGAGAGGTAAATTTTGGAGCTCCCAATACCCCTGTCTTTGGGAGAAGAAATAGCAAATATGGTCCAGTACAAAGCGCCCAGACTTCAGAGTCATATGAATTTGTGTTCTGTTTCCAGGTTGACAAAGCGTTTCCTGACCTTGGACAGGAAAGTTACTTAATCCCTCTGAGCCTCTGTTTCCTCACCTTTAAAATAGAAGCAGTGGTACCTGGACATGTGATGTTTTTGGCACAGTGTCTGGTTGAACATGGAACCTGTGACTGCTACTGTTTAGTGCAGGACCCTGCATCACGTTAGTTTTAAGCCTTATTTGGTAAAGATTTTGTAGGGGGTCATAAAGAGTAATCAATTGGGATTTCTTCCCTGGAACTTACAATCTAATTGGGACAATATGATAATTAAATACACAGCTAGAGAGACATGTTCTAACTTGAGAATAAAAGAGAAGAATCAGACCGTGATACAAGCAATTTTCTTGTATCCGGTCTGTCAGAAGCCAGCCTTCTTGCTATGCTCTGACAGGTTCGTGTGGCCTCTTATTCTCTAAGCAGAGATTACTAGACAAGTTGTTACTGGTGCTTAAGTGCTGGGCAGCTTCCATGTTGGAGCACATCTGCCAACCGGCGAGGCCTTGGAAGCTTCCCTTTTGAGTAGTGAGCTTTGTCTAGAGGTGCAAGGCCTCCTGACACTGCGGCAGTCTCAGCAGCCCTGGAGCTGGCATCACCAGGGGGTGAAATCGGAGCTTCCCTGTGATAGAAGACCCCGTGTCGGCACAGCCACAGCAGCTGTGGGCTGTGGAGCATTGCGTCCTCCTGCTTGGCTCTAGGTACCTGCAGGTAGAAAGTGGCTTCCCAAAAACTGCTCAGGTGAGGAAATCAGACTGTATTATTGTGGAAATTCTTCAAGTGATAGAAGGAACATGTTTGAAAATGTTGAGTCCCTATCGGCTTGTTCCAGGGAATCATGTTTTAAATTTTTGATCTCAACTCATTATCAGGAATAATCTCCGGCCTTACTACATCGGGAACATTATTGAGTGTTTGCTACAGGCAGGCACTGTTTTGATGTGATTTTCCTCATTTAATTTTCACAGCAATTTCATGAAGTAGATAGTGTTATTATCTCCTTTTTACATTAGAGGGACTGAGGTACGAAGAGATAAAATGACTTGCACAGCTAATAGGAAATGAAGCGAGGATTCAACACCAGACAGCCTGAAGAGATAGTACTCTCCTGGTCCTCTGAGGGGCCTCACGTTGTTGGTTGTTCATATAGGTCTGTGTGCTTACCAGCAGAGCAAGTTCCTTCCTCGCCTCACAAGGTCTGCATCCCAGGGAGGAAAGTGAAAGCAAAAGCAGCATAACTCTTGGAATTCTAGAAAGAAAACTTGTCTAATGGGCAGAAAGTTAGATTAGAGCAGTGGTCCCCAACCATTTTGGCACCAGGGACCTGTTTCATGGAAGAGAATTTTTCCACAGACTGGCAGATGTGGGGGAGTTGTGTGGGGAGGATGGTTTGGGGTTAATTCAAGTGTATTACATTTATTGTGCACTATTTCTATTATTATTACATTATAATATATAATGAAATAATTCCACAACTCAGCATAATGCAGAATCAGTGGGAGCCCAGAGCTTATTTTCCTGCAACTAGACAGTCCCATCTGGGGGTGACAGTAATACCCTAAGTGTGTTGTCTATGTCCTCAACTCCACCTCAGATCATCAGGCATTAGATTTTCATAAGGAGCATGCAACCTAGATCCCTCACATGCCAGTTTACAATGGAGTTCATGCTCCTGTGAGAATCTTGTGCCACCGCTGATCTCACGAGTGGAGCTCAGATGATGATGTGAGCAGTGAGGAACGGCGGTAAATACAGATGAAACTTTACTGCTTGCCTGCTGCCTATCTCCTGCTGTGTGGCCCAGTTCCTAACAGGCCACAGCAGGTACTGGGGAGTTGGGGACTGCAGAACTAGAAGATCTAGGCTCGGGTAGAAAGTTAGATTTTGAGAGTCTCTGACTAGTCCCTGAGTTCTAGGTCTGGAGCTCCTAGAAAGCTTATGTATGGGGGTCAAAGGGAAAGCACATTTTTGCTTGATGAAAATGTTCCCCTAATATTGTTGGGCAACTTATTTTTAAACATTTAAATTATGTCTAGGTTTTTGTGATTTTCAACTATGTGAGATTATGTAAGGATTCCCTATAACTGAAGCTAATTTTTCATAGCACAACAAATAGAAAGCTTGTTCATTTTCCTTCTTAATGGGTCCTGGCCCTTTCTAATTACCCTCCATTTGGCCTTTGCATTTCATCTTAACTGTAACCTTCTGTTTGCACTGTCTTTACACTTCACAGTACCCATGTATTTTTTTGGTCATTTCTGTTTTGAGACAGGATCTCATTCTGTTCCCAGGCTGGAATACAGTAGTGTCACCACAGCTGTCCAACTTCTGGGCTCAAGTGATCCTACCCTCTCTGCCTCCCAAGAAGCTGGGTCTCCCAGTGCACACCACCACACCCAGTTAATTTTTCTATTTATTGTAAAGACAAGGTCTCACTATGTTGCCCAGTCATGATGTTTTTTGGGTTTTACCACAGTTAGAACTGCATCTCTTAGATTGATGTGTTATTCTATAAAGAAACAGGCTACTTAAGACTAAAGCAATTCTCTTAATTGGGAATGGGAACCTCAGGTAACCCAAAGTATAGACCCCATAGGTGTCCCTTCCAGGTTATTCGGAGTAGTCCGTTAAGCACTGTCAGGGCATTTTGTGGCTAGATGGTGGTAGAAAGTGGGTGACTCTCTTGCCAGAGGTACTACTAAGGCCTCTGCTGCAGGTTGAAGCCAAGTTGCAGGAGCAGGGAAGCAGCTGGTGGGGGAGGAGATAGATTGGCTGCTCCAGGACCAGAAGGGACCTGAGATAACAATATTGTCCTGGAATACACTGTCCAGATAGATATTTGGCCTTTACTGGAAAGAAAGAAGCAGAATTGGCATGAAGTCAAGTCATGAACTTTGACAGCTGCTCTGAGACAGCCTCATGCAGGAGGAGTCCCCTTCACTGACACCTATGTCTCACTACATCTGAAGATGTGAGCACCAGTTCTTCTGACTTCTCAGAACTTCTCTCCTAGCCAACATTGCAGGGCCTTATTACGAGACATGTGCTTTCTTCCAGTAAGCTTAGACAGTATCTCACATTCACCCATAAAACAAACCACAAAGACAACCACAGAGGAACTCAGCTCCATTTTACAGATGAAAAGTCTAAGGCCATCAGAACCTCGCCACCACTCTGGAGTCTGGGAGAGAACAAGGCCAGAGCTGCTGGCTCTCTGCTTGGGATTATATAACTTTTGACTCCTCAAGTCCCTGGAAACTGAGGCCAATTCCCTGGAAGATCATTCTGTTCTCTCCTGTTTTTTCAAGAATAGAGCCAGCTTGATCACTGGCTCTGAGGATTGTATGGGAATGTCCCGTTTTCTTTCTTCCACGAAATGAATGTCTACCATCATGGTCACTGCTTTATCAGGTTGTATTCAGACTTGCCTGGATCTCATGTTTTTATGTATGTTTAGCTTATATTTTGAATAACTTTGCCTTATTTACATAAGAATTTGAGAGAGCTTATAACAAAGGAAATAAATGAGAAATGAATGCAATAGAAAGAAAGAAAATCAGAATCAAGAAAGGCAGGCAGAAATGACGTCTAAAAGGTGAATGCAATTCCTGTAACTAGACATCATCTTTTTTTTTTTTTTCTTTATTTTTCTACTGTCAAGCATATGGAGCATTAGGCATCATATTTTCTGATTTCTTTCTTTCTTTTTTTTTTTTTTTTGAGACAGAGCCTCAAGCTGTCCCCGTGGCTTCACTGCTCACAGCAACCTCCAACTCCTGGGCTCAAGCGAGTCTCCTGCCTTAGCCTCCCAAGTAGCTGGGACCACAGACACCTGCCACAGCGCCTGGCTATTTTTTGGTTGCAGCCATTATTGTTGTTTGGCGGGCCCGGGCTGGATTCGAACCCGCCACCTTAGGTTTATGTGGCTGGTGCCTTAGCCACTTGAGCCACAGGTGCCGAGCCAATATTTTCTGATTTCAATATCAGATAGTCAGTAGTCCCGCTTGGGGAAGAGGGGAGAGATTTTATAAGTTTATTTCTTATGACCGCATCGAAAACTGAGGAATATTTTTCTTAGCCCCTATAAGCAGTTTCTCACATGAGACTTTGCATTGGGGTCATTGTGTTATACCGGAAACCTTTTGCATTTATGGGAGATGAAAAAAGATTTTATGTTATTTATTCATCTGTCTGTCTGTCTATTTATCTATCTATTTAGAGATAGGATCTTGCTATGTCACCCAGGCTAAGGTGCAGTGACATCATCATAGCTCATAGCAACCTCAAACTTCTGGGCTCCAGTGATCCTCCTGCCTCAGCCTCCCAAGTACCTGAGACTATAGGTGTGTGCTACCACACCCAGCTAATATTTCTGTTTTTTATAAAGACAGGGTCTTGCTCTTGGTCAGGCAAATCTCAAACCCTTGACCTCAAGCAATCCTCTTACCTCAGCCTCCCAAAGTACTAAGATTACAGGCATGTAGTTCAGTGGCTAGGGCACCAGCCACATACAGCAGAGCTGGCAGGTTCGAATCCAGCCCAGGCCTGCCAAACAACAATGACAACTACAACCAAAAAATAGCCAGG
>NW_003852408.1:1240492-1293003 GCF_000181295.1 Otolemur garnettii | reverse complement strand
CTCACAGCAGCCTCCAACTCCTGGGCGATTCTCCTGCCTCTGCCTCCCAAGTAGCTGGGACTATAGGTACCTGCCCCAATACCCGGCTGTTTTTTGGTTGCAGCCATCATTGTTGTTTGGCTGGCCTGGGCTGGATTTGAATCTGCCAGCTCAGGTGTATGCAGCTGGCACCTTAGCCACTTGTGCCACAGGCATCGAGCCAAGAAAGAGATTTTCTAAGACTATTTCTTATGACAAAATTTGGGGAAAATAGAGGCATATTATTAAAGCACCTTTAAGGAAGGTTACTGTGCTAGAGAGTGCAAGCTCCTATGATCTACATATAAAACTTGGCTGTACCTCATTTGATTCAAGGGTAAGGCGTAGAACATCTCCAGAGCGACTTGATAGCTGGTCTCTGAGGCTGCTTCTGACACATTCCTTTTCTCTTTACTGAGTGTACAACCAAAGCCAAACAGCAGCCACTCTGAAGTGGGAGGAGGCTTCAACAAAGTCCGCAGTGTGGGTATGCCCCACTGCCGGGGGCAGGACTACAGCTTCACAGAGCAAATAGGTAGGTGGCAGAGCTGACATATTTTATATACAAGGAAACCTAGACAACAGATGCACAACTGCCTTCGTGCGTGGGGAGGACCATATGCAGTCTCTGCTGTCAACAGTGACACTTTCCTGTGGAAGCAGCTTTGGGTAATTCCAGTCCCTGAATAGCAATTGGCCTATGGACCTAGATCTCTCAGCAGAAGTGGTGTGATACGGTAATGTGCCACCATAGACACCCTCTTTGGCCAGGAAAGTCCTCACAAATGCTCTAGTTTTGAGTAGGATGAGACAGTTGGTGGCACCTTCTCTGCATCTGTCTGCATGTGCTCACCATGCTTTGTGGTCCCTGTTCACATATAGCTTAGGAATTTGAGAGGGAAAAACATGGTCCACCCTAGTGACTGTATAATCCTGACCCTGAGCAAGAAGCTGCCAAGGCAAAGGGGCTTCTGTTCTTCTAAAGAAGTTCCTCTCACTGGGCTCATCAGAAATAAAGGCAGAAGGTTGTGTGGCACGTGGCAAGCATAGCTCTCCTGCCTAGGCTTGCTGGTGAAGGAGCCCTCAGAAGAGGAGGCGGCCTGACCCACAGGCAGGAGAGCTGCTGCCAGGCCCTTCTCTCCCAGGACTGGCTCCCACCTAGTGAGCAGCTTTCCCCTGTGAATTGACCAGAACTCTAGAGATAGGCATTTATTTTCTTCTCAGTGTTGAAGAACCCTTGTCCTATCACTTTTAACCAGAATAAGAATAGAGCAAGCCTCTGGAACAAGGTGCAGCGGAGTCAGGAGAAGTAGTCTTAAGTGAAAACACAGCTGCGGGTGCACAGACAGCACTGCAGGGAGGCGCCATCCAATGGGGACGGCCAGCCTCACTATAGACTTTCCAGCACTAATGAATTGGGAACTCCACACTGAACAGGGTTTAATTTGATGGGTCCCTGTGCCAGCAGATGGATGTATTTTTCTTGAAAGACCAAGGTGCCAGAAATCTCCGTGATTACGTTACTGGAGCAAGGCTCTTTTTTGTGGTTTGTGAAGTTGAGCGTCAGGACTACAGGATTCTCTTGCTCTTTCTCACTCTTATTTTTTCCAGGTCAGAACCAGATCTTGGGGTGGGGAGGAAAATCCTGCTGAATGAGCAAGTTCTTTCTTAAAAAGCTCTCTCCAAGTCCAAAAAGACTTCAGTGGACTTAGGAGAAAGAAATTTAATACATTGCCATAGAATCGTTGTTAACCAAGTTAAAGCAAAGGCCACAGCATCTTTGTCTTATAAAAGAAAGCAAAGAGGAGATGGAAAAAAAGAAATGATGCTTAGGAAATCCAAACCAAACAGTGAAGACTAAAGAAGAAAAACTCAAGATCACCTCTGAGAATGTAGAGATTTCCTTCAAATCAGATTTTTATATTACAAAACCAAGACTTCAGGTAGAAGTAACTTCTCTGATTTTTTTTAAGTATGCTGTAAATGGCATACCTGAAATGCTTGACTGTGATAGGATTTGCCACTTTTAGTTTAAGGAAGAGTTGAACACTCCGCAGCAGAAGACCCAGTGGACTGTGAGGAGAAGAGTTAACCATGGAGAGGCTAGAGGCTGCCCCGACTGGTCCTTGACCTGCATTTGAACCTTAGTCCTAATAACTAGCAGATTGAAGCAAACTCACAGGCCTCCTGGAGAACCCACGTTGGTTTGAACTGGAGCAATCCCAGCCAAAGAACTAACACTCTTCTTTCACCAGTGACCTCTCCGTTTGCACCCCTGTGAGAAGGGCTCCCAGGTCATGGAGCAGCCTGCAGAAAACTGCTCTGTCCTGCTGGGGCTGCAAGCGCCTTTAGGGGATAGGCAGAGAGAGGCCTGGTTGCCCAGGAGAGGTCATCTTAGAGCTATTGTGGATCAGACATTCCTGAACTTTTTAACTCACTTTTAAAGTCAGGTTAGGACTTTTTTCAAAAGCACAAGAAGCTCTGAGTTGGCGTCTTCCTCAGCTGATGGAGTCTAGTGCCCAGTGGCCTCTGCTGACTGTTCTCCAAGTGAGGCTGTTTCAGAAAGCTGACTGTGCATCTGAGCCCAGGGGGTGACCTGGCATACTTGCTTAGCCACCCTTTCTTGTCCCATCCCATCACCCTTTTCTGGTTATTCTTATGAATGTAATCTGGCCTTCTGGATTCACTGTCCTGGGATTCAAAGTTAGCTCACATTAAGTGACTGCCATGGCCTTTCTCCCCTCCTCCACCTCCTGCTAAGCCTGTGATATTCCTTCTTCCCTAAGGAATCCCCAAAGTGTCATCCCCAAGCAGCAGTATCTGAGAACCCTGAGGAAGACTTCCTTAGTCCTCAGTCACTCATTCTTACTGCTCACCTGTTGTCACCTGCTGGGAGAATGGCCCTACTGTCTCCCTTGCCATCCCACCCAAAGAGCCCAGAGAGGCCTCATGCAGGCCTAAGGACCCCAACAGGGCTTACATGCCCTGTTCCCACAGTCTCTGGGTGGGAGCCCATAGGGGAGATTCTCCTCTGCCAAGTGTCCTAGCCCCTCAACTTACCCGGTCCCTAGAGCTCACCCATACAATTCCTACCCTGGAGCAGGAGGCCTAGGTTAGAAGGGGTCCCTCAGAAATCTCAGGCTCTGGCTTCCCAGAGCCCACTCTGCTGTGGGATCTCAGCCTGAGCTCCTGAAAGAAGATGGCTTTTGCATTTTCTGCCCAAGGAGACTGGGCCATCCTTTGTCAGAATGAAAACCTTTCCTTTAACTGGACACATTTCAGAGGTGTCCATACTCAGCTGGTGAGGGCTGACAAAGGCACCATCCAGCTGCCTCTTGGGCCTTTCACCTGCATCCTTCCTTACCCACCACCAGGAATGTTGTGTGGTTGGAGCTGTCCTCCCAGGGAAGTACGTTCCCAGGGAGAGGGCTGGGTCATGGTGAGCTCTTCTTCACGTGGCAGTTGCCTATGGAAGGAGAAAGACCTTGTGAAGTCTTAGGGTGGCTGCCATTCTTGTAAACTGACTTCCCCAGCTCAGTTGCCTTATGTGCGGGTCCGTGTCGGATTGACTGGAAGCAAGGTTCCTGCACTTCCTCTTCCCTTGCTCTGCCTGGTAAGTAGGAAGTACCCAGTAGCTGTTGTTGAGAAAGGACCAAGTGCTTCCTCTGGAGCACTGATGAGAGGGGATACCTGGATACTGAGAGTATTTGAGCTGTTTGGTGTCAGTGGCACAGTTACTGAGGAGGGCAGTTGTGGCCAGAATTTCTTTACTGAATGAAAAGGAGGTATAAAAAATGAAGGGGTGAAACTGGTCACGTGCTATGGACAGTGACAAGGGAACTGAGCACCCAGGATACCTGGTAAAAAGTACCAAACTGGAATAAGGCCTCCAGCATGCCAGAGAAGGAAGAGGTGACAGCCATTTTGACAGAGGATGGACAGGCCAGAAGGGCTCTCCTGGGAGCAGGTGCAGCCTGAGAAAGGGCACAAAAGTCTGAGAGAGAATGGCCTGGTCCAGACTCCTGCCAGGACCTGTACAGTGCAGGGGGGCGTATGGAGCTCTGCCGGGTGGAAGAGAGGCGCAACCTTCCCTGTTTTGTATGACTCTTGTTCACCCTGAGCACTTCCCTGATCGGCACCCCCCCCTCCCCGACACATGCCCACCTCTTCCATTCCTTTGTCCACCTTGATGCATGTGAACATCCTCCCACCCAGAGAGCCTGGGCTGTATTTAACCACCTGTATATCTCCAACGGCAGGACACGATCAAACGTACTTAAAGAGGGAGTTGTCACTGGGTTAATGTTTTAGAACGATAACTCAGCTATGAAGAGTAGATTAGGGGAGCAGAACCAAGGAAGTGGGAAGACATATTGTGGGAATCCTGAGAAACGATGAGCACAGGTGACAAAGGGCACAGAGATCCAGAAGGTGGATAGCAACCAGGCCTGGCCCAGCAAGGCTCTGGCATGACTCGGGCTGGTTAGTCTGTTGATTCTGCTTATGTGAGTTGACTTTGTTCTTGGACTGGTGGCACACTGCTCCTGGTGTTTCTGGCCCTCATCCAGAGCACTCAAACCAAGCATCTTCACGTACCTCACTGGCCTTAGTGGGGATCATGTATCCATTCCTTAACAAGTTCCTGAGGCCAGGATATGACATGCCCCGACTGGCTTAGGTTTCTGATCAGTTACTGAAAGGCATGTGGGATTACCTCCCAACTATCAGCCAGGTCACTGAGTCTGCTCCCCCTGGGAGCCCCTGGACAGAGGCTAAAGAAAACTCGTGTGTCACTAGGAAGGAGGAAATGCTTGCCAGGTGTGCATCCCTGTCTGCTGCCAGACCACCTGGACTCATTCATCATTTGTTGAACCTTGCACATGGTGGGCATCCACCGGCACACCTGCACACCTGTGAGGACATACTTTGTGGATTGCTTTATCTGAGAAGCAGCATTATCACCATCCTGAGTGCACATCAGACCTCTCACAGAAGACACCCCACCATCACCTTCAAATCCCCATTCCTTGACTTCTCCTTAGATTTTGTGTTTGGCCATCTCCAAGGCCAGGTACACAGCCTGTGCTCTGAACGTTGCCTACAGTCCCTGCAACTCCCTGACCCAGTGACTCCCACAACTCCTGTCCTTGACCTCATTGACACCTGGGGTGCCAGGGCAGTCCAGTGTTCAGCAATGGGGCCCACACTTGAGTTCTGTGTTAATTTGGGCAAAATACATTCTTCTGTAACTCACCTGGATTCTGCCTGCTCATCATCTGAGACCTGCCTCTTGTTATCACTGTCTCTCTCACACCTTCCACACCTCCCTCTGTAGTTCCTTCCACCTGTCTGCATTTAAACAGGTCTCTGCCATCTGCAGATATACTGCTTTACTTCCACATCCTGTCACTCTTCCTCGTCAGTGTCATTAAGCTTGCCTCTTCCCCACTACGTGTCTGATTTTCTAAAATACTCATTAACGTTCCCCATCTCCTGTCTACTCATTTTTCAACCCATTCCACCTTGATCTCTGCTCCTACCACTCCCCCCAAGAGTCTTTTCTGCTAAATCCAGTGCATCTCTAGTTTGAAACCTTTATTCTCTTCCTTGACCTCTTGGAAGTAGGCATGCTCTCCCCTTCAGCTCCTGTGACATAGTAACTCAATGCTGTATGGCCACTTCTCCCATCCATTATCCAGCTCTTAAATGTAGGTATTTCACAGGATTCTATCCACCACTCTCTTTTCATTCTACTCAGTGTTTCTGGACCGTCTTGTCCTCGCCAGTAAACCAGCTGAAGGCTCCCAAATTTTTGCCTCCAGATTACTTATAAATGCCAGAGCTGTCTACACAGCAGCCTGTTGCTCTTCTCTACTGGAAGCTGCTCGAGTACCTTAGAATCAAACATCCCACACTGAACTCAAACTTTTCTCCCAAACCCACTGTTCCTTCTCAACAGGGTGAGTAGCAGTACTATCTACCCTGCAACCCAAGGCAGAGAGTCTTAAACATTCTCTCTGACACTGGTAAGGTGGAAAGAGTATGAATTTGAGCTAATATTCTAGTTCTAATCTAATGTGTTTTGGACAAATTCCTTAACCTTTCTTAGCCTCAAGTTTCTCACCTATAAAAAGGAAGTAGTAAAAAAAAAAAAAAAAAAAAAAAAAGGAAGTAGTAATACCTAATTTGGGAAGTGCTTCTCAGGACAGAGGAAAGTCTTGGCTTGGTAAACAGTCAGTAAAGATGAGCTCTCCATTCAGTAAACACGAGTGTCCTCTCTCCCGGTCCTCTCTCTACTCCACCCCATTACCACGTCCACTGACTTGCCTTTTGACTTTGAGAACCCCTTGGAATTAAATTTCCCACATTTCCTTCATGAGTAAAGATTCCAGCTTCTAGCTCATCACTTGTTTTTTACCTGGTCATGGAAGATCTGGAACCAAGTGGGGGCTGGGAGGCAGAGTGTAGGCGTCATTGTCACATGGCTACACACATGTGCTTCCACCTCCCACCAGTCCTGTCTCTTTACTGTCTCCCTCATTCCCATCTCTGCTGTTCTGCTGTAAGCTGGATCTTCATCTTTTTTTGTTGTTGTTTTTTATTTTGAGACAGAGTCTCATTATGTCACCCTCGGTAGAGTGCTGTGGCATCATAGCTCACAGCAACCTCAAACTCTTGGGCTTATGCAACTCTCTTGCCTCAGCCTCCCAAGTAGCTGGGACTACAAGCACCTGCCACCACACCTGGCTATTTTTTGCTGTTGTTGTCATTGTTGTTTAGCTGGCGCGGGCCAGGTTTGAACTGCCAGCCCCAGTATATGTAGCTGACACAGTAACCACTGTGCTACTGAGGCTGAGCCAGATCCTTATCTTCCCAATAGCCTCTGATCAGGCCTCTCTCCCACTTCAACCCATTTTCTCCCTGACCATCAGAATGGGCCTGTCTTCTGGATTAAAACCCTGCCATGGCTTCTTCTTTCCAACAAAATGGCATCTAACACTCGAGTGTGCAGCCTGCCTTGCCAGCTCAGCTACCTTGTGTCCCTCTTCAAGCCCAGTGGCTCAGTCCTTCCTGACCCAGGGCCTCCTTTCATAAGAGAGCAGAAAGGATACTTGGATACTGGTTGGGAAGCTGGATGCTACACTTCTTGTGTCTAGTGGCTAGTAAGATAGGCACAGGACACTCAGCAAAGACCAGCTATATTGAAAACAGGGATCAAAAGACAAAGAACCCAGGAGGACTTAGAATTCTGAATTCTAAGAAATGTGAATCACCAGTTGTAAAATAACGGGGAAAACCCATTAACACATTAGTGTTTTATGCAATATCTTTTCTGTTTTTTTAATTTCCAACTTGCCACTTGGCAGGATATTTTATGCAATATCAAAGTAATGTGTGCTCATTGTGGACAATTTGGAAAATGCACAGAAAGTAAAGCAATCACCTGGCCCCTCCCACCTAGTGATAAGCACTATTACCATTTCCATGTCTTTCCTTCCAGTCTTTCTTCTGTGCAGTCTTTGTTTTTTTGTAAATAGTTTTCATGGTATATTGTATGATCAAGGATGTATCCCACTTTATTTCATCCATCCCATGTACTTTCTTAGGTTGGTAAAAATTCTTTGTAAATAATGTAATGGCTGTTTGCTGTTGTCCCATATGCGACTATAGGATAGTTTATTTAACCTTCTGCTTTTGCGGGACTTTCAGAGTCTTTCCAGTGAATAGCACTGAGAGCAACAGTTTGAGGAATAAAACCTTTTCTCCTACATTTCTGATAGTTTTTCTAAGGCCATCAATCCACTGGAATCACTAAATCAAAGAATGTGAAAATTTTTAAGTAATGCTAACTCTTGGACAGGAGGAGTATAGGCCTGACCTCAGCTGCAAAGAGAGAGATAAAGAGAAAAGGGTAGTAATTCATACATTTCTTTAAAAAATTATTTTTTGTTTTATTGAAGCAGAGGTCTGAGAAGATCCAAGCAGGGCTCTGTAGGGAAAACATGCCTTTGACTTCAGTTCCTGGCTTCGTGATGGTAAAGAAGGGCTTGTTTCTGTTTCTGTATTTTCATCTGGGTCAGTAAGAGGACAAACCATTCCTATGAGCTGCTTTCCATTAAGGAAGAGAAAAATCTTCCAGTATCTAATGATGCAGATCATTAGCTGTGTTAACAGCCTTACAGTTTAAAAAAATTTATAATATTGTATCCTCCTAATGTGCAGTTAATTTTAGTTAAAATTTCCCTGATGATTTAAAAACCCAGTGAATTTGTAAATATAGTAATTGGCTCTGCATTTGGAAATGTCAAAGCTGCCATAACCAACTCAGCTCTAGCAAGACACACTGAACCTCTCTGAGTTCTGTGGGAGTTCTGTGCTCACCTTAACATTCACCCCAGAATCCAGAGAGAAGCCAAGACTGTACCAGAGTCCCTGGGCCTAATCTTCTGTAACTAAAGGTTAATGAACATCTCAAAGTTAACCTGTCTAAAATCAAATTTTTGACACACTGCCTGTCCCCAAATGCGGTTGCCTGCCTGGTTGTTCAAATCAAAAGCTTGAACTATCATTGATTTTTTTCTTTTCTGTTCTTGCCACTGCCAACATCAAATCCATCGGCATATCCTATCAATTCTACTTTTAATAACTTCTAAAATATATTTTAAGTTGTCATTGTCTCCCCATCTTGCCTGCCCACCTTCCCACCCCCATCCAGCTGTGTGGCCACTCCCTGACTCATCCATGGCTGCCTCCCGCAGGCTCCTACTTGGATTCTCTGCTGTGAGGTCTGCTGTGGTCTACACCGTGCCAGAGAGATCTGCCGAAACCTGACTCTGATCACCTCATCCACCCCTTCATTTTCTTTCCTTTGCCTTTAAGGCCAAAAATTCCAGTGTGGCCAAGAAGGCCCTGCATCTTATACCCAGGCTTCCTCCCCAGTGTCACCACCCACTGTGTCCCTGGATCTGTTGGAGTCCAGCTTCATTTGCCTCCCTTCAGTTCCTGTAGCTCCTGCCCAGGGCCTCTGTACATGCTATGTTTTCTGCCCAGGAGAACTGTCCCCACTCACTCTGCCTCCTCCCCACCATCTAGGGAAGCCTCTCCTCCTGATTGAGGGACGCCTTCCCTTATCCCCATTCTGCCTAGGCCAAGTTATTTGTTTTCATAGAACCATATGGACATTTTTCTTGCTTCAGAGAACCTCTATTTAATTTGGAACTTTACCCATATATATATATTCACTGGTGTGGTTATTTGATTGCTATCTTCTCCACTAGACCCTATGACCCATGAAAGGGCTGCTCTCTCCCACGTCACTGTTTTCCCTCAGATAGCTTGGGTGTAGCCCAAAGTAGACACTTAATAAATACATTGTTTACAAGCAGAATGAACAAGTAGAGTCCTACGAACAATCCTTCTCAGTGACAAGGACCTGTGAGGTGTGGGCTCTTCCCAGAGCTGGCAGGATCAGGTTCTCCAGACACATTGACTAGAAGGAACATGACTTTGCTGATTGTTTTCTTTTTTTCATTCCAGCTGTTGGAGTGAATAGAGGATGCTGCCTAAAACTTGCCTTTTTCTTCTCTCTTTATTCAGCTAAAGCTTGCCTTTACTCTGGACCATGAAACTGGATTGCCTCAAGGATGTCATATCTATGAGTACCGCGACAGCAACAAGTAAGCCACCCAGTAGGAGAGAATGTCACCTCAGATGTTGTGCAGCAGTGGCACCTATGGGCTTTCTGACACTGGGCTTCCCTTGCTAAGGGATTGTCAGGACGGGAAATCACACTTTTTGCTACTGAACTAGAAAATAGCTGGCACAAAAATATTTCTGCCAGACGAGTTCCCCAAGTATACTTGGAGCATTTGCCCAGGAGAAGTTATGATATGTTAGAAGTTTATTCCACAGCAGCCCTTCCTCTCCAGGCCCAACTATCCTCTTGCCCTCCCTCCTCCAGGCCCCCAATAATATACTTGCTCCTTTTATTCCATGTGTGACTTTGATTTTTGTCACAGTTCTCTAATCATTGTCTAACTATACTTATGTTTCTGGGTTTTGTTACCATTGTCTAACTTGTGAATTTTATAGTTGGGAGATTTCTGGGTACTTAAACAGATTTAAATTGGTGGCCTTAGCCAGACAGGTGGCATACTCCTATGGTCCCAGCTACTAAGGAAGCTGAGGCAGGAGGATCATTTGAGCCCAGGAGTTCAAATCCAGTCTGAGCAATATAGTGAAACCCTGTCTCGGGGGGGCAGGGGGGATGATGACCTCATTGGAAAGGTAGCACCTGGCATAATTTTATAGCCCCTCCTTTCTTCCTTGACTATGTATTTCTGTTTGTAAGACAGTGAAAATAGTGGTAAATGAGGCACAGGAAATGTACCCTGATAGTGATGATGACAATGATGATAATGATAGCAGCTGCCACAGAGCACTCTGTGGTTTAGGTAGAGTACTGGGGACGTCACGTTTGCTAATCCCATTTCATCCTCATAACACCTTGATCTGTATTCGTTTATTGCTGTATTTGCAGAAACTGAGGCACTAGAGAACTAAAGTAACTTACTCAAGATGACTAGCCACAGTGGTGAGAAGCAGTCAACGTTACCATGTTTACTCTAGGGAAAGAACTGATAAGGACAATTATCCCAAGTTGCTATTCTTAGAAAACCCAGTCAATGACAAAGGCAGTCTTAACTAGGACTCGAGTACAATGGACTCTAACCTCATTTAAATGTCCAGGCTATTTAACTTCATCCAGTGGAAGGAAACAAATAGGCACATGGCAATAGAACTGCACATCATCTTCCAGAAGAGAAGCTCATGTCTTCCTCAAGAACTCTTGCTCTGTTTTGGGTAGAAGATAGGTTATGGGGCGGGGCCCTCATGACCAAATCTCCATTCACTGCATTATTGGTATGCTTTGTAATTTATCTATATAAATTATCTGAGCATGCTATAGTTAGCATTTGTGCACCCCTGATTCCCAGCAAATTAATCATAGGAAAGATTGATCGAGTCTTCTTTAACACCAATTCTGACTTGACTCTGCTCTGTGGAATAAAGATTGCTGAGTTTTTCTTCAATAGGAGAAAGGCACTGGCTCTTTACGTCATGTCTTAGCCATGCAAATGTTAATGCCAACAACTTAGGTTGCCTTTGAATGTGAGAAGAAAAAATAGCTTAGCTCTGTGTCTTGGTCTATCATCTGTAGCACCTAGCACATGATCAGAGCAAGCAATGTAGGAAGAAAATGTAAGGGTTATAAATACAGATAATTTTTTGCTCCTAAAGACCTGTCAAAGAAAGCATTTAGCAGCCATGATCTAGAAAGTTATGGAAATCAAATGCCTCTGTGACTCTCTTTCTGACTCTCCCTTGTTCATCTTAGAGTCAGTCTTGGGGTTCCTTCTCAATCCTTCGACAACTTTTCTAATCTCTCTGAGCCTCAAGTTTCTTCATGTGTTCAAAACAATGGGACTGATTGTACCTCTGTGGTACAGAAGTCATGTTAAAGTGCATCACCACCAGCCTGGCATATAGAAATGCCTACAGGAAGTGTTGGCTGTCTTTCCTTCCCAAACAGATCATCGGCTCATGACTTCCTTCTGTTTTCCTAACCAGCAGGGGTACAGCTAGCAGTGTGTTGATTAGGGAAGAGGCTGGTGCACATGCCCCTGGCAGCCCTTAGTTTCCCTGATGCACTCTGCTCAAAGGCAGACTCCTCACCCCACTTATGAATTGTGAAGTGAAACGTGGAAGACCCCATGAGCCTGACCATGATGTCTCTTCCCAGGCTCTGCTCTGTGTTTCTCTGTTCCCTTTTAGTACCATTTCCTCTAAAATGCCTGGTCCAAATACTGGTGTAATAGTGGCATTTCAGAAATGAGGATATTCAGCCCAGATCCTAGGGAGCCCTGTTTGTTGTTTCAGGCCAAGTAACATGAAGACAATAGCAGCAGGCAGATGAGATTCTACATGTGAGAGAACCTGGCTTGAATACTAGTTTGGTGCAACTAATTATTGAAAAATATTACTCTTCTCTTCAGGGTATCCGCTCAGTATAATTTGTAATCATTTAAGTATTCATCTCTTTTTGCCAAATTCAATCTGTCAGCAAAAAAAGTTCTTCTGAGTAAGTGCTGAGGCTGTTGGGCAGTTTCTTTCCTTTCAAATGGGCGCTCTGCTTCTGTATTCCCTGGACTCTCTGATCAGCTTCCTTAAAACATCCTGGTAGCCTTGATCTTTGGCTCTAGGTCATCCTGTTCTTCTATGCAAAGGGGCTAATCTCTGCCTCTGGGCTCCAGGGAGGTCAGGCCCTGAGACATGGACCCTGTCTTTTCTTGGACTAGAAGCACAACTCTCAGGTAAATGTTCTTAAAGCCCTGAGGTCATTAGAAAGAGAGAAACTACCCTATTGTGCCTGGAGTTAAATTGGCAAATCTCTCTTCCCCAAATAATTCTGTCAGCCTCCCCAAAGCTATTCAAATCGGTATCTAAGAGATATGAGACTCACCTTGCCGACAGGTAGTACCACTCACCACTCATGGACCCAAGGACCACCTTGTTTTTCTCTGTTGCAGAAAACTGTGCCTATCTTTAATATTAAATCCAATAAATAAATACAGACAGAGTAATTTTTCTCAAATTAATATTTGACAATCTCTTCATAGGGCAAGGAATAAGGCCTAGGAGAGCAAATAAGTGATTTATGAGACTTCAGTTAAACACTTGCTAATTCTCTGCTCTATACAATGTTTTGTGCTAGATACTAGGAAAGCGGGGATAAATTAGACCCAGTTCACATCCTCAGGGGGTTTGTGTAAGTAGCAAAATAATTCTAGCCCCCTCTGGGATGATGTGTGCTCTGGCAGTGGTAAGAACTGAGTGCCGTGGCGGTAACAATGAAGAAAGTGACTATTTCTGAATTATGTCGAATTCCAAAGTGTCCAACCTTTTCTTCCCCCCTTTGCCATACATTGGAAGAGTAAAAGTTGTCTTAAGCCACACAGTAAATACACAAGCACTGACAAAAGCTGATTAGAAAAACAAGTCTGTGCATACTTTTTGTAATACCTGACCACCACAGATAAGCAAAAAAAGTCCTCACAAAATCAGCTGCAGTTTGGACACAGAATGAAGGACTTTGTCCAGAAGACTATCTTCTTTCCATCTCCACCGCTACCTTCCTTCTCACTGCCAGACCTGTGGAGCTCCTGAACTAACTGTCCTCTCTGCCATTAGCTGCTTGACCTCCCATCTTTCCTCTCTGCAGCCTCAGCGAGCTTGGTTTGTCTTTTCATTCTGGTTGCTTTTGAGACCTTATTTTTGTTTTGGTGTTCTACAGTTTCACTGCATTGTGTCTGAGTGGATTCATTTGTATTTTATATTGTTTAGGACTCAGTATAGTTCTTCTCATTTAGAATTTCTTGTCTGTTACCTCTTGATTCTCTCCTTCTAGAACTCCTGTTAGAAACCTACTATCTTATTTCATCTTTCTTCTCTTTTTTCTCTCTATCTGCAAGGGCTACATTCTAGGAAACTTCCTAAAAGGGTCTGTCACTTTCATTTCCTTATAGCAGTTTGTAATGTGCTGTTTAAAATCCCTTTCCCGGCTTGGCACTTGTGGCTCAAGTGGCTAAGGCACCAGCCACATACACCTAAGGTGGTGGGTTTGAATCCAGCCCGGGCCTGCCAAACAACAATGACGGCTGCAACCAAAAAATAGCCGGGCGTTGTGGCGGGTGCCTGTAGTCCCAGCTACTTGGGAGGCGGAGGCAGGAGACTCGCTTGAGCCCAGGAGTTGGAGGTTGCTGTGAGCTGTGATGCCATGGCACTCTACCCAGGGGGACAGCTTGAGGCTCTGTCTCAATAAAATAAAATAAAATAAAATAATCCCTTCCCAATATGAGCGGTTCCTTTTTTTTTTTTTAATTTTCAGAAGTACTGTTTGGTGCTTTTTTAATCATCAGCCTGTTATTTTTGTGTGTGTCCTAGTCTTTTATTATTATAAGTATCCTTTATTTTTGTGTCTCTATGTACTTTGATTATATCTATTTCATTTTATTTTTTGTTATAGTTGTTTAGCTGGCCCGGGTTGGGTTTGAACCCGCCACCCTCGGTATATGTGGCTGGTTCCGTAACCACTGTGCTTTAAGCACTGAGCTGATTATATCTATTTTATAATCTTTTAAGTTGTTCGGTGCTTTCTAGCTCTAATTCTGAGAGTACCAATCCTCCCATTTCTTGCATCTTCTGACTTACCTCTATGTGGTTTATTTCCTTATGTGGCTTATTTATTTTGTCATAAGGAGTCTTAAGCAGATATTGTCTGTACTGTGGGAGTTTCACACACCATGGGTTGTGGATGTGTTCCACCACCTTTGCATTGTTCTGCCAAGCCCCTGCCCTGGAAGTTCCATGGGTCCTAGTAGTGTAAATGTCAACAACCTTGGCCTAGGAGTCCCAACACCTGGGTATTGCACATTCAGACTTCACACCACGTACACAATGTAGGCTTGGGGTCTCCACTTCTCATGGCAGATACCTTCACTCTGTACTGCTCAGAGATTTTTCTGAGCTATAAGAGAGGTCTTCCTTGTTCCCTGATCAAAGACCATTAGCCCCCTTGAATCCTAGTTTGATTGGGAGAGGTCTCAGTTCAGGCATTCAGCCTCCTGTGGTTATCAAAATCTCAGCTCTGATAACTATATCAAAGTCTGATATTCCCAGTCCCTAGTCGTCATGGTAAAGACTATAGCTCTAACTTAATTTGCTTTTCATTTCAAACATCTGGGAATTTTACCTTTATTCTTTTGAGCTCAATTATATATTTAAATTGTTCTTTTGGTATATTTTATCTATCACTTCTCTGTGTGTTGGGAAGGAAATCCATGTCAGTTTAATATGCCATCTTGTCTGAACCAGATGTCTGAGTAAACTTGTTAAAATGCAGGTCTGACCACTCATTCAACAAACTATAGAGTGTTTCTGCTATGTGCCGGTCTAGTACTAGTCCTGGGGCTACTGAGCCGAATTAAGCTGATGCTGCTATCAGACGCCCACAGGCTAGCAGAGGGACAAGGTACCCCTTACCTTCAGGGCAGCACTGTCACCCAGCCTTGCCTATCCAGCACCCACACATCCCTAATCAGGCCACCTCAAGCCTCCTGGGCTGACGTGTCTCTGTGTAACCATGCTACTTCCTGTTTCTAGAACACCTACCTCTCTTCCCACTGTCCCCTGTCCACCCATCTGAGTAACTGCTACTTCTCTTTCTACCCACCTACTCTCCTTCCCTTCTGGGAAGCCATTCCACATCCTACCAGGCATTACCAGAGCTGGACCAGGTGTGCCTCCCCGTGACCCTGTGCCACACCTGCCCATCCTCTTGTCAGCATTTCAGTCTTTTCTATGTTGGCTTCCTCTGCTAGTCTGAGTGCTTTAGAGGTCAGGGCCCTGATTTGTTCATTTCAGTAGCCTGGTACCTCATTTGGTACCTGGCAAGTGATGCTTGATGACAGGAAGGCAGGGGCCTACTTTTATTGTTTAGGGAGCTTGGCTACTGGGGAGTCAAATCTCTTTCCTACTTTGTCTTTTCATTTGTTATGGGATTATGATGAGGATTAAATCACTTAACAGTATCAGGGAAAACTGTCTCCATGGATAATTATGAATTCTGAAGAACTAAAATGTGGAGTAGAGAAGCTGTACGAATTTGGTTTAACTCTATAAATACAGTAAAAATAATAGTCATTGATATCAACTGCCTGCCATTTTTTGCTGGGCAGTGAGGCATAGTAATAATTATGAAGAGCAGTAAATACGTCAGACTAATGTGTAGAAGCTAACTTTGCAAAGCTGTACTTTTATCTATGACATCTAGAGTTGTGATCCATGTAATGTAATCACGGCAGGAGCTACTGCCTTCTGAATGTCTACCAGCACTGGGCTAGGGGCTGACACAGGTTATTGTTAGTTATAAAACCATTCAAAAAGGATATATTTTCATAGTTTTATAGATTAAGAAAAAAGATTGAGAATCTGAGAGATTAACCTGTAACACTGTGAAAATAAAGTGTCGAGAACAGAGCCTGGCTTGTGCTCAGGTCAGGAATTTCCAAATGCCTGTGCCTCCACACCACCCACCTTCCCCACCACGTGAGGCTGGAGGGAGTGCTGACCATGGCCTCTTCCAGCTCTTTGAGAAGCTCTGTATAGGAAATACTGAGACTTCCAGTGCCTGTGAGCCCCAGATTGGGTGGGCAGCTTCTGACTTATCATCAAAAGTCTAAATGTGGCCAGTCATCTCCATGGCAGGTCACTGTCCACTCAGTGGTGTGGCTTATCCACTTGAAGCGTGAAGACTCTGATACATCCCAGGGCTGTATGTGGGAAGATGTAATGAAGTGATGTGTGTGGTGTGGCTGTGTAACCTCTAATGACTTCACAGTCATTAGAGTGTAGTTGCTTAAGTACCTGCCTGAATGGCCCTAGCTTTGGGGTGCCCTCTCCTCTTCCCTGTTGGTAGTTGTCCCTCACTCTGGTCCAGGCAGGCCAGCACTGCTAGCTGATCATTTGTCCCTGTAAACTCTCCAGAATCTCTCTTGATGCTCACAGCTGGCTCCTCTACCTCCATCTTACTCTTGGCACAGGTTAGTTGACTAATCTAATAAAATGAAATCTTTCCTATTTGCCCTGCCTAGCTAACTGACTCATTTTGGCACCTTGAAACATGTATCATCAAAACTGCTACCCAGCCTCTAGAGGTATGAGAGCAAGCTGTCCTGGGGAGTAATTTCCCTCAATTGAGTGTCTGCTACTTTCATAAGCCTGCTCTGGGGGATGGCACTACCACAGCCTTCCAGAGAACAAGGTAGTTCTGTGCTGACTGCATGTCTTTTCCCCAGCCCATGGGCACCTGGTAGCTCAAGCCACTGGCCTGCCTGGCACCAGCCAGCGCTTGGACCCTGAAAGCCCATCTGGATTCTTTTCCCCAGCCCCTGAGCACATAGTTCTTTCTGGGCCTAGGGGCCTCCCAGCATGCCCACTACCCACAGGGGATCAGGATGCTTGGCTCCTCACACTCCTCAAACAAACAGGACAGACCAAAGCACCAGCTCCAAAATCACAGTGTATTTCTCTTTCTACTGTTCTGTGTTCATCTTGGAGGATGTGATGGGATAGTTCGGGTCAAGTGGACTCCCAGCAGGGTTAACGTATGAGAGACAGGTTTCAGGAAAGGTCTGTGGAGGGTGAGGGGAGGGTACACAGGTGGGTCCTGCCTGGTCCCCAGGAAAGAGAGGGCTAATTAGGGCAGAGGACTGGCTGGGTAGGCCTCAGCCTGCAGTGGCCAGAATTGAATCACATGAGACTTCCATAGGTCCCTCACTGTGCCTATGCCTGGGAGCAGAGGGCCAGCAGCTGCTATTTGTCATCTAAGCTCCCACAGCAGGAGGACTGAACTGGAGGAGGCTTCTCGCGGTGCTCCTAACCCACTCCTTGCACTGCACAGGCCTATGTTTCCTTTACTGTGGCCTTTCTTCCTTAGGAGATGCTTAGAAAAGATAGTTAGCTGGCCGCTGGCTCACGCCTATAATCCTAGCACTTTGGGAAGATAAGGCAGAAGGATCGCTTCAGGCCAGGAATTCAAGACCAGCCTGAGCAACATAGAGAGTCCCCATCTCTACCAAAAGCAGAAAAATTAGCCAGAACTGATGACACACATACCTGTGGTCTCAGCTACTCGGAAGGCTGAGATAAGAGGATCACTTGCACCCAGGAGTTTACAGTTGCTTTAGGCTATGATGATGCCATTGGTGCCGCTGTACTCCAGCCTGGGAGACAGAGTGAGAACCTACCTCAGAAAAAAGAAAAGGAACTAAAAGAGAAGTCAGTGGGACAGACTACCAGCTCTGTTGCTGTAGCAAGACTCAGAGCCCCATCTGGCCCATCCTCCCCTCCTACATTGCCCATGCTAAGTTCTTCTCACGCTCTGGAACTGCAGTGGTCTCAACAGTTGGCTAGTAGTGTGACCCACACTTCATTGCTGAGGTTTCTGAGCCCATGACTCTCATATTCTCTGTCAGCCAGTGTTGGCATATGTGTCTGTGTCTGTTCACGGTCACACTAGGGCAAGGAAGGTCCATTGGGTTCCACGTGCCTTCCTCCTGGCCCCCTCCACCAATCAGTTATTCACCTCTCCCCTATGACTCCTTCTCCCCTACTTTGGCTGGTCCCTGGGTGCACAGAGCCCAAGGAGTCTAGCAGCAGACATCACTGGCAGTTCAGTGGGACCCTGGCTATGTTATCCCAGCCTCTGCCCCCTCGGGCTACATCATCCTCATGGGTATCAGTGGACCTAGTTCTCCTGACACCTTCTCTTGCTGTCCTCTCTGTCTTGCAGAGGAGACCCACCACTGATCTCCTTACCATGCCAGCATCCCTCTCACCAGCATGCTTCTTACAACTTTGGTAAAGGGGTCACAGTGGGCATCCCTCACGGAACCTAGGCCCCTCTCTGCTGAATTTCCTAGACTCAAAGATGTTTGTCCCCTCATGACTCCTCTCTCAGCCTCTTCAGCCTTTTCTCTGCTGTCTGCCAGGGCAGTGCAGGCTTAGCCCTCACACAAACTTGGATGTCACTTTCTCCAGGATTTTAAGGCCCCATCCCCTAGAATCTTTGACTGGGTATAAATCTTGCATTCCAAGAAAATGCCCTTGAATCAATGCCTTCTTGCTCATCCAGCCTTGTTTCTTCACCCCTTGATCATGCCCCTCAAATCTTGCCAGCTAATTCTTCTCACTCTTTCAGTGTATTATCTTTTTCCTCCCTTATCAGGCCCAGCACATCCCCAGCTGGATTAGACTGGCATTTGACCCTAGTTATGGGCCTGGCAGCCTGGAGAAGAGGTAGGAATTGCCCCTGGAGGAGATCGACCTCTGCATCTCCTGCAGCATGAGGACATTGCTTGCCTCACTAGGGAAGGCTGGGCCAAAAAGGCACTCTGCTCCCACACTGGGCCTTTTGCTGCTTTTAGGAGCCCCTAGTTTGCCGGGGGCATCTGCAGAGCAGCATTCACCTTAGAACACACAGCCCCCTCCATAGTCCTTGTACTGTGAGTCTTCGAGCATTTAGGCTACTGCTTTGTGCAGGGCCTGTCCATGCCCACATCCCACTCAGAAGAGTGTCCCCCTATGCCCCCCTGGTAGTGAGTGAACTACCCCCATACTCCACGTTTGTGCCTGTCTTCTCAGAACCACTCTAGCCTCTCTTGCGTCAGTTTAGGCCTGCTAAAAGCCGATGCCAAGGCAGGGCTCAATGCTAAGAGATATATGGAGGAAGACACCTGTGAAGGGTGAGAGGGGAGCAAGCAGGAGGAGGCAGAGAGCCTTTGGACCTCAACAAAAGTCTGACCCCCAGTGAAGGAGTTGGGGAAGGAGGGGGGACTGGGTAGGGAAGAGTCTCAGGCTGCAGCCTAGTTTTGAGCAAGGCTTGCTTGAGCCAAGGTCAAAGTTGCCTGCGACCGGCCTGCATCTGGACCCTGGAGGTGTGCTCACAGGAGGAGTAGCTTCAAGACAAATGCAGTAGTGGACACAGCACCTGCAGCTGGGGCCATCATCAGCAGCAGAAGATCCAAGTTTTGCCTTTTCCTGGCTGCCACACTTGGGGAGGAGAGAGAGAGAACAGGGGGTTCCTGGATTAAGTCCCGTGTTTAATTTGTTTCTTCCCCTGCTTGTCTTTCTTCTCTTCCTTCCCCTTAAATAAGTAGAGGGAATATTTCCCAGCAGCCCTGACAATTTCAGACCAGCACCAACACTTCCCAGTACTTCAGAAATGAGGCTTTCTGTCTTCACCTTGGAGCTGATGCCAGTTCCTCAGGCTAAGTAGCAGTGTTACCTAAAAGCCATTCATTACAGAGGGCACGAGCCTCTGTGCCTCCCGCAGACACTGCCAGGTCAGAATGAAGGCCTTTCTTGTTCCCTGGTGAAACCCCTGTGTAGGAGAAAGAGGAACTGGAAATCATGGGAGAGGAGGGGTTTAAGGGAAGTTGGAGGCAGTGCAGCCAGAGAGGTGCCAAAAGTGACCTCATGAGAGCAAGCCTGCAGCTGCACCCTATGTGTGGGAGTTGGCTGCACTCAGCACAGGTGTGAGCTCACTGTGTTCCATCACAGCCGCTAGTGCTTGGCATCAGCGTGATGCAGGCACAACTCCTGCTTCCATTGTTGGACTCGGGTGGTGTTCAGCAAAGGGCATGTCTCCCCACTGTCTACCCACGCAGAGGGACAGCCATGGCTCTGTATACCCTTCTCTCCCATCACCTCACTCCATGCAGCAGCAATCATGATATCTTGAGTATCAAAATACAATATTACACACTGGCTTATACCTATAATCCTATTGCTTTGGGAGGTTAAGGCAGGAGGATTACTTGAGGCCAGGAGTTCAAGAGCAGCCTGAGCAACATAGGCCAGGGTTAGTGGCTCATGCCTGCAATCCCAGCATTTCAGGATGCTGAAGAAGGAAGATCACTTGGGGCCAGGAGCAAAACAATTTTCTCTTAAAAAAAAAAAAAATAGAAAAAATTAGCCAGGCACGATGACACGCACCTATAATCCCCACTACTTGGGAGGCTGAAGCAGGAGGATCCCTTGAGCCCAAGCATTTGAGGTTGCTATGAGCTATGATGATGCCACTGCACTCTAGCCAAGGCAACAGAGTGGGAGCCTGTCTCAAAAAACAAACAAACTCATTTAACTTCTATATTATCTACAGAAAGAAGAGGTTATGAACACTCCCATTTTAGAGAAAGGGAAACTGATGCCCTGAAGGTCAAGGTGTACCTAAGAGGTCAAGTGAGCAGGCTTCTCTCTGGAGTATGCCTCAGCTGTGCAATGTCAGCAGGTGTGGGGCCTCTGAACAGCTACACAGAAGTGGTGCTGAGCCGTCCTGGGGCTGCACAGCTGCCTGCTGTGTTCTTACATTACCTCTGGAGTTACAGTCTTCACTCCCCTGCACATGTAATTGGACACACAGCAGGCCAGGGCGAGAGGAGCTGTGCTAAATAAGAACCCTTTCCCATCTACTGGTAAAACTGGAGAGGAGAGATGAAGTGCTTTAGCATTGTTTCCCCTGCTGCTGAGCCCTGGTACTCAGCCCTTCATAAAAGTCACTAATTCCTCAGCTGTTTTCTGAGTCCAGAAATGATCAGAGCAAGGAAATATGGAAGTCCCCAAAATGGGCAGTATTAGAAAATGAACATACTCAGGTCAAGAAATGGAACATTATAGCCCCCAGGAGCCTCCCACGTGCCCCTCTCTACTCCCAAAAGGATACCACCGTTGTAATCTCTGACACTATGGATGGATTAGTTTTGCCTGGCTTCGAACTTGATATAAATGGGATCATTCAGTATATTCTCTTTTGTGTCTGACTTTGTTTCTTTCAAGATTATGTTTGTTTGAGTTGTTCTTTGCTGTTGCACCTAGCTATAGTCCAGTGGTTTTCAACCTTCCTAATGCCACAACCCTTTAATACAGTTCCTGTGGGTCTTGACCCACAGGTTGAGAACTGCTGCCATAGTCCAGTCATCAGTTATCCAATCTATATTAATTAAATCAACAATTTGAGTTGTTTCCAATTTGGAGTTATTATAAATAATTCTTTCTGCTCATATTTGTCTTTTGGTGCACATAGGTGTTTCTTTTGAGTATATACCTAGGAGTGAAATTGCTCAATCATATATAATTCACCAGCAATGTACAAGAGTTCATCTGTTTATTGGGGATCCAGGAGAGGGCCTTTTCTGATTTCTTGCCCAATCTTCTACTAGGTTTTCTGTTTTTCTTCTTGATTTATCGTCCTCTCTGTTCTGTATCCATCTTTTTCTTTATGATTAAATTCTTTTTTGTATCCCATTAAAGAAATTTTTCCCAGGCGGCACCTATGGTTCAGTGAGTAGGGTGCTGGCCCCATATACTGAGGATGGCGGGTTCGAACCTGGCCCTGGCCAAACTGCAACAAAAAAAAGCCGAGCATTGTGGTGGGTACCTGTAGTCCTAGCTACTCAGGAGGCTGAGGCAAGAGAATCACCTAAGCCCAAGAGCTGGAGGTTACTGTGAGCTGTGATGGCAGAGCACTCTACCAAGGGGGACAAAATGAGATTCTATCTCTAAAAAAAAGAAATTTTTGCCTATATCAAAATCATAAAGACATGTTCCTATATTATCTTCTAGAAGAATCTACTTAGAATTAATTTTTACTATGGTATAGCAAGTTCCATTTTTTCCCACAGGGGTATCTGTTGACTCAGCATCAGTAATTGAAAAGATTCTCATTGCTTTCCAGTACCACCTTTGTCAAAAGCAAAGTGCTGGCATCTGCTCAGGTCTCTTTGCACACTATTCTGTTTCACCAGTCCGTTTACCTGTTGTGCCAATACCACATGGTAAGGAGATCAGTAGCCTGTTTTAATTTTTGTACCTTTACAAAAATCTTGATATCCAGTAGGGCTAGACTTTTCACCTTGCTTTGCTTCTTCAAAGAGCTCTTAAGCTATTCTTGGCCCTTTCCGTTTCCATATAAATTTTAGAATCAGACTGTCATTTGCCACATAACATGCACATGAACTTGCTAGAATTTATATTGAGATTGCTTTGAACCTATAACTCAATTTGAGAAATATGATGTTTTTATATTATTGAGCCTTCTACTCCACAAACACAGTATATCCCTCTATTACATCTCCTTTAATCTCAGTAATTTTCAGAGTAGCATTCTCACTCATCTTTCATTACCTTTCCTCTTAGGTATTTGATTTGTGGTATTATTGTAAGGGGTATTTATAAATTTCATTTTCTCTTTGTGGCTCATATAAAGAAATACAATTTGTTTTTTTAATCAATTCAGTGACCTTGCTAGATCTATTTATTGGAGTCAAATAATGTATAGATTCTTTTTGACTTTCTATATATCCAAATCATGTCACCTGCAAATAATGACAGTTTTACTTTTTCCTTTCCAAGTCTCATATCATGTATTTCTATTGCACTATACAGTTTGATAGAAGTAAGCACAGCAGGCATCTATGTCTTGTTCCTGATCTCAGAGTTTTTACCATAAACTTACTTGTAGATTATGAAAATTTTTACTGGCCTTTTCTTTAGTGTACACTTTATATGATTTTTTTCCCCAAGATCAGTTTTCAGTTTGAAACACTCTTAAGTTTTCAGTGGTGGTTTGTGGGCTAGGAGCTGGGCAAATGGAATCTGATTTTTTATTTAAGAGAAGAAGAACTAAGGTTTATCACAAGACTGCTATCCCTTATTTTAACCTTGTAAAGGAAGTTTTGCCTTGTCTATTTCACAAAGAATTGAATGAGGATTCAGATAGATCTGTCAGATTTCAGAGCCCAGGCTATTCCTACTCTTCAATATTCTGATTCCCTGGCATTATATTGAATGTGTAACTCCCAAGGTCACAAATATCACTTTCGTCATATACGTCAAAGAGAAGAGTTGCCAGACTACCTCACAGCTACATTTAGCATCTTTGCATTTCTTTGGTAACCCCCTCCCACAAGTCTCCCCATATCCCTGTCATCTGCCCCATCCCACATTTCTCTGATTTCTGTGGCCATGGAAGCAAATTCAAGCATACACTGAGGCTGGCGGGTTCAAACCTTGCCTGGGCCTGCTAAACAACAATAACAATTCCAACAACAAGAGAAATAGCTGGGCGTTGTGGCGGATGCCAGTACTGCCAGCTACTTGGGAGGCTGAGGCAAGAGAATCACTTAAGCCCAAGAGTTGGAGGTTGCTACAAGCTGTGATGCCACGGCACTCTACCCAGGGCAACAAAGTGAAACTCTGTCTCAAAAAAAAAAAAAAGTCTTAAGCTGAAAGGAGCCCTTTGTGCCTGTCTGTGACAAGGCTATGCCTGTAGCTCTCCCTAGCCACCTAGTTAAGCCACCCATATGGGAAGGCCCAGATGCAGAGCCTTCCCAAGTCTCTGCTACCGTAATGTCCGCTGCTGTCTGCTGGAGAGAGGTGGGGTGAGGGCTTTTCTCCTGGTCAAGGCAGCTCAGACTATTGGGTAGAGCCTGTACTTTTTTTTTTCAGAGACAGAGTCTCACTTTATTGCCCTCGGTAGAGTGCCGTGGCATTACACAGCTCACAGCAACCTCCAACTCCTGAACTTAGGCGATTCTCTTGCCTCAGCCTCCTGAGTAGCTGGGACCACAGGCGCCCACCACTACCCCCAACTATTTTTTGTTGCTGTTTGGCAGGGGCTGGGCTCAAACCCGCTACCCTCAGTATGTGAGGCCAGTTCCCTACCTACTGAGCCATAGGCGCCGCCTTTAGAGCCTGTACTTTTAAGCCCTTTGTAGTCTCAGCAGTCCTACTGTGAGGATTATGAGTCCTATGTGGATACATAGATTCTTTCTCTGCTGAGACTCAAGAGAGGAATGAATAGTGCAGGGAGGGTAGAGACTTAAACCTAACAGACCCTGGGCCTGGGTCTGTCCTCTGTTATTCTCATACCCCTCCTTTTACAGCCCAAATAACTAACCAAGATGACCCAAGAGATTTCCCTACAAGACAAAAAATTCTAGGACACCAGAAACTCTTGAAACTAAATACTTTAAAACTCTCAAAGACCTTATAAAAGACAGCAAATGTTTTCTCAGTTGATTTAACACAGCCCTATTAAGCAGATACCTCATTTTCTTTCTTGAGTTTGATTTCCTCTGTGTCACTTGGCCATTCTCTCTGCTTGCCTTCTGGTGATGGCCTGAAGTCCCTTCCATTCTGCAGAGCCCCCTGGGGCTGTAGCAACCTGGTGTGACTTAGACTGTGTTCAGTCATTTCCCAGATGCATAGCACATGGTGGCATGCTCTCACCAGTGACAGATAATAGTGAAAATTGGCATATTTGTTTCCCCTATGTAAGTACCGGCCACATTCGTACCTTTTCTAGAATTTCCTGGCATGACTGTCTCTCTTTCTCTGTCTCTTGGGTATTTGTCCATCCACAATTTTGCATCCCCAGGGGGAGACTGCTCTCTTGTCCCTTAAAGATTAGCCTTCATAGACCTTTGTTCGGCTCAGCCAGGCAGTGTTTAAAGCCAGTGAAACTTGGCCCTTTTCAGGACTCAAAGAAGTTCTAGCAGAGACTGTGGTATTCAGGCTAGATCCCTGCTTGACGAACAGGGTCACTCAGTTCCTGGCAAGTGGGACAAGTGCTTCTGGCCCCCTCCATACACATGTGCATGGAGGTATCCAGTGGCAAATTCCTTTGCAGTAAACACCCTTTCTTGGGTACCTGGAAGCCTAGAGCCCAGGCCCAAGCCACAGAAGCCTGAGATACTCACAGGGAGGTTAGCCTGTAAAAGAAACAAGCCACAGGATTACGTGTTGAGTCTTGAGCCTGAAGAAAGGTGCCCATGGCTGTCACCTCCTGCGACTGCCTGGCAGATGACCAGAACGAGCTTGGCTTTCTCAGCTTTTGGCTCTGCTCTCTGTGGGGAAGTGTTCCTGACCTGTCTTCACTGCTGCTCCCAGCTCCCTGGCGTATTATGGCTTTTTCTTAGAGGTTGAGCAGGAAGCCTCCAGAGCCTGAAGGGCTTGCTGTGCTCCATGACAGACAACAGCTATCAGTGAGCATAAATCACTTAGCAGCTGCTTTGTTTATTGAAGAAGAATGGAACATGCTTACTCTGTTCTTGGGATGCTTCTCCAGTAGGGCATCCAGCTGGGAAAAGATCTCACAGTGACTCAGAGGAAGTGGCCGACTTCTACAGCTGCTCTGCAAACCCCACATGGTAGGGCCTGGCTGAGATAAAGAACATGTATCACTCTACTGACTTCGAGCTACCCCCAGGCTGACCCTTGCCTGCCTCAGGGTGGGCAAGACACGGGTCTACCTAGAATGGCTAGTGGGTAGTAGGTACCAAACTTGATAGTGGACTGTGATGAGTGGGCAGAGATGGCTGAGGAGATGGCTCATCCCTCAGGGTTGGGGACCCAGCTCTCATTGCCCTAGAGCTGAAGGCTGACTAGAGCACTCAGATTCTACAGTCAGGCCCCAAGGTAGAGGGCCAATCCTACCCTTCAGAGTATCCCTTCTCTGTCCCTGAACACAGGCTGCTGCTCACACCAGCTGACTGTGGTCGATATGTACATATATTAGAGTTTGTGCTATCTAGAATAATAAGAAAGGAATTATTCTATATAGAACCATGATTTCACCTAGAAGTGGATTTATTCTTCCAAGTGCCAAAACTTTTTCCTTTAGTTTATATATACCTTACTTTAATGGTGTCAACTGGATATAACATAACCCTTTTTAATAATTTAGGATTATCTGAAATGTTGATATCGTTATATAAAAGTCCTTGGGGTATATTGTGTCTGCAGTGCCATTTGCCTCTACATAATGCCCAGAGCACCAGTCTTCATTCCACTTTACTGAGGCCCTGCTCCTTCTGTCTTCATCTCCATCTCTGCTCTCAGGGCCAGTGTCACTTCCCACTGCTGACCAGAAGCCTCTAGCATCCTCTCCAGCCCACTCCGGGCATGAGGCTTTGCAGGCTACATGGAATCCATTAGGAAACCAAGATGGGCCGCTCACGGTTCTCATTCAGTGGGAAGAAAGGCTCAGGGTAGAGCAAGAGGTCTGCCCTGGGAGGCTTTATGGGGGCTGCTCCCCTCCCTTGTCTCAAAGTGTGAGATCACATGTGATTGAGCATCACGTAAGCAAGATGCTGTGCTTATTAAATTGAATTGACAGGACTGGTTAGTGTATTCTTTACATTAGGAAGTTCTTCCTTCATTCCAATAGCTCTCCAATGTAATCTAAATCTATTTCCTCTCACTAGTATTCAGTGTAGATGAAAGAACAGTTAACTGGTCACATCTTTATAATAGATATTCTGGAGAACCATCACTGTGACTTTTCAGTGTTCTGTTCTTAAAGCAGAAGGGACTTTTCATGCCTCAGTCTTTTCTCCTAGTGTATATCCCAGCTGCTGGAGTCAACAAACTTAACTCTCACATCATCGAGGTGGGACACTAGTCTCCTCAGAACCACTAGCACCTTGCTGTGTGCCCTTTGAGGCAGGCTGTCACCTTTGGCTCTGTGACCCATGGAAAGACCATGAACTCCTTGCAGTGGATGCAATCTCTTGGTACGCTGTAGGTGCTCAGTCCCTGGGTGCTGAGGAAAGAGCCAGTGTACAACTCTAATAAAATCCTGACAGGAGGTAAGGAACCAAGAGTAGTATGTGTCAGTCTTAATACCAGTGCCCAAGAGTAAGGACAGTCCCAACCCTAGCATAGTGTCAGAACACTGGAGATGCTCAGCAGATGCCGAGTGGGTGTCTACCAGGAGCACACAGTATTTGCTGTTCTTCCCTCATGTACTACATTCTGTACATTCTTCTATATTTCAATAATACCAGACTCTTACCTCCTTAATTTAGTGCAGAAGATCTTCATAATAATACTGATAATTAATATTTATGGAATACTTAACAGATGTGAACAGATATGCCCTCAGATTTGAACAACAGAGTTTTCCTCACAGTGCAAGGAAGGGCCCTGACAATTCCACCCATGTACCTCATAGACTGGAGGACCACTTTTGCCCACTGTTTTCTACCCTGCTTGAGTGGCAGACAAGACCACAGAGACCTGGGAGCTGTGGTCTCTGCCAGAAAAAGCAGTTCTTACTTGAGAGAGGCCTGAAGGGAAGAGTCTGGTCCTTCCAGCCTTGCAGGGCTGCCCAGGCTTGGCCTGGCCTACCTGTGAGGAAGCTCTCAGCCATTGCTAGGCAGCATCCCAGGTACCAAACAAGCTTTCTTAGAGCACCCTAAATCCTGGATGAACAGAGCTTCCCTTTGCACCCTGGCAGCCATACAAGGTGAGTGTGACATGCCTGATGACATGCATAGGGAAGTGGACCTGTCAGGGCCAGTCAGAATTTGGCATCCTCTGGCCCTGCCATCTGACTTACCATTGGCCCAGCTCACCTGGAGGGACTGAGGGCCTAATCCAGATTGTTCTGGTCTTGGTTCTAAGGTATAGTGAGGGTGACACCTGGGAAAGGGCTGAAGTCTTCACACAGGCTGCATGTGAGACCTTTAAGTGGCCAAAGACGCAGGGTAGAAGCCCAGCGGTCTCCTGGCTTGCCCACATACTCCTTCCTGTGATTGAAGCAGAGCAAGGGCCTCAGTACCACCTGGGGCAGGTACATGAAGAGAGAGGGGAAGCCCAGAGTGCTCTGGATGTGAACATATCCATTCAAACCACTGTGAACTGTGTATCAATATTTCAGAAGTCACAGCACTAATGAAGAGCTTTGCCAGACCCAACATACAGTGTCCCAGGGGCTAATTAGACAAGAGCTGGTTCAGTGGAAACAACCCAGGAGGAGAGGGATTTTTCTTTTAATTTGCTGGGTTTTATGTTTATGGTGCGGCAGGCTGCCCTTGAACAAAAGCATGCGTTCATTTATAAGAGTCCCAGTCACTGTGTCCCCTGTGTTGAATTTAAGTGCTAGCCATGTGCAGGCTGGTAGGAATGGACAAGGGCAAGTGCAGTGTTTCCCATTAGGCAGCAGAAGCTGTCTCAGGTTCTCTCTGCCAAGTTCATGTGCCTATGGTCCAGCAAGGACAAGCTGAAGGGAAACTATAGGAGGACCTGTAACTGCCGTTGTCAGTCCCTTCTTGCTGGAGGGCCCTGCTTCCGCTCCCCAGAACAGATCTTGTTACTCACTCAGCATTTTCCATCAAGCAACATGCAAATCTTGTCTTTAAAATGCCTCATTTATTCCCCCAAACATTTCTTCAGCTCCAGCACATGCTCCTAGGCTCTGAAATATAGAGATGGGCAAGGTCAGGTGTCCTCAAGACACCCTCCCAACCCTAAGGCCTGTGGTCTGCAGAGGAAAACTGGTCTTGAGAGAAAAATGGTCAAGATTCGGTAATGGCCATGTGATGTGATGGCACAGGGCTGTCGTCCTCTTTGTCCTACCAGCCATAGGAGAGAGGCAAGGGTAAAACAGAGGCCTGGAAACAGACTTTCAAGGTGATGACACTGTCCCAGCCCAGCTAAGGGTTGGCCAAAGGTGGCAATGCATGTTTGCCTACTGTGTGGCCAGCCTCAGGGGCCAGGCACTACCTTAGGAAATAGCTCCGTCCCTCAGAGGTGCCTGGTCAGGTAGGGAACCGGGCTTGACTCTGCACTTGCTGTGCCCTGGCTGAGAGAAGGAGGTTCCCCTGACATTGAGGAAGGGCACATGGTGGTGAAGCAGCAGATCACCCCCAGGCTTCAGCATAAGTCCTACTATCAGCAGGGCCCTTAGGCAGTTACTGGTAAGAAACCCTGTGCCTCCCCCTCATCCTCAAGAGGTTTCAAATGAGTGGCACTGGCTCACCACTCATCCCCAAAGCAGTGGATGATGGGGGACCTAGGATCCTTGCTCAGGGAGTTTGAGGGATTCACACTACCTCTCTGAGCCTCCTGGGCGCCTGTGAAGAATCAAAACTCTGCTTGTGAGACTTGGATGGGCCATAGTGGCACAGCATCTGGCAGTCTCCAGTATAGGAGCTGTGTGGTCACCTTCTGTAGCCTCCCAAAGACACAGACTCCTTCATTAGAACTGACACTCCTCTCTCTGTGGAAGGGATTTCAAAGAGTAGATGACAAAGTGCAGAAATCCCAGGCCCAGATGACAGCTGTGCTCGTTTCCTTGCAGCCTATAGGGGTGATGTGGCTGGGGTGGTGGCCATGCCGAAGGGGACCTGACACCAGCAGCTGTGCGGATAAGAGATGAGCAGAGCACACTCTCATTTGCAGCAGCAAAGCTGCCTGAGTTCCCACAACCTGTGTCCCATCTCTTCCATCTAGCTGTCTGTGGGGCTATGTGTGAGTATGTGCAGGAAACTGAGAAAAAAGCCTGTGCTTTCCAGAACACCCTTCTCCTGTGAATACCTCAATGCCAAAACCTAATTTAAAAATTGAAGTTGATCCCTCCCGAAGTCCATAATACCCCAGCCCCATTGACCTTGTCCAAGGCCTGTTCTTAGTCCAAGGCTACAGAGCCAGCCTATATAGCCACGTATGCACGACACACATCCCCCACACCACAAGGCAACAGTGGTCTAGAACAGTGCTTCCCAAAATGCATTAATGTCACTGCCAGGGCATGAAAGGAACCCCTGGCCGGAAGCCAAGCAGGGCATCAGAGTTGTGTGGAGTCTCCCCAAGGTGGCTGGGTATCTGTCTGTGTGCCTTTACCACACCTCCTCCAGTCACAGTTCCACTTGTAGTTGAGCAGGACCGGAAGTGGAGAAAGGCTTTAGTGTCAACTGTAGCAGAGCCAGGGAGCCATGCAAGGTGGCTCAGTTCAGACTGCCACCTGGTTCTGCTTAGGAGCCTGGCCATGGCTCCATATAGGCCTGCCCCTGCCACCAGCAGCAGAGCCTGCACCTTGGGCAGGAAACAAGTCTTCTGGGCTGGCTTTGCGCTGACAAAGGGCTTTCTGCCGTCAACCCGCTCAAAACAGGCCCCCTCCTCTCCCTCTTGCAGCCACTGGGCCTCCCTTTGGCAGAGCCGGAGGGCCTCTCTTGGATGCCTAGCCTCTGGAGACTTCCTTTAGAGCTAAAAAAAACAAGCAGCAGAGCCTGGCTGCAGCAGGGCCCGCCTGCTGAACCTATAGAAAGGCCCTGCCCAGCTTCAGCCTCCCGGGGTAGGAAACCTGGCTCCAGCCTCACCCGCAGGGCCTGTTATGTCTGGCTCCAGAGGCTTTCTCCTCTGGGGTTTTCCATGCCTGTGAACTAGGCCCCATTCATTTCCCTGCGGTTTCATGGGAATGTCCAAAACGTTCAGCAGGTTGCAGCAAGCCCAGGAGGAGAGGGGTCAGCGAGAGGCCCGAGCTGTGACGTGCAGTCAGCCCCACGGCCACAGCACCCTACACTCCAGGACTTACAGCCCGCTGTGGGTGGATACCCCTCCATCAGTCTCCAGTGTTCCTCCCACCAGAGCCCCTCATCCCGGAAGCTCTGCTGCGGCTCCTGATCTCCAGGCCTCTACTTTCCAGCTCCCAGGCCACCAGCCCCACCCGGCCTGGCCTGGGACAGGACTGCAGCCATCTTCTCGGCTTTCCTCCTAGTAGCCTGCACTTCAGTGCCTGGCACATCACTGACTTCCTGGACCTGCATTTCGCACAACACTCAATTGGGGGTGCAGGGAGAGCAGCAGACCCTACACAAGGGCACCCACCGCCTGTGCCAACAGCCCACTTGGCCACCGAGAAGGGGCCAAGCCAGGTGCGCAGATCCCGTGGCAGCCCCAGCAGCTGCCTTCATGGCCACTACTGAGCCCACAGCAGGATTGTGCCCATCTGGAGGAAATCTGGCCTTCAGAAGAAACGAATACGAAACTGGATGGAAGCAATTCTTATCAAATTTCCAAGTTATCAGTTTTCACCAAGAGCTAATTGAGCAATCTCTGTGAGAGGCCTATTCTATTAGCAGGAGACGCCCCACAGAGTGTGACAAGGGCCCTGGTGGCTAAGGACAGAAGAGGATGCTTTCTTCCTGCGCTTGGCTTTGCTCTTTGAAAATGGGTGCATTTTCAGCTTTGGGGAACAGCCATGGCCCTCTTGGCTCTCAATTATTTCCAAAGCCACTCTGACTAACCTGGGTAAGGAAAGGGTGTGGTGAGTTTGTCATCATTTAGCTGATAAAATGATCATGGAAACTGGGCATCTTTGGACACCAGCCTCTCTTGCCAGCAGGCTTCAGAGTCCAAGTCTAGAGGACGAGAGTCTGAGGGCAGGTTGGGCCAGCCGGGGGGCCTGTCATCAGTGCTATGCCTGGGCCAGGAGAAAACTGCTGCCTGTGCCAGCCTCCCTCCACTCATCAGAGCCACCGAGTTCCAGGACAAGGGACAATAGCCCAGAGCTGACCTGATGTGAGCCACATCTTCTGTTCGCCAGGTCTGCCCAGGTAGGCTGTCCAGGTTCCAAGCCCTTCGTGTAGCCATTCTGAGTTGGCCTGACAGGTGCAGGCCTTTGTCCTCTCACCTGTGCCCAGTGGACTTGGAAAGACACTTCCAGGGTAGAGTCCTTGTGCCAGTCGCCAAGGTTGCCTATCCACTCTCCAGCTTGTCTCCTCCTTTCTGGGGCTGCTGGGGGCCAAGCATCTTCCCTGAGCCCTCAGGACACACTGGACAGTTACCCAGGAAGTGTGGCTCTAGCCTTCTCTGCCCTGGCTGGCTATCTGTCTGATCTGGGCAAGGTTCTGCTCATGGCCACTTCTGCACATGTGGCCTCACACTAACCCTGTGCCTCCAGGATGCTCTACAGAAGCAGCAGCATTTGCTGGCCACAGCCCATCCTTTCCATGGGGACATGGTGCAGGCCTTCCTTGGGCTACTCGCACATGCCCCGCCTCATCCCCAGAGCATCCCAGTTTCTTACCTGTGAGCTCACCAGCTCAGCCTCCTGAGGCTGGGACCTCAGGCTTCCCCCCTGGAGATCCTCATCCTCCCCCTCTTCCCTGCTTCCCCATGTGCTGGCAGCCTCACTCAGGGTCCTCCTCATGTTAGCTCCTCTGCCTTTGGCATCCTTCAAACAGCAACCAGGAACCATGACAGATGTCCCTCCTCGTCCTCCCTCAGGCAAACTCCAGCCTCCACTGGGAACTATAGGGAGAGTTATTCACACACAGTGGCATCCCTCCTTCTGTCCCCTTGGTTTTCTCAGTCTGCTTCCCTAGCCGCACCGCCATTGCTATGTGCTCCTATTGGCCACATCCAGCAAGCCCCTCCTCCTCTTCTCAGCTGCGTTCTGATGGAGACCACTTGCTCAGCTCGACCTTTGTCCCCTTCTCCCAGCACCGGCTCTGTGGGGGTGCTTGCTCCCTCCTGCACGCCTCATAGCCTGTAGCCCTGCTCTCCTTCCTTGCTGCCCCTAAGAAAGAAAGTTTTCATCCTAGCTGCTTCCTGGTCTCTGCCTCCAGCCTTTACTGCATCCTTCTTAAGGTTCCTTTGCCTTGTCTAGCCCTTGTCCATAAGTCCCCTACACCCCTCCTGCCCTCAGTCCTCGTGTGTCTCCCCTTGCCACAGCCTTCTCTTGATGCCTTCATTTCCAAGGGTGCCTGCCTTTTTCTTTGCCCCCTTTATGTCTTTGCTATGTCTTCCCTTTTATGTAAAATATCTTTGTCCTCCTTGCTGTCTCTTGGAATTCATCTTGCATTTGTGAACACACCTCCCTGGGGAGCTCCTAGAGGGCAGTCCCTTTCCTGTTCACGTGTTAGACTTTGCCCCTCAGAGAAAGAGGTAAAAACACCCAGGCTACGGGAGCATGGGAAGGGCTGGGCCAGGGCTGCCCACACCTCCATAGAACAGTCAAGCTATGCAGTAGCTCGGAAGAAGCTCGAGCTTCAAGACAGAACCAACTGGGAAGACACATGTGCGGGCTCGGAAGGGCGAGGTGTGCTAGCTCAGGGCTGTATGAGGTACCTCACCACTGCCTGGTCTGAAGTGGAGAGTGGTAAACAGAGAGGGAAGAGCAAGAACTGGCCCTAGGGGAAGAACAGACTCCCTCAGGCAGAGGTTGACAGTATCAGCTCTCTTGGCAGCAAGCATCAGGTCAATAGCAGATGGCTAACAACTGTGTGTGCCATAGAAAAGAACGTGGGAACAGGAACCCAGCTCTCCCGACCCACAAACTGGAGTCTGATGTGCCCAGTCCTAGGAGTCCTCCCTTCTACAAGATGCATTGAGCAGCTCCATAGGACTGGAGCCCATAATGTGGAGGGTGGGAAGAGAGCCAATCCTTGATCACAGAAGTCATCACAACTGTAGGGCTAAGTGCCAGGATGGCCTGGATGGAATATCACAAAGCACTTCCCAAGTACCCTCACCCTGCCCTCCCAGATGGAGTGACAGCCAAGAAGCAAATAGAAGAGTGGCCCAGGAACCTCAGCCCCAGGATAGCAGCAGGAAGGGCCACAAAACTGCATGTGGCTAGAGTGTATGGGCAGGGGACAGGGACAAGTGAGGGCAGAGAAGGGAGAAGTGATCCTGGACATGAGACCTCACTCCTCAGGAATTGTGATTATCTGTCCCAAGCACAGTGGCAGATGCTGAGGACCTTTAGGCAGGCAGGAGAGGGATGTGACTAGATTTGGTACAAAGAACACAGGGCAGAGTGTGACAGTAGGGAAGCCAGTTAATAAGAGATAGAGGGCCTGGCCAAGGATGGTAGCCTTGTGGTGATTGGGCGGGCAGGAGAAGCTTTCAAAACTAGCTATGTGTTTAGCCAAATCCTAGAGATAGAGCTCCTAGGCCGTCACTATGCTGTGTGTAATAATGCCATATTTGTTTAAGGCCAGGCACTTGCACAGTGCATCCCTGATTTTCAGATAAGATTGAAAAAGGTTGAGAAATTTGTCTGAAATCACACCCAGGGAGTGGTGGGACTGGGGCTGTGGCCAAGCTGCTAAATGGTAGCCCTGTCTCGGCCTGTGCACATGGGGTGCGGGAAGTAGCCTGACCCCAGGATACCCTGTACCCCGACCCACAACAGAGGACTTTCCACACACACACCAGATCCTGACTGACAAAACAGAGCCATCATCCCTTAAGTGAGCAGAGACATATTCAGCCCCAGTTGCTTGACAGACACAGAAGGCAGCCTCCCTCTGAAAGGGCAGGCACTCCTGTCCCTCCACTAGCCATCCCTGACCCTGCCAGGGCCAGAGCAGCTTTGCCCAAACATTGCTATTTAAGAGAAGGCAGGAATGCTGTTTTACTAGCTCCCTCTTGTAACAAAGGATATCCTGTGATTAAAAAGAAAGAAAAAGCCTCAACATTTCATGTATGTTCACAGTGACACCTTTTTCTGAAGGTGACATTAATGCACTTTGGGCCAAACTGTTTTAACCACTGTCACCTTGCAGTGGGGGTGGGGTGTACGTGGCTCCCCTGCCCCTCTTGCGCTCTGGAGGCCCAGACCAGGTAGTATGGGATGTGAGGGGTGTTCATGAGCGCAGAGGAGCACAGGTCCCAGCCCTGCAGCCATCAGTCACGGCACAGCCCAGCCCCAGACCTCCAGAGTTGTGGGGCCCCCATGGCGCACAGCTCCAGATGCTCAGCAGATGCCAGGCTGGGACCGAGGCCCCATCTCCGAGGGCTTGGCTTGCTGTTCTGGAAGGTGATCCTGGCTTGCAGCCATTCCTGAGCCCCTAGCAGAGCAGTTGTCAGGCAGTTGCTGAGTTCCACCACCCCCCTCCCAAGCCAGACCCGGTGATCTCATGCCTGGGCCATGCTGTCACTGGGTGAGCAGATGGGTTGCAATGGGCAGAGCTCCATCCCCTCGACAGCCACGGGGCCCACACTGCCCTCTTTGGGGTTCCTACACCCCAGGGTGTGGAGTTTGCTCTCAAGAGGCCCATCCTGACCACACAGAAGAGCTGGAGGCATCTTTGCAGGTTGGATGGCTGCCAGGCCTGTGCACATGTGTCCCTGCTCCCCACCTCCAGAAGAGGATGGAGATCAGGGACAGACTTGTGATGGGGTCAGTTGTGGAGCCCCCTCAGTAGCTCTGCTGTGGCCTGTGCCTCTCCTGACTGATGAAGCCCTCAACCCAGGGCTAGATTTTGACTAAGGAAGGAACACAGAGGAGCAGTCTAGAGACCACCCCAGGCCTTGGGGCGCAGGTCTGGACTGTATATCCTGGAGGGCTCCTTCTTGCCCAGAAGTCCCTGAGTTCTAAGTTTGCTCTGCCACGTCCCAGGCCTTGCAGAAGGCAGGTGCTGGGGGCCCCCTGCTGGCTGATATGAGGAATTTACAGGGTGGGGGGACTCTGGAGCCCCAGCTGAGAGTGGTGACACTGCCCAGGCCCCTCTCCATCCTCAGTGCCTGGGTGTACCGTTGACACGGCATCCTGTGCTCAGTGGAGCTCTGGCTGCTGGTAGGTTGGGTTGGCCCCAGCCTTCCAGATCCCTAACTCCATTGAGAATCCTCCTTCCAGCCACCTGAGTGGGTGACTACCAGAACCCTCACCAGCCCCTGCCTCTGCTCACCTCTGCTCAGTGGCCTGGCCCTCTGCCTGTCCTCTGCCACCTACTGGATAAGAAGGATGTGAGAACAGGTTGTGAGGAAATGGTCCCTGCAGCTGTGTTAGAACACTAATGAGTCTTATCCACACCCAGGGAATCAGGCTATCCTGCTGTGCCATCCCTTTATTTGGTGATTTGACATTTGTCTGGGCCAGTGTCCCCCAACTGGCTTGGCCAGAGTTCCACACACTCTCCCGACTCCCAGCCTGGGGAGAGGCTGAGGTTGCAAGGGAAACAGATCTAGCCACAGCTGGGGAGTGGCCCAGGTGGGCCCTTACCCAGCTGCAGCAGGCTCTGTGGTCAGGGTTACCAAGAGTGCACGTGTTGTCCTCTGAAGAGGCCAAGGGTGACTCATGCTGGGGTCCAGGGAGAACAAAGAACAGAGTCACTGCAGAAGCAGCTGGCCTGGGTCAGTTGTCACAGTATAAGGATCTCAGCTCAGCCCCACCCTCTTCCTCTCCCTTTTTCTTGTCCTTGCTTATAAAGATCATGAGAGGTAAGGTGGGAAAGCCCCTGCAGGAACTGGGAGCAGTAGGGTTGCCCAGCCCAGCGGCTCTTGGGCAATTAGTTCCTGACCCTGTAGGCTATGGTGGGAGGGACGGGCTGTGCCCAGCACAGCCTTACTTCTTCACCCCACCCTACCCCCACCTTCACCCCTCCTGGTGGCTCCTTAGCCTGCATCTGCATCCTTCTCTGCAAACCTGCTATGGGGGTATGCTGCCCTCTGCTGGCCATACTGTGAAATACACCCCAGAGTCAGCTCTGGAGTTGCAGTGTCTCCCTTTCACCCAAGCAAGCACTCAGCTGGAGAACAGAGAGGGTGCTCCCAGCCCACCAGGATACCCAGCTTGATGGGGGAGGAAAGCCTAAAACATGGTAAACTAAGTCCATGTGGACCAGTGGACCAAGAATGAATGTGGACGTCTGAGACATTTTGGTAATGATGGCGTGACCAAGGGCAGAGAATACATACCATGAGACATTTCTTGAGCAGGAACTGGGATTTCTCTTGGGTTAGGTTGACCAGATCTAAATATGAAAAATCAAATAAGAGCTCCATGGGCCTAGACAGGACACAGCAACCCTAGAGTAGCAAGGGAGAGAGATTGCTGGAATGGATGGGAATCATAGGGCATGATGGGAAGCTCCAGACTGCCTGTGTGGGAGCAGGTGGGGCAAGATGACAGCAGTGCCTGTGACTTGAGAACCTTGGCCATCCTGGCATCAGGTCTGTCCTTCATGACAGCCATGTGATTAGGTGTCACTGTTACCCTGTCTTATGTTTGAGAATAAACAAGGTAGGGAGAGGTCTCTAACATGTTCAGGTTCCCACAGCAAGAACATGAGCAGTCAGGATTAGAACGTGGACTCAACAGCCTTGGCATCCTGAAGGTGCTTGGATGTAAGGTTTTTAGCAGAAAGTGATGGGCACTAGGGCAAATGAGGGGAGGTGGAAAAGAGGCCACTCAAAAGGCTGTTTCTGTACTCCAGGGGCCAGCTGAGAAGCTTCTCATTCCAAATGCTGGTTTCTTATATGCTCAAAAGGCCACCTGAGGCCTGGTCCTTGTGGTCACAAGCCTAAGTTATAACCCTCCTTTGCTGCGGGTTATGGGTCATGGACTATCCCAAAGCAGTCTGCAAAGAAGAGGCCAGGCATGCAGGGCTGGCGTCACCCCCTCCATGGGCATAGGCGCTCTCTCCTACCCACCCCTTCTGCTGGTGCCTGCCCTGCTGGGGTATTTCCTGACCTTCCTGTGCAGAAAGGATTCCCTGGGAAAATAGGTGTGTTCTTGGGGCCTGCACTTTCTCCTTCCTGGTGCTGCCTTTCTTCCCAAGAGCTTGGCCAGACAATGAGGCTGACCCCACAGCATGACCCACACCTCTAGGAAGGGGAAGATCATTCCAGACTTCCAGCTGCTGCCAGACTGGCAGTGGGAGCTTTTTCCCTGACCTCTACGATTTCCCTGACCTTGCCTGCTCCAGAGGAGAAGCTCCATGGAACTTGGGAAAAGGCAGGCAGGACCGTGTCCCAAGCTAGACAAGGCCTTGATAGGCCTGAGGAGGCAGCTTTCCCCACACAGGGTCTTGGTCACTGTGGCATTGGAACATACCCAAGTTCACTCCTTGGAGACTTTGGCCTTTGTGCCTCCCAGCACAGGTAGAAGAAAGCAGCATGTGGCTCCCTGCCCCAGATTTGGCCTGGGTGGGGGGGTAGGTGCTGACCTTGGGGGTGTGTGATGCAGCTCCCCTTTACCTGCCTCTGGTCTGGTGGCCCACTTCCTCCACCTTTTGGCCCCTGCTCCTCCACCCTGGGACCTTGGTGCACACTCATCCTTTCCCTGGAACCATACCCATTCAGTCTGATTGTTAGTCTAGTTCTCCCAAAGTAAGGCAAGGCTAGAACAACACTCAGGGCATTCATGCTGACCAAGCTTGCAATGTCCCCACACTGAGGGCTTTCTCATGTAATGCTCTGACTCACCTGCTCATCTTCAGAAACCTTCAGCTTGTCTCCTATAAGACACAGTCCCCAGGCAGGAAGGGGGCATGTGGAGTCTTCAGTCTGCAGAGCCACAGCCCCACCCCACCCCCACCCACAGGGAGCTCTCTGACCAGACTCGGGGGGCTCCCAGGGGTGGGGGGCTTCACTTTTCTGTGGCCCCGTTTGGGCACAGCACTGTCATAGAGGGCTCCAGGAGTCTGGTCATTCCACAGAGATCTCTGCCCAGCACCCTCTCTGGGCCAGGCAGGCTCCTAAGCTCTGAGGCTACAGCAAGGAAGTAGACAGATGCTCTCTGGGAGTCCCTGCCTAGTGAGGGGGACAGCCCACACCAATCAGGAGAGAATGTCGTACAGGGGAGGGAATAGGAGTGAGAGGAAGGCACTAGATTTGGGGGCTGGGAGGCTGTGCTTAAACTGAGACCTGAAGGGCACAAAAGAGCCAGCTATGCAGGGAGCATGGGAAGGGCTGCACAGCGACATTGTGGAAGCTCAACAGTCCCGTACCTGGTCTACCCTCTGCAGGCTCGTGGAGGAGTTCATGCTCTTGGCCAACATGGCAGTGGCCCACAAGATCTACCGTGCCTTCCCCGAGCGGGCCCTGCTACGCCGGCACCCTCCACCCCAGACAAAGATGCTGGACGACCTGATAGAATTTTGCAACCAGATGGGGCTGCCCATGGACTTTAGTTCTGCAGGAGCCCTCAATGTGAGTGCAGCAGGGGCAGGGGAAGACCTTGCTTGAGGGAAAGAAGAGAAAAGCCTGGACAAGTGGAGGTCCAGCAGCATCTCTTTCCCACCAGGGTCCTTCACCTTCAGCCAGGTCCCCCCACACACAAGGGAGTAGAGAGACCCTAGTAAAAGATGCTTGTCCCTCCCCCACTGGGACTGAATGGACCGCAGGGACACTGCCAGCTTAGCTGTGGGCAGGGATCCTGTGGCCAGGAAGGGCTGGAAGGGCTGGTCTTGGGCCCAGAGATTTCAGTATGAGGGCTGTAATTGTAGAAATGCAAGGGATGTTTTTATGCTAAGAGCTTTCAGGTTCCTGGGCCTGGAGCTAAGCCTCAAGGGCTGGGGAACCCTTGGCCTTGCCTATGATCCCACAGAGGAAGAATCTTCTCACCCATGCTTCGAGCCTGGGAGGGGCAGAAAGCTACCTTAGGTTGGAGAGCTGCACCGCAGGCTGCCCAGGCCAGCCAGCTAGACATGGAAGGGACTGGACTCAGGCCCTGTGCCTTACCCTCCTGTAGCCATCTGAGGAGGGCGAGGTCCCTATGCTGACCCTTTTGCCCCTGGGTCAGGTATTAGATGGTCAATATGAGATAGGGAGCCAAAGCCTTTCCCCAAGCCTGACCACATATCACACAGATTTTTGGAATTTGCTTCTAGAAAAGTCTGACCAAAACATTTGGAAATGACAAATACTCACTGGCCCGGAAGGAGGTGCTCACCAACATGTGCTCCCGGCCCATGCAGGTAAGAAGGGCCCTAGCTTCTGTCTTCTTCTGCTCCCACAGCACCACTGCACACACAGCCACCCCTACTGCTGCTCTGCTTGGGGCCAGGCTGGGGGAGAAGGTACCCCTCCTTTGTCAGCACAGAGGAACACTCCTGGGCTGGGAGGGGAGGCCACCTCTCAGCAGAACTGAGGTCAGGTTTGACCTGTATCTTCCTGTTCGCACTTACTCAGGGGCCATGTGCTCCCCAGGCCTTCTGTTAAGGGCTAGTCATACCTCATCTTTGGGCTTCTGCGGGGGAAAGAAGGGCTCATGTGGCTGCCAGCCCCCAGAGCATTGCTTGGCTTCCATGCTAGCCTGAATAGTTCAGACTGAGTCTGCCTCTGGCCATCATGGGAGAAGAGAGGAGTTAACTATGGACCTGGACCAGTGTCTGCAGTCAGGTGACAGCCTGGAAGGTGGGCTTGCTCCTAGCTGGCCCACATGTCCCTCCAGGTTGACTTGTCAGCCCCTGCAGGACCCAAGCTTGCTGGGAACGGGAAACCTCAATGGCCTGTCAGACGGTCTAGGAGAGCAGAGGATGCTGATGGGTGAGCTCAACTCTGAGCCTGCCCAGCGAGGGACAGCGACAGGCCATTTTTCAGGCGTTTGGCTACTCAGCAGATTCAGTCTGTTCAAGAGTAGCAAATGGCTTCAGCAAACCTCAGCCAGTTTATTTTTTGACAGTTTGAGCTCTGCTAGGAATGGCCTGCTCCAGATCACAAGCATCTCCCTGGCCAAGCATGTGTGGCACCCCCAGCACAATGGGCTTTGCCAGGCACTTGGGTACCCCCACCCCACCCCCGCTCCACTCCAGTTGCTCCAGACCAGTCTGACAGCACAGCCTCTGGGTCCCAGAAATGCTCCCTAGCCATGCCCTGCAGTTCCTCCATTCCCTGCCCCAGCTCCTGAAGCCATCCCCCTCCATGGTCCAAGCAGCCCTGGGGCTCCACAGACAGTATCCTCCTCTGAGCCTGACAGACTAGCCTCTCTTGCCTTTACCTGCCCATGACCTTTGAGCCAACATGCCTGGGGATGGGGCCATAGAAAGGGGCCAGCTTGTCTGGGATGCTTCTGCTCTCTCAGCCCAGGAATTGGGGTGGGGACATGGGACAGGCAAAGGCAGCAGCAGCAGTAGACACAAGCTGAGGCAGGCATCTGATCCCATGTGAGCTGCTGAATAGGACACCTGGGCTGTCACTAGTCCCCGCACCTCCCACCTTACCCAGAGACAGTTGCACCAGCCAGGAGGGCGGGCCCTTTGTCCTCTTTACCCCAGGTCATCTGGGAAGCTGGGTCACTGCTAAGAACAAAGCCCAAATGTGGCTAAAGTGGAGGCCACATTCCTACCCTCAGCCCCCTAGACTTGTCCTGGACATAACCCAGAGCCCGGCAGGGGCTGGAAGGGAAATGGAGGTAGAAAGCCGAGCGAGTCACCACTAACTGCACCCTGGATTCCAGGGCCCATATGCAGAGTAACCGGAGCCGGCTGTCTGTCTAGCCAAGTGCACAGGAGTGTGTGAGTGTGCGCAAGCACCAAGGGAGCCAGAGAACAAGTGAACTCACACGGCTGCAACCTTGGCCCTTGGGCCAGGAACCTGTTCGCTTGCTCCTGGCAGCACCCTTGGCCTTGGCTCCCAGCACTGAATGCTCAGGGACTGCAGGGCAGGCAGCCTTAAGAATGTGGCCCTGGCTCCTGCCTGGGCCCTAGAGAGCTCAGGCTCTGCTCCTGCCCCATCCTGACTGCTCCCCAGAACAGAGGCCTTTTGAATTCAGACCTGTGTATGGGCCTCCAGAAGGTCCCTGAGGTCAGCATGAGAAAGGTTGAGGCTGGCAGGCTAGAAAGGACCTCCCTTGGCTGGCATGGAGTCCTAGGGGCCACATCATCTGGGTGCTGGCTTGGCTGTAGCTAGGCAGGAAGTGGGCCAGAGGGGATGAGAGTGGCCCCGACCACGTATGGCTGGGAGGAGGCCAGGAGCACGTGCTGCCCAAGCAGGTTTCTGTGTCCCCAGCCTTCTCAACCCACCTCCCACTTTGGCCACATTGGGTATTGGGGATTGTGCATTGGACTTTGTCTTCTAGAACATAAACCTACAGGGTCCACAGCTTCTCCTTAAACCTCCAGAAGACAGTGTCCACAGCCCTGTATCCTGCATGGCCACATGCTTCCCCTCCTCCTTCCTGAGCTAGAATAGCTGCCCCAGCCTCATGCTGAGAACAGGCAAACCAGAACCAGTCCCTCCTGCTGGTAGGAGGTGCCAGCATGAGGCTACCCCTCCTCAGGGCCAAGTCGCCTATATAGCAGGACTCTGAGGGGAGGCGCCCAGCGACTTGAGGGTTCCCAGCACAGCTGTCCTCAGCAGGGTAGGGCTGGCTACATGTGTGCTGTCCTCAGTGCCTTTACCGAGAAGGGTCTAGGCTGCCCTGGGCAAGGCCAGCATTTGTCTCCAGGAGCAGAAAGGCTTGGGCGCCTTGGCTCTCCACAGCCTCCTGGCAGCCCCTTGGGTCCCTTTATGTAGAAAGGCTCCTGGTCCCAGGGCTTGCCTGACTTTGTTCAGTGACCAGGGGCCTGTGGGGTCCATCCACACCATGACTGCCCAAGTGGAGGCTCTGGGTCACACATAGCTCTGCCAGGCCTGGCCAGGCTCTGAGGCCCCCACCCCTGCAGATGGCGGTGTACTTCTGCTCGGGGCTGCTGCAGGACCGGGCACAGTTCCAGCACTACGCCCTCAACGTGCCGCTGTACACACACTTCACCTCTCCCATCCGCCGCTTCGCCGACGTCCTGGTGCACCGGCTCCTGGCTGCTGCTCTAGGTGAGGGGTGTGGTTCCAGCCAGGGGGGGGCCTGTGTCAGCTCAGAGCCACCCACATCAGAGAGGACACCCAGTGGCCAGAGGCCACTCTGCTCTGATTGTGGAGGTTGACGTTGGGCTTCCCAAAGCTCAGGGGAACTGGCCTGGAACATCTCCTTCCATGCATGGTTCTGCCAAAGCTGCCGTGGGCTCACTTCTAGCCCAGCTCAGCAGAGACCAGGGCGCTGACCATGGCACTCTGCAGCTCTAGGGACTGGACATCCCAGGCCTTTACTGTTCCTGGGCTAGGGTGCCACATGGCCCTTTGGCCAGCCATGACCCCTGGCCCTCTCCTAGGCTATAGGGAGCGGCCGGATGTGGAGCCTGACGCCCTGCAGAAGCAGGCTGACCACTGCAATGACCGCCGCATGGCGTCCAAGCGTGTGCAGGAGCTTAGCACTGGCCTCTTCTTTGCCATCCTTGTCAAGGTGAGCCCCCCACCTGGTGCCCTGCCTTCCCTCTGCTCCCCCACTTCTGGACACCTGTTCACTAGGACCCTCTAGGAGCCTGGTACAGTCCCGGCCGGTGCCATGGCTATAACTGTGTCCCTACAGGAATGTGGTCCCCTGGAGTCAGAAGCCATGGTGATGGGCGTCCTAAACCAAGCCTTTGACGTGCTGGTGCTGCGCTACGGGGTCCAGAAGCGCATCTACTGCAATGTGAGTAGCCTAGCAGGAGCATAGAGGTGGGCTCAGGCAGGCCAAGCCATCCCGCCCACACTGCAGAGACACAGGCTATGAGGGGTGACACTGCAGCCCTCACTGCACTACACTGGCCTGCACTGCCACAGGGTACAGAGCCCCTTACCCTATCCTACCTCTGCAGCACCAGGCCCACTGTGTGGCACCTGCTCACTTGGGATGGGGACACCAGGCTCAGGATCTGTCCTGGGCCTCTTCCCCAAGGGCCCAGGAAACCAGAGAACTGGCCCCTTTGAGACCACTGCCACATGGCAGGGCAGGCAGGCTTTGGGGGCATGAAGGGGGAAAAGACCAGAGAATGGGTCGTGTCTGCTCTGGATGCCATGACCATCGAGAAGAAGAAAAAGAACTGTCAGCTGGGCGTGGTGGCTCTGAGAGGCTGAGATGGGTGGATCACTTGAGCTCATGAGTTTGAAATCAGCTTGAGCAAGAGTGAGACCCCATCTCTTCTATTTAAAATGAAAACTAGCTAGGAGATATGATACTGTCTCAAAAACATAAACAAAACAGACAAAAAGAACTGTCCCTGCCCTGGGTGACTGTGTAATCATGGTTCTCTCCAAGGGGACTAGGGCACCGTCCCAACCCTGGCTCAGGGCCTGCTTCAGCCAGCCCTGTGGTCCAGGGTCAGCACCTGGCCACTGCCCCCAGCTTTGAAATTTCCTAACATCCAAAGTGTCTGTACGTGGGGAGCTCAAAAAAGCAGGTGTTCATAAAAATGGGGCAGGAAGAAGAGGTGGAACCGAGTCCAGCTGATCCCCTCAGGGCTTGTGTCCTGAAACTCACTGAGCAGGACAGTTCTGGTCCAGAGCAGCCCTGCAGTGGACCCAGTCCTTGGCCTGCACTGACCACCTGGGGCCGGCAGGGGGCACAGCTGTCCGCCTCTGTGGTTCTCAGTCCACCTGGCTATAGTCAGTGTTCAACCCCAGGCCAACCTACAACCTGCCCCCCATAGCACACAGAGCCTCCAGCCCCTTCTAGTGCCATCCCTTGGCATATGGTCACTCTCAGGTGCTGCCTCAGCCAAAGCAGAGGCCAGGGGCCAGGATCCAGTGGACCCCATCTCCAATCTCACAGCTGCCATTGGGTTGGCAGAGAGAGCTCCCCACAGGCCAGGTAGAGATGGGCCAAGGCACAGGGCTGCCTCCATGCCGTAGGGCTCTCCAGGGTGGAAGGTTCTGGGCGACCTGGGGCTTTATGTGTGTTCCCCAGGCCCTGGCCCTGCGGTCCCACCACTTCCAGAAGGTTGGCAAGAAGCCAGAGCTCACGCTTGTCTGGGAGCCTGAGGACAGTGAGCAGGAACCAGCCCAGCAGGTCAGACCCTACTGTGTCTCCTTCTCCCCATGTCTCCCCCATCCTTGCTCCTGCTCCTCAGGGGCCCCTCCTCCCTCATCTCATTCCCCATGCCCCCAGCACTGCAGACTTCTAAGTGGGGTTTCAGGCTCTGATGGAGGTCCCCTGTCACACCTCCGTACCTCCTCCTTGCCTTCCCTACCCTGGGGACACCCACTGTGGAGAGATGCGGGGGCTCTGGCTATCCTGCTAAATCAGGGTTCCGACCTTTTGGGTCCTATTGAGAATCTGATGACAACTATAGACCTCATACCCACAAAATTGTACAGAACCATTTTCACTGACAACATGCCCTGCAGGTCGAGCTGAATACCCCAGTTGTGTTTCCTGACCCTCTGGCTCTTTTTACAGTGTCTCAGGCATGTGTCCTCAGGTCCGTGACCAGGTGTCAGTCCTGGAGGAGGCTCTAGTTACGGATGGGCAGCAGAGGCTGTTGGAGTGGGTGGCAGGGCCCAGTTGACAGCTGGGGTGGAGCTGGGTTTGGGCCTCCACCCCTGTGGTCCTTGTGCCCTCATGGCCTGGGCTCTGCCACAGGTCATCACCATCTTCAGCCTGGTGGAAGTGGTCCTGCGGGCAGAGACCACAGCACTCAAGTACAGCGCAATCTTGAAACGGCCAGGCACCCACGGCCTCCTGGGCCCTGAGGAGGAGGAGGACCACAACGAAGAGTCCGCAGACGAGCCAGACGACTGAGGCCAGGCACCTGCCCCTGCCCACTGGCTTGTAGGAACAGGACCTGTTGACACCAAAGGGGATTTTTAATTTGGCTTTTATTAACTCAGGGGCTTGTTTTTATTTTTATTTTTGCATTGTATTTTATTTTTGCAGCTCCATTTTTAAATGAACTGCAGGGTAGGAGTGGAGCTGGACAGAAGGCTGAGGCCTGGCCAGGGCTGACCCAAGCAGAGTGGGCCCCAATTTGCCTAGCTGCCACCCCTCTCCTGCCCAGTAACCACTGCCATCCCCTACCCAGGAAATGGGGATTTTCAGCAAATCAGTGTCATGAATAAAATCAAGTGTGAACTGCTGTCTAGTGTGTGGGGTACCACTCAGAAGCCGGGCAGCGGGTTCTCCTTACACCCCGGGCAAGGACAGCAGAGACTCGGCTCAGGCTTCACCCCTCACAGCTGAGCCGGGGTCACTACTCAGAAACTCCCTGTCAGTTCCAGCATGATTCAGAGCTGGCCACGTGGCAGATTGATGCCAGAGTCTCATTCTGGCTGATTGAAAATGTAATTAGTATGCAGGACAATGAGCTCACCCATCACCCTGACGCATGTGCCCATGTCCACCCCGCCCCCACTTCCTCTCTGCTGCCACCCCATGGGGCCTGATAGGCTTGGGTCCTGACACCCCCTCCCCCAGTTCCCAGCCCAACACTCTAGAGGGGCAGTATCCAAACCCTGATGTGAGTCAGTGTCTCTGTATCTCCAGTCCCAATCCTGGGCTCCAGCAATGCCAAGGGGACATGGGGACAAAATCAGCCTGGCTTGAGGAGAGGAAGCCTGGAGCACCCAGGGATCCAGGAACACGGCAGGAGGCCACTGAGCAGCTTCCTTCCTCAGTGGCCTGAACACAGCCTATGCCTATCCCCCCACACACACTCCTCCAGAGAACCCTGGCCTGGCTTTCCCGAGAGCTGCCAGAAACCAGGATGAAAACCATGGTGACTGAGGCCTTGTTCCACCACACCGTTCCTGGGATGTCAGGATTAACGAGCTCATTTGATCCGGTTACAGTGAATTTTCTTCAAAGCAAAATTCAATACGGCAGCTTGTTAGAGTGCCTGCTGGTGCCTGGAGTCAGTGACTGGCATAGCTGCCTCCGCACTGCCACTGTCAGCTGGGCTTCTGCTGGAGGGGGCACAGTACCACACCTGCCCTCATAACCATCTCTCCTCTAGTGCCTTTGCCCAATCTGTGTGTTCTGCCACCCCAAGGATGCCCCAGTAGCCACCATGGCCCCCCACTGCTTCTGTCCTCAGAGCTTTCTCCTGAACCAAGTATCTATGAGGACAGACAGGTGGGGGACTTGGAAAAGGAGAAAGCTGCTGGGAGCCTGGCCCAGGCAGCCTGATTAAGAGCCCCAAGGGTGAGACTCCCCCACCCCATCCCCATCCCCTCAACACTGCTCTACATTTGAGGACCCATGGCCAAGTTCTCCTTTGGCTCCCTCAGGCCAGGTTGGCCCTTTCCCCTAGCCTGGGAGCTATGGGCAGGGCAGGGCCCTGTGGGGGTCTTGCTGGTGGGAGTTCTAGGCTCTCTCTCGGTCAGCAAGGGAGGCCTGCACTTACCTGGAGGCAGTTGCTAGGCTCCCCTCACCTGAAACTGCTCCCGCAGAGCAGCAGGTCTGTACCCAGCCAGGCCTGGTTCAAACACAGCCTCCACCACATCCCCTGGCCTGTGAGCTCTGGACAAGGGGTACGTTGCTATGACAGCTGCCCATGAATTCCATAGTGGGACAGCTCCTATGTGGCCCTGCACCAAGCAGACTTGTTGACAAAAGGAGTGACTAGACACCAAAGCTCAGCAAGAGGAGGACTCATTCCTTCCTGCAGCTGTCCCACAGTGTGCCAGTGCATGCTAACGCCTGGGGGATACGGTGAGACGCCATCTTTTCCTCAAGAGGCCAACTTGGATCCTGTGGGGAGGGTGATAGACACAAACGCTCTGTAAAAGGGTCTGGCAAAGTCAAGAGGCTGGTGACTATGTGCCCAGTCTTGACAGGTCAATGCTTCCTAGACCAGGTGAAGATTGCAAAGGAGGGGGCCTGGTGAGTTGGTGGGAGGGTAGACCTCTGAGGGCGCACAGCCCTTTCTCCTGGAGGGAGACTAACCTTCCCCAGTCGTAATGAGGAGAGGCTCAGGACAGAGCTAAGATCATCCCCACTTGGGGCAGCTGCCTCCCCAAGACCCCCACGAAGGTGGCACACCACAGAAGGACACTTCTGGGGACCTAGGGTGGCAGGACAGGAAAGAGCTGGGGAAGCAAGTGGCAGAGGAGGCCAGGCCTCCACTGAGGCAGTGCCTTACCCCACCACAGCTTCTCTGGCCACCAAAGGCCCAATTGGCAGGAAGCTGGAGGCCAGGGACGCCCCAGGTGCCATGAAGAAGGCCTGAGAGAGGAAACAGTCCAGATGTCCATGGGGCCTGGCACGCCCAGGCTGCCATCATCACAGATGGCTATGGGTACCCAGCAGACAGGTAGGGCCTGAGGACAGGGTAGTGAGGAAAACCAGTGGGGAGTGCAGAGGTTGGGCTCCTGCTGGGGGCAAGAGCCTCTTGAAGGTTGCTGCAGGTGATCAGAGAATGAGGTCTGTGAGGAGCCACTGAGCCTCATGGCTGGTCAGGAGGGCTCTGATGAGATGGCCTGTGGAGTGGGCAGGGGGTAAACAGGTAGGCCAGAGAGCTGGGGCCTGCTCGGCTGTGCACACAGGGAGAGCAGGCACACTAGGCTGTGCAGCCATGACCTGTCCTGGAGAGGACATGCAGGGCCTGCAGGATGGGCACTTCTAGGCCAGTGGGCCAGCCCAGAGGCTCAGCAGAGCAAGTGGATTGAGCTGGGCCTTATGAGGGGGGGCCTACCAGGGGTGCCAGGGCCTGACCAGACATGGACAGAGCCTATAGGATTCATGAGAAAAGCTAGGGTGGCTGTGGCAGCTAGAGCCAGGCCTATGGGCTGAGGGTCATATGTGCAGGCTTTTGGAGACAGAATGTGGAGGAACATATGCCTGCTGTCACTGCCTCCCCGAAGTCCAGGGAATGGTGAGAAAAAGGAGTGAGAAGATAGCAGTGTGTTTGGCAGCTGGAAAACAGATGACAGGTGGGTGGTCCCAGGCACAGCTGACAGGAGAAAGATGAATCCACAGCAACAACACAGAAAGCTGGAGCCGTCCCCACGTACATTGCAGACCCCCAAGTCACAGGAACTAACCATAACAGGCCCTCTGGTCTGGGGTACACAGAAACAGCTAACACAGCACCTGTCACATGAAGTGCCCAGTGGCTCCCTTGATCCTGGCTGGCAGAGCCCAGCACCTGCCCCAGCCTCACTGCAATACTGGAGGTCATCTCCTGCAGGAAACTCAGGATGTCTGCATGGGCCCTCCAGTCCTGGTCCAGGGTCTGTGTGGCCATGTGCATGAGACAGCTGAGACCACAGCCCCTCCCAGTCAGCCTTCAGGATGCTAGCAGCCAGGCTCTCTGCACCCCAGCCAGAGATGGGAGGAGTCTCTCTGGGGCTCTGTCCGTCACAGGAGGAAAGACAAGGACCCTGACAGCACAAGTTCCCCAAGCAGTGACTCAGCCAGTCGCCCCACAGGGAGTGTCTTGTCTATAAGCTTCTTGTGGTCCTCACTCAGAAATATAAATGTACAACCAGTGCTGGCCCTTCCCAGGGGACCTCCTAAAACAAATGGGACAAGCTCTGAGGAGCAGCGAAACCTTATAAGAAAAAGTTTTAGAATGGAAATGATTGTTGATGTCTTCAAAAAGGTGTTTTTTGTTTGTTTGTTTTACGAAAATCATAAAACAAGAGCAGGTTGCTCCAAAAAGAGAAGAAAGTAAGAGTTCTTGGGGGGGAAGATAGACTGCACACATGAAAAGAATTTCACCATCAGAGAGACTAAAACCTCTGCAGACATGTGAGGTCTCATAAAATGCCCGTCCCTAGGCTGGGCGCAATGGCTCACGCCTATAATCCCAGCACTGTTGGAGGCTGAGGGGGGTGGATTGCTTGAGCTCAGGAGTTCAAGACCAGTCTGAGCAAGAGTGGGACCCCATCTTTACTAAAAATAGAAAAATTAGATGGCCATTGTGGTAAGCGCCTATAGTTCCAGCTACTCAGGAGGCTGAGGCAAGGGGATGGCTTGAGCCCAGGAGTTTGAGGTTGCTGTGAGCTATGATGCTGTGGCACTCTAGCCTGGGGAACAGAGTGAGACTCTGTCCTTGCCAAAAGAAAAGAAAAGAAAAGAAAATGCCTGTCCTGTCCTCTGCCCCCCGTCTCAGGGAAGATTTACTCTTGCATAGTGTAGACATTAACCTGGAAAGTAGTAAAGGGAGCACTCAGGATAGTGGCAAAGGAGCGGCTCAGGCACTGGTGGGGGCAGCAAGGAGATAAAGTGGGTAGAAAGCTGGATCCATCAGAAAAGCCTGAGAAGGGGGAGGAGGGAGAGGAGGAGGAAGCATAATTGGTGTGCTCTCAATTAAGGGCACAATGTAAGGGTATACCGCACACCTCCTGGGTGAGAGAAACAACTACGACTTGGACTCGGCCTAACACATGCAAACAATGTCACCTAATCGTCTGTACCCTCATATTAATCTGAAAAAGAAAAAAGAAAAGAAAAGCCCGAGAGGAGATTTAGGGAACTGTCAGAGTCTAGGACTGGATTAGCAGTTAAGTACATGGAAAACAATCCATATGTAAAAATAAATTAATTATTGGCTTCAGGGAAAACATAGTGGAAGAAAGAAAAAGTAATTATGCACATCTAGCCATAGCATTGACATAGCTGCTATAGTAGAAATGCTAAATGAGGATCTCAGAAGTGGATCAGGAGGACCAGAGAGAGGAAAGGTGTGAACCCGAGCAGTGGCACTTGGTGAATTGGGAGCTAAATGCTTGTTCTCCTCAGTGGAAAGGTGTAGGATGATTAAGGAGAATGGACATTCTTTGTCTCCAACCTCAGATCTGGATAGCCTCTGAGGCTGCTAAGCTAATATGGTAGAAAGGACACCTTTCTGGTTTCAGGCCATCTTTAAGAGACTGGCAGCTTTCACTTTCCTTTGCTCAAAATCCTGCTGCCATTCTGTGAGGAAGCTCAAGCAACTCTATGGCAAAACCACATGGAAAGGAGCCCCACCTCCTGGTCACCAGCCAACACCAAGTCACCAGCCACATGACTGAGCCATCTTGGAGGCAGAGCCCCTGGCCCTATCAAGCCACCCCAGCTGAAGCCTCATAGAACAGACGTAGGCTGCCGCCATCCATCCATCACAAAATGCAGATTTGTGATCAAGATTAATGATTTTTGTTTTAGGTTGTTTGGGGATACACAATAAAATGATAACAGACATGAATAGAATATATCAATAGAAACAGCTTAAAATTTTAAAATGAACAAGTGAGTTATTTAGAACCCATGGTAAACAGTTTTTATCTCAGATTAATTTGAGGTTACAATGGTTAATTACACTGTTTGCATTTGTTAGGTAAAGTGCAAGTTGTAGTTGAGCCCTTCACCCAGGGCATGTGCTGTATGACCTTACATTGTGCGCCTTAGGTGAGAGCTTGCCAATCTGCCTCCCACCTTCCCTTTTCCCCTCCCTGTACTCGCCTCCCCCCCACTTGAATTTAATTGCATTTTTCTCTTGTGTGGGCAGTAGTAGATGTAAAGTTTCCATGTTTTTATGACTGAATAGTACTCCATGGCATACTATTATATTATATACCACAGTTTATTAATCCATTCATGTGTTGATGGGCACTTGGGTTCATTGGCAATTGTGAATTGAGCTGTGATGAACATTCTAGTGTGAATGTTCCTATGGTAAAATAATTTTTTTTCTTCTCAGTAGATAAATATTTTTGTTGATGGTGATGGTGGGTTTTTGAGACAGAGTCTCACTCTGTTGCCCTGGCTAAAGTGCAGTGGCACTGTCATCTCACTGCTGCCTCAAACTCCTGGCCTCAAGTTGTTGTTGTTGTTTTAGAGACAGTCTCACTTTATCGCCCTTGGTAGAGTGCCGTGGAGTCACAGCTCACAGCAACCTCCAACTCCTGGGCTTAGGCGATTCCCTTGCCTCAGCCTCCCAAGTAACTGGGACCACAGGCACCCCCCACAAAGCCTGGGTATTTTTTGTTGCAGTTTGGCTGGGGTCGGGTTTGAACCCGCCACCCTCAGTATATGGGGCTGGCGCCCTACTCACTGTGCCATAGGCGCCACCCCTCTCTGAGAAGGTTTTGATGATAAAAGATTAAAGTTGAGTCATTAAATACAGTAGGGAGAGAGAGAGGGAAATACTATGTTTTGTATTGTTTTGTTTTTAACAAATCTTCTACATGGGATTCGGAGCATCTTTTGGGGGTGGGACACAATCATAAGAGGGTCTTTATCTATCAAATGCAATCAGTGTAACCTGGTTCTTTGTACCTTCAATGAATCCCCAACAATAAAAAAAAAAAAAATCTTCCAGAGTTACTTATACTTTAAACTACATTCAGATAGGGCCAGACATAGTAGCTTATGCCTGTGATCCTGGGATTCGGGGGCCGGGGGGGTGAGGGTGGGGCGGATTGCTTGAGCTCAGAAGTTTAAGACCAACCTGAGCAAAAGTGAGACCCTGTCTCTATCAAAAATAGAAAAACGGGTGGTGCCTGTGGCTCAAAGGAGTAGGAAACCAGCCCCATATGCCGGAGGTGGTGGGTTCAAACCTAGCCCTGGTCAAAAACTG
>NW_003852408.1:1196929-1238707 GCF_000181295.1 Otolemur garnettii | reverse complement strand
AAAAAAAAAAGTTGTTTTACTGTGGAATCCCACTGTCCCTCCCCCCAAAATAAATTTATAAATAAATAAATATTAATAAAATAAAATAAAATATTTTTCACTCAACCAGGTTTATGAACTGTGTTGTTTTGTGTTCTCTAATGTTCAGAAGTTGCACGTTGCTAGTTCTGGACAGCAGTTAGCCGCCTACTGAGAGCCCCAGGAAGGGAAATGCAAAATGGACCGTGAAACAGAAACTCTCCTTTAGTGGATGCACCTTCCAGGTTTGCAGCCTACCAGGGCTATTGGAATACAACTGGCCTCCTGCTTCTTATGACACAGATCAAAGTTAAACCACTGAATACAGCTACAGGAGGTCCTTGACTTTCATAAGCTTTCCTTTCCACACTGGCATATCCAGGACACACAAAGCAATTTCAGTGCAGAATTCAGTCTTTCATCTGTCACCCTGGCAGGATGACTTTGAGCTAGGAGTGGAACCGCTCACTTGCAAGCCGCCTCTGCATTTGGTAACATCACTGGGCTCAGGGGAGGCCTGGCCTCTGCCAGGTTGTTGTGGGTGAGGGGTCAGCCAGCTTGGGGTACAGGGCATCTAGATGAGTGTTCTGTCTGCCAGGGCCCACTCCGACCCCTGTCCCCCTCCAAGGCTTCTGCTACAGAGGGAGGCTCTATGGCTGTTAAGAGCCCTCCCAGCCCAGGTAGGGAGCAGGCTCTGGGGCAACAGTTCTCAACCTGTGGGTCATGACCCACAGGAACTGTATTAAAGAGTTGCGGCATTAGGAAGGTTGAGAACCACTGCCTGGGGCGTCTCATGCCTTGGGTATGGGAGAGTCCCTCTTCTTGTCCCCAAGTACTTGACACAAGCTCTCCTGTGGAAGGGGAGTGCCTGGATATTCCTCTCTGCTTGGTGACATAGGCCAGAGGACAGCCCTGCTCCTATACACCCTAATTAGGAATTTCAGAGATTTGTTCTCTAAAAATGAGCCACTGGCTGGCTCGGTGCCTGTGGCTCAGTGGCTAGGGCGCCCGCCCCATACCAGAGCTGGTGGGTTCAAATCCAGCCCGGGCCTGCCAAACAACAATGACAACTACAACCAAAAAATAGCTGGGTGTTGTGGTGAGCGCATGTAGTCCCAGCTACTTGGGAGGCTGAGGCAAGAGAATCACTCAAGCCCAAGAGTTTGAGGCTGCTATGAGCTATGAGGCCATGGCGCTCTGCCCAGGGCCACATAGTAAGATTCTGTCTCAAAAAAAATTATAAATAAATAAAAGAGCCTCTGGTCAATGGTTTGCTGTGCATTCACCCACTCAGCTGAACTAGCTTTAAGTGATGTGCAAGACTTTCCTCTTATTTTTAAAGGTCGGGGTTTCACCTCCACCACCTTCCACTCTGTGAAGCGCTCTACAGAGATGCTTGTCACAAGTTTTGCTAAGGATTTTCCCACCTACATGAGTCAGGACAGGAGTGGGGTGCACAAGGACACTTGCTGAGGCACTGTCTCCACAATGAACTGACGTCAGCTCCTGAGATAAGCCCTGTAGCCGGTGTTCTCTTTGTTTCAGAACATCATGTGTAGCCCTCTTTTTGTCTTTAAAAGCTCCCATTTGCCTCAACCTCCTGGACTGTGCCTCAGGTTTGCCATGGCCCGTGTGTTCCACATTGAGATGCTTCTGATTACTCCCAATTAAACATGACGTCTTTAGAGAGCCTGTCTCCATTTATTTAGGTTGACAGTACTAACATTTTCCCCCTCATTTTGCAGATTAGGGAACTAAGGCTTGGTGACATTCTGTTCTGAAGTGCACCCAGGAAGTGGTGGAGAGTAACTCTGACCTCAAACCAAAGTCTATTTAATTCTCTTAAATCAATATTTACCAAAACTTAGCTATTCATGTATCATCTGGACAATTTACTGACTATGTTGATTCGTATGCTCAGTTTTTCTTTAACTTTCCTAGAAGATACTTGTAACTACTGAGTTGGTAGGAAGACTACCATCTCCTGCCATCCACTTACGTGTCAGAGTCACGGTCTGCCCTCTTCTTAGTGGGCTCTTAGAGGAAGAATGACCAGACACGCCAAAGTGCCAAGTCCAGCCTCCTGGTTATCCTGCTTCTCTGGCTCTTTTGAAAGGAAAAATCACCAGCAGGGCCACTAGGAGAGGGTGACCACAGGTAGGAAACCATCTCACATAAGCAGCTTTTTATTATTAATTGAAAGAAGTCTGTCTCCAGGACGGGCAGGGAGAGACAGACGGACTCACTCAGGTTGTTTCTTGTTATTGGCCAAGTCTAGAGCAGAGAGGTGTACGAGGTTACTAAATGACCAACAGGTGTCCTCACTTTCATCTGTGAATAGGAGCGCCTTCTCCCAAAGCCCACCTGGGGGAGGTCTGAGGGAAATTCCTAGATTGATAAAGCCTTCCTCGGGAGCTCTTTCCCCAGGCATGGCAGTAGTCAGAACTGGAGTAAGGGTAGGGCAGTGCCAAGACGGAGTGCCCACCCTAACCCTTCCTTCCAGGTGGGCCAACTGCTCTAGACAGCTCCAAAGCAGGGCACCCTTGTTCCTAGAAGAGCTAGAGATCCTATCTACCTGACATGTCCAAACAAACAGACAAACAAAAAATACGTTATTAAATTCTCCTTAAATCCTTTGCCTGCCAGGGCTGAGTCTAAAGCATGCTTTATCTTTGTTAAAAAGTAGATGGCAGAGTTAGGGTGAAGACATCCTAGAGCCAGCTGAGAATTTCTCCTTGGCGTTATCAGAAGGGTTGGAAGAGAATAAAAAAATAATAACTTTCTAGCCCCGTGCAGTGACTTACAACTGTAATCCTAGCACTCTGGGAGGCCAACGCGTGTGGATTGCTTGAACTCAGGTATTTGAGACCGGCATAAGTAAGAGGGACACACACACATCTCTACTAAAAATTGAAAAACTAGCCAGGTGTTGTGGCAGGTGCCTATAGTTCCAGCTACTCAGGAGGCTGAGGCAGGAGGATCTCTTCAGCCCAAGAGTTTGAGGTTTCTGTGAGCTATGACGCTACAGTACTCTACTCAAGGCAACAGAGTGAAACTCTGTCTCAAGAGAAAATAATAATTTTCTTATTGTGAAGTTCAATGCTATTTATTGCCTTGTCTGGGCAACAATTAAAACATCCCCCTATTCCACCTAAAATAATTTTAATACACATTTGGAAAGATGTATGTATATGTCACACTGGACACTAGTCCAAGATGAAAATGCAAAACATAGTTGAAACAGATGCATCTAATTGGGATCAAATTGTTTCTGCCTCCTTCCTTCTTTTTGAGGTATATCAAACATTAAAAATAGTACATACAGGTGAGGCACCATGACTCACACCTGTAATTTCAACACTATAGGAGGCCCAGGCAGGAGGATCACTTGAGACCAGAAGTTCGAGACCAATCTGAGCAAGAGCAGGACTCTGGCTACTAAAAATTAGAAAAATTAGCCGAGCGTTGTGTCAGGCACCTGTACTCCCAGCCACTGGGCAGGCTGAGACAGGAGGACTTCTTGAACCTAGAGTTTGAGGTTGCTATGAGCTATGATGACACCACTGTACTCTAGCCTGGGGAACAGAGTGAGTCTCTATCTCAATAAATAAATAAATAAATGAACAAAACAACAAATAATAGTCTATACAGCAGAACAGTATGACACAAAGAATAATTATAATAAGTATGGAATTGAACCCTGAACACCACCCAGATGGAGAAACAGACTATGGGTCCCCCCCTTACCCACGCTTTCCCCCTTACTCTCCCATCCCTTCCTTTCCAACCAATGGGAATCACTGAATTTTTTTTTTTTTTGGAGCTAGAGTCTCACTCTGTTGCCCTGTCTCAGGCCTGTGGAACTTCTGTCCCTCCAATCCTCTCCGGAGCTGTGGAGGTAGGTCTATAATGCCACAGCCACCCCCTGTGGTCTAGTCCTTATTAGTGGGATGCCTTTTCACATGTCTATCAGCATTTCTGGTTGTTCTTCTGTAAAGAACCTGGGGGGTTCTTTATTCCTAACCTCCTCAGCTCCAAACCTGGGGCGCTTGACAATGTCTGAGTGGAGACTGGTGTTCACATCTCACCCCCTTCCAGCTTGGCCCCCAGCATGATCTACATGTGATCAGAGATTTTAATTGAATGAAATTGTTCCCTTTGTACCTTTGGGATTCTGCCCTGAGGCCTCACTGAGGCTACTCCTCCTGGTTCGCCTAGGTCAGGCTCCACCATGGAGCAGCTTCCACCAGCCTCTGGGCCTCTGGTCTCTTCCTGGACCTCAGTGTCCAAGGCTAATGTCATGAGCTTCCTCTAGTCTAGTTACTAGTAACCCCTTGTGTTCCAGGGCCTGCCTTCATGCCTTGCAACCTCTCTGTGACCCCAGACATCAAGGTGCCCTCACCCTTATACAGATCGAGATTCCCAGCCCAAGAGTGAGGGACTTGGAACAGTGCAATCCCTGAGTCCCCCAGCTGCACCCTGATGTGTGTCCTCGATGCACTTAGCTCCACCTAGTGGCCCTCTGTGTTCAGGTGCCCTCAACATCCCTGCCGTCCCTAGTTCCTTCCAACAACTCCTAGGACCTGGGTGGCCTTTCCCTGGCTGCTTCTGTGACCATGTCCTTCTGCCCCAGGCAGTGCAGAGCCGGCAATCGCCAGCAACAGCAGCAATGATGATGGACAGATGACACACATTGTAGTTGCAAAGAGAGGCAAGGGGCACTATCTCTGTCCTGTACTGCCAGCACCCTTGCTGTGACCCAGAGGAACCTCCATGAGCCTGTTGCCCCAGGTGCCTGAGCTCCCGCTGCTCTCCACTCAGTGCTCTGCCTAGGGCCATCTATTGCCTGAACCACAAGGTACCTGCTCTGTGAGCAATGCTGGCTCTGGGTGCTGGCTTCTGGGGTGGAGGAAATGACAGCACAGCCACTTCCCCCAGCCCTGGAGTGGATGGACAGGCCTAGCCAGAGAGGGGAGCTGCAACATCACAAGTGCTGGGAGGGTCAGCCACTGCCACCCTTGAGAAGACATCAAAACATCCCCTGACCCCCATTACTCCCCAGTGCCTGCCTACCTGCCTTCCATCTCCTTCAGGAGACTCTCTCTGCGCCTACAGTCCCGCAGGTCTGTCCAGTGCAGCCTCCAGGGAAGGGAGGGCAAAGTAAGCCTGTGTTTGCTTCCAGAACCCAGCCCCAGTGGCGATATTCGCGCCATTTCCACAGAGCTGGTGGGAGGTGCCCAGGAGAACAGAGCATGACAGTACCCGGGAGCGCCTGTCCATGGGAAGGGATGCCTCCGTTTCCTCAACGTGCTCCCCATTCCCAGCCCCTGCCATGCTCTCCCCTGAGTAAAAGAGCTGCACCACATTTCCCAGTAGGGTGTCCTAAGGAGATGTGGAGGGCAGGATGCAGCCCAAGCCCTACCTCTGTGGTTGGCAGCAGCCGGTGATGGCGTGGACTCAGTGCTGCCTATGGCACTGCCAAGGTTGGCTGGGAGCTGGGACATAGCCCAGACTACACTGAGTGTGGCGTCTGCAAGGGAGTCAAGTGGTGAAAGGCGATGGCAGTGGAGGGTGAGGGGGATCTAGATGCCCCCTCTCAACAGGACCAGCCCTTCTTTCCCGGTGAACAGACAACCAAGACAGCCAACCCCCACAGAGTACGCTCCCTGGGCCTGGGCACCCTCCCCTTGCCCTGGGTAATAACAACCAAAGAATGGAAGGTGTGGAGGCTTTATCTCTGACTCCACCCCACAAGGAGCACACAAGCTTACTGCCTTGTGATCCCTGGGCTTCGGAGGAAGGACTGACTGTAACCAGATATCAACACAATCAGGTGACTCAGGCCTGAAGCTAGGAAACAGGGTGGCCAAGAGGCCCTACAAGGCCAGGTTGTCTCCATGGAATTTAGATGAGGACAAACATCTTCTTTACTGTAAGTAACATGTGACCTGTGTCTTATCTCCAGTCCTGCTCAGGCATATGAAAGAATTCACAAGAAACTAAGGTGAACAGGAGCTGATGATCACCTCATGTCATCCTAATGTCATAGCATTAAAGGGGCTTCACCCTACACCCTATCATAATGGCCAAAATAAAGAACAGCAGCATCACCGAATGCTGGCAAGAAGGCAGAAAAATTCCTAATTGCCGTTGGACATGAGATGGTGCAGTCACTCTGCAAGACAGCGTGACGGACGGTGTCTTCAAAACCTGCACATGCAGTCACCATCCAGCACACTAATTCCCAAGGAATGAGAAGCATATGTTCACCAAAAGCACCTGTCCGTGACGGCCCACAGCAGCTTTATTCATCACAGCCAGAGCTGCAGTCGGCCCAGATATCCTTCGGCAGCTGAACGGTTGAACAGAGACGCCAACGATTCCTCTGCACTGTGTGAATCTCCAGGAAATTACCTTCACTGAACAAAAGCGGTTCCCAAAAGATCACAGATTGTGTGACTCCATTTATATAAACTTATTTGAAATGACCAGAATTTCAGAAATGCAGGGCGGATATGTGGTTGTGGAGGTTAGAGATAGGGCAGAGGCTAGGGAGGGAGGTGGCATGGGGATGGAGGGACCTTGTGGGGTTGGGACATTCCATAGGTGTTTTATACAAACTTTTTAGTGATAAAATGGTATAGAATCATACACACACACAACAATGGGGATATCTGTGAAGTTTACCATTGCAGGAAAGTGGGCAAAGTGCTGTGCACAGCATCTCTGGACTATCCTCACAGCTACACGTGAATCTGTGGTTATGTCAACAATTCTAACTTAAAAAGGAAGAAGGCATGGCTGCAAAGGCTTTCCATCTGACAGTGACTTTGGAATGAATCGATTAATTAATTAAGGACCAGCCCATTAGCAAGCCTCCCCTGACCTTTAGCCAGAAATTTTCCTAACGTAGCAAGATGAAGAAGGAGTTGGAGGGAACTATGAGGTCAACTAACAGCAGGCAGGGAAGGCTCTCCCAGAGGGCACATCATTTTCCCTGAGACCTACAGATGACCAGTGGGAAGCAAGGCAGGGCTCTAGGTAGGAAGGCCGGGGAGATCTCTGTCTGAGCGAGGCATGTGGGCATGGTGTGGACTGTAGCAGGGCAGGCTGATGCTGGGCAGCAGGGGAGGGCACCCTGAGTCTCAGGGATGAGAGGCCTGAGTGAAAAAGGATGGCTGTGCTGTTCTGGGGTGGGCAGGGTAGGAAGGAAGGGTTTTTTTTCTTTGACAGATTTTCAAACTGGTACAAAATGTAAAGTGGTAAATTCACCATCTTCACCATTTTAAAGTGCACAGTTCAACAGTGTTCAGTATACACGTTACTGTGGAAGCAGTCTCCAGGACTTTTTCATCTCGCCAAATTAAAACTCTCCACCCACTAAACAACCATCCTAAAGCCCAAGCCTAACTCATTCCTCTCCCCCATCCCCTGGTGATGCCATTCTACTTCCGTGCCCATGAATGGGGGCTACTCCGGGGACCTTATAGAAGTGTATTCATGCAGCATGCGTCCTGTGACTGGCTTATTTCACGGAACCAAAGGTTCACCCACACTGTAGGCAGGATGGCCTTCTTTTTCAGGCTGCATGATATTCCATCATAGGTACATATGTACCCCACTCTGTTTACCCATTCCTCCATCAGGGACACTTGAGTTGCTTCCACTTTGTGGCTGTTATGAATAATGCTTGTCTTGCTTTGGAGAGACACTCAGAAGTGGGATTGCTGGACTTGAGGAATACTTCTGTTTATTTTTATCTCACTCTGTCACCCAGGCTAGAGTGCTGTAGCATCATCATAGCTTGCAGCAAACTCAAAGGCCTGGGTTCAAGTGATCCTTCTGCCCCAGCCTCCCAAGTAGCTGGGACTACAGGTGCCCACCACACCACTAATTTTTTTCTATTTTTAGTAGAGACAGAATCTCAGTCTTGTCTCAGGCTGGTCTTAAACTTCCAAGTTGAAGGGATCCTCCTGCCTCGGCCTCCCAGAGTGCTAGGATTACAGGCTTAAGCCATGGCGCCCAGCCTCATTTATCTTTCAGACAAGAGTGTCTCTGTGTTGCCCAGGCTGGTCTTAAATACCTAGGCTCAGGCAATCCTGCCTCAGACTCCTGAGTAGCTGGGATTATAGACACCCGCCACTACGGCGCCCTGTTTGTAGGAAAACTTTTGAACCCAACGGGAGGCAAGTGAACACTTTGAGCTCTTTACCAGAGGCTACACCTGCCCGTGCGCCCACAGCCTGAGGAAGACTGACCCACCCCCAGGCGCCATCTACCTCTGCAAGGGGTCAGGGTTGAACCTCAAATGTGCAGCCTGTCAGCTCCCTGAAAGGGCCAGGCCTGGCTGGCCCTAACACTGGCCCCTTCCCCACAGCACCGTGTATCATCACACACACATAGGCAAGGTCCCCCTCAGTGTCATTACCACCAGTCCCCCTTCTCTGACAGCATTGCGACCTTGTGCCCAGGTTTCTGCCGGCCCCACCTGACAAGGACGAGCCTAGTGAGAAGCCAAGCAGGCATCCAGGCAGCTAGGCCACCTCCTCTCTCATGTGGTATTGGGGAGGTATCGGGGGCCAAACCAGGCCCTAGCCCAGGCTGTGCCTTTTCAGCCTCACCTCCCTTCAACAGCAGAACAGAGCTCAGCCTCAGCTGGCTCCCAGGAAATACTAAACCAGTGAGGTGAACGAAGGAATGACTGATCCCCCACAACACACCATGGGCAGGGCTGTGGGGTGCCCCCCACAGCAGAATTCAAAGGCTCCTCACCCAGAGGCATCTGCCCAATACCCCACCCCACCCCACCCTTCAGGACAGCTAGGCCCACCCTGTGCCTTTCTCCAGACCTCTGCCCCAGGCTCACTCAGCCACACCCTGTCACTTTCATTCAGCCAGCTGAGCTTCAGGTCACAGGGCAGGGTGGGATCAAGGTGGCTTCCTGGGGAGAGGGGAGGGACTTGGAACCTTTTACAGCCAGGGACAAAGTCCTCCCTGACTTAAACCCAGCCGCCTGTGCTGTAGCTGGTGCCCTGGTGTCCCAGCCTCAACACCCTACCCACAGCCACCCCACAGACATGCTGGCATCCTGGGTGCTGCTGCTGCTGGGCCTGAGGCTGCAGCTGTCCCTTGGTGTCATCCCAGGTAATGACCCCCCCCCCCCGCACCTCAACACACTGGCGCCCCCTGGTAGCCTGGGTCACCCAGCCACCCACACACAGGCACCTCAGGCTGACCTGGCCTCCTTTCTCCCTCTTTCAGCTGAGGAGGAGAACCCGGCCTTCTGGAACCTCAAGGCAGAAGAAGCACTGGCTGCCGCCAGGAAGCTGCGGCCCATCCAAACAGCGGCCAAGAACCTCATTCTCTTCCTGGGTGATGGTGAGTGTGCAAGGCCTGTCTATCCCTGGCAGCCCTCACAACCCAGCACCCGAGGCCCCCAGAGAATACAGGCCAGCTCGGTGGCCCAGGCCTGACATGGTTCTGCTACTTCAGGGATGGGGGTGCCCACGGTGACAGCCACTCGGATCCTAAAGGGGCAGATGAATGGAAACCTGGGGCCTGAGACGCCCTTGGCCATGGACCACTTCCCATACCTGGCTCTGTCCAAGGTGAGGGCTTGGCCACCTCAGAGTCCTGCACACCAGAGGGGAGGGGTTACAACCAGGGGGCAGGCAGGAGGGAAGAACCCAGGAGAGCTGGGGCCCAGTTAGGGGCCCATAGGTCTGGGTGTCTGCCCTGGAGCAGAGCCGAGGGTGTTTCTGTTCCCAGACATATAACGTGGACAGACAAGTTCCAGACAGCGCAGGCACAGCCACGGCCTACTTGTGTGGGGTCAAGGCCAACTACCAGACCATTGGTGTGAGTGCAGCTGCCCGCTATAACGAGTGCAAAACAAAACATGGCAACGAGGTCATGTCTGTGATGTACCGGGCCAAGAAAGCAGGTGGGCTGGGGCTCCCCTGGGGGTCAGGGCCAGGCTCCAGACCTTGATCACCCACCTAGAACTCTGCTACCCTCAGGGAAGTCGGTGGGAGTGGTGACCACAACGAGGGTGCAGCATGCCTCACCAGCCGGCACATACGCACACACTGTGAACCGCAACTGGTACTCGGACGCCAACATGCCCACCTCGGCACTCCAGGAAGGCTGCCAGGACATCGCTACACAGCTCATCTCCAACATGGACATTGATGTGCGACACCAAGGCCACAGGCTGGGGATGGGCAAAACTGAGGGCCCCTCACTGGCCTGAGTCCCAGGCATCCAACAGCCCAAGCCTTGGCCTGGTAGCATCTGGGGGTGGAGGTGGGGGCTGTAGAAGGTGCAGCCCGGGACAAGCTGTGCCCACAGCCCTGGAGGAGGCCCAGGGGCTCCAAGGAGGGAACAGGGCCAGCAGGGCCCCAAACCTCCCCAACATAATCCTCTGGCCTCAGGTGATCCTGGGAGGGGGCCGCAAGTACATGTTTCCCAAGGGGACCCCAGACCCTGAGTACCCCAGTGATGCCAGCCAGGATGGCGTGCGGCTAGATGAGAAGAACCTGGTGCTGGAGTGGCTGTTGAAGCACCAGGTAATGGAGGCCTAGGGAGTGGGGGCCACACAGAACAGGCAGGGTTGTGGGTATCAAGGACATGGCTGAGGTCTGGCTCTATTCTTCCAGGGTGCCCAATATGTGTGGAACAGCTCCGATCTCATTCAGGCATCCCGGGACCCATCTGTGACCCACCTTATGGGTAATCACACCCTTTCCTGCCCTGCTGCCCTCCAAGCTTGTGTGCATGACATGTATTCCATGATCTCCCACCACTCCCCAGCCTATCAGTCACTCCCAAGACCTCTTGTCTCACAGGACTCTTTGAGCCTGGAGACACAAAATATGAGACCCAACGGGACCCCACAGTGGACCCCTCCCTGATGGAGATGACGGAGGCAGCCCTGCGCCTACTGAGCAGAAACCCCCTCGGCTTCTACCTCTTCGTGGAAGGTGTTTGGGGCCTTGTGGAGCAAAGAAGGAGAGGGCTACTCAGAATGGGCCCAAGTGTCACCTCAGCCCTCTGGCCTTCCTGCAGGGGGCCGCATTGATCATGGTCATCATGATGGCAAGGCTTATCGCGCACTGACAGAGGCTGTCATGTTTGACTCTGCCATCGAAAAGGCAGTCCAGCTCACCAGTGAGCAGGACACACTGATCCTGGTCACCGCCGACCACTCCCATGTCTTCTCTTTTGGTGGTTACACTCTGCGCGGGAGCTCCATTTTCGGTAGGCCTGGAAAGAGGGGCAAGTGCAGTTGCGAAACTTATGTGACAGAAATCTCTCTGGGCCTCAGTTTCCTCACCTGTCAAACGGCAGTAATGATAGCGCGAAGTGCCAGCACTTAGCACACAGGAGCTCACCTCTGTCTCTGCAGGCGTTGCCCCCAGCAAGGCCCAGGACAGCAAGGCCTACACGTCCATCTTGTACGGCAACGGACCCGGCTTCACTGTCAATGCGAGTGGCCGGCCAGACGTCAATGAGAGCGAGAGTGGTGAGTGTGGCCGCGTCACCCAGTCGGCGGCATGGGGCTAGAGGGAGGGGACGCCTGCCCTGTCCTGAACGCCACCTTCCTCCCACCAGGAAACCCCAACTACCGGCAACAGGCAGCGGTGCCTTTGTCCTCGGAGACGCACGGCGGCGAGGATGTGGCGGTGTTCGCTCGCGGCCCGCAGGCGCACCTAGTGCACGGCGTGCAGGAGCAGAGCTTCGTTGCGCACGTCATGGCCTTCGCCGCCTGCCTGGAGCCCTACACCGCCTGTGACCTGGCGCCCCCTGGCGGCCACACCAACGCTGCGCACCCCGGGCCGGCTGCAGGCCCACTGTCGCTGCCACTGTTGGCTGGGACCTTGCTGCTGCTGGGGGCGGCCTTTGCACCATGACCACCCCGCCCCGAACCCATCCCCCAGCCCAAAGACTGAACCCCTTCCGTGCCCAGGAATGCTCTCACCTGGAGGCCTCTATCCCCAGCCCCCACCCCGTGATGCCACCCTAGAGTGCCCACACAGATCTACCTCCTGACAGTCACCTCTCAGAGATAAACCAGCCTCAGACTGTGCTGTGCTCCCCTTCCTCCTCCACAATCCCTCCAGGGAGCAGGACCTGGGGAGTAGACCAAGACATCCATGCTCCTCCTGGGCTGCTGACTCCTCACCCCAACCTCTGAGGCTGGGGATTTCGAGAGGAGGAAACAAGGGGGATCACACCACCTGGTCTCTGCTATCTGGAGGACCAGGAGGGACTGTCCCAGACGAGTCCCCAGCAGGCACAGTGTGCTTCTCGACGGGTCATTCTTCGCTGCGCTGAGAGGACCTGAGAACTTGAACACATGCACACCCCTGGGGAAGCTTAGCTTCCTGCCACCCTGCAACCCCCCCCCAAGACAGCTGCTGTGGCCATGATCCCCAAGGGCCTTTGACACAGTCCTCCCCTGCCCTTCACTGGGCTACCTCCACACCCCTGGAAGCGCTCAGCCGTACTGAGGAGGAGACTTGCTCTGAGTCACTCAGCTACTTGGGTGCTCTTCCCTCCACCCTCCTCTACATTCTAGGCTGGGAGATCCAAGGGGTGGCCTGGAAGCTGTGGGAGCTGAGTAGGGTGGAGCAGGCTATGCCCCTCCCTGGCATCTGGGCACTGGGCATAGCTTTCTGTACAAAGATGACCCTCTGCCCTCCTGGGGCCTCCATTCTCCTGGGAGAGACAAAGCAATAATAAAACAAACTTTTTCAATGTAATGCCAGTAATACATTCTAGAAATCAAAATCACGTGTGCATGGGCACAGAGTGTAAGTGCAGGGGTGGATAGTGCGCACCAGGAGGTTACAGAGGGACTGTTGAACAGTTGAACAAGAGACCTGAACAAAGTGGGGCTTGAGCTGTGCAGAGCAGCAGTAGGAAGGCCCTGAGGCAGCAATCAGCGCGGGTGGGGGGGGGGATCAGAGGGTGGGTGGCTGAAGAAGCTGAAGCCTGAGAGGTAAGGAGGGGTGGGGAGAGATGGGGGTGGGTTTGAAGTCTAGATGGGGGGTGTTGTGTGAGTAGAGGTCTTGGAGGAGGGCCGTGACAGGCTCCCACTGGGAAATTAGCACTCTGGCTACTGATGGGATAGAGGTCTAGTCTTTGAGGTGGGTGCTGGGAACCCAGAAGGGAGAAGTAGACGCCATATATTTCTGATCTCCACCCAACAGCATTCTGGAGCACCCACCCCAGTACAGCTATATTCAGTGAGTGTCCAACCTGCCCCATAGAAAACAAAATAATTACACAAAGTTGAAATCAACTGTTTGTTTTGGCAAATTTTGTAGTATTTATGAATTTATTTGTACATTTACAAAGGTACCAAAAAAGCATTTTACACTCTAGAAATAGTAACGTGATTGAGTATGGTTCCTTATTTACTAAAGTCTTGATTGAACAGAAAAACATCAATTTGAAGGTCTGGGCCTCAGGACAATTTATTTCAATTCTGGGCTTTAGTGACTGTCACAAAAATATGGGAGCTGAATGGAAGAAAGATGTGGTTAGCTAGGCTTACTAAATTATCATCCTCATGTTTAAATTTCACCTACTAATTATGCAAAGATTTTTGTCAAAATCTAGCTAAAATATTTTTGTCTTCCCTGTTGCAGTTAGTTGGTCTTATAAGCCAATGGGAAGTTGTTGCATGTTTCTTTTGTGAAGGGCTCAAAGCCCAAGGATCTCTGTATCTTATTTTATTTCATTTTATTATTCTTTTTTTGAGACAATCTCACTCTGTCACCCTGGGTAGAGTGCCATGACATCATCATAGCTCACAGCAACCTCAAACTCTTTGGCTTGAGCAATCCTCTTGCCTCAGCCTCCAGATTAGCTGGGACTACAGGCACCTGCCACAATGCCCGGCTAGTTTTTCTATTTCTAGTAGAGCTGGGGTCTTGCTCTTGTTCAGGCTGGTCTCAAACTCCTGAGCTCAAGCAATCCACCCACCTTGGCCTTCCAGAGTGCTAGGATCACAGGCATGAGTCACTGGGCCCAGCTGGATCCCTGTATGCCCAGCCAGATCTCTGTATTTTAAAACTCTACAAGTTTGAAAAACAGATTACTCTGGAATTAGCAATGGTTGCCCTGCTGTGTGAATATAAATACTTTGTGAATATTCTAGAAATCCCTGAAGTGTGCCTTGTAAAAGGGTAAATTTTGCCAGGTACAGAGGTGTGTCACCTGGATTCCCAGTTACTGGGAGACTGAGGCAGGAAGCTCAAGTAAGCCCAGGAGTTTCAGGTTGCAGTGCACTGTGATAAGAGCCACTGGTTTCCAGCCTGGGCAACATATTGAGGCCCAGTCTCTAAAAAATAAAATAGAAGTATGAATTTTATGGTATGTAAATCATATCTGAATTTTAAAAAGCAGGCTAGTTACAGTGGCTCATGCCTGTAATCCTAGCACTTTGGGAGGCTGAAGTGGATGGGTCACTTGAGCTCAGGAGTTTGTGACCAGCCTGAGCAAGTACAAGCCCCTGTCTCTACTAAAAATAGAAAAACTGAGGCCAGAGGATGGCTTGAGCCCAAGAGTTCGAGGCTGCTGTGAGCTATGATGATGCCATAGCACTCTACCCAGGGTCACAAAGTAAAACTGTCTCAAAAAAATAAAAGAAGAAGAAGAAGAATGCTCTTTTTTTAGCATGAATTTTCATTCTAAGATATTACTTTCTCATTTTTCCTTAAAAGGACATCTTTATCTTGAACGGGCAGATGCAGAGAAAATACATTTATTCTTTTCAAACTTTTTGTTTTTGTTTGAGACAGAGTCTTACTCTGTTGCCCAGTTAGAGTGCCATGGCATCAGCCAAACTTACAGCAACATTAAACTACCTGGCTCAATGATCCTCCTGGCTCAGCCTCCCAAGTAGCTGGTACTGCAGGTGCCTGTCACAGTGCCTGGCTATTTTCTCTATTTCTAGTAGAGATGGGGGTCTCACGCTTACTCAGGCTGATCTCGAACTCCTGAGCTGGAGCAATCCTCCAGCCTCAGCCTCCCAGAATGTTAGGCCACCAGGCCCCTTTCAAGGTTTTTACTCACTGCCTATGACTGATGGCTCTTGTCACCGCAAGAAATAACAGCGTATCAATCTTTAAGAAGAAAGGAGGGGCTTGGCACCCATAGCACACTGGTTATATTGCCAGCCACATACACCAATGTTGGCAGGTTCAAATCTGGCCTGGGACAGCTAACCAACAATGACAACTGCAACAAAAAATAACTGGGCATTGTGGTGGGCACCTGTAGTCCCAGCTGCTTGGGAGGCTGAGGCAAGAATATCACTTAAGCCCAAGAGTTGGAGGTTGCTGTGAGCTGTGACGCCACAGCTCAAAAAAGAAAAAAAAAAGAAGAAGAAGAAGAAGAAAAAGAAGGGAGGGAAAATTAGGAGGAAGAAAACAAGAATTTAGGACAATTCTTTCTGTACTTTTTTCTATTTCTTTTTTGAGACAGAGTCTCACTATGTCACCCTTGGTAGAGTGCTATGGTGTCACAGCTCACAGCAACCTCTAACTCTTTGGCTTAAGCAATTTTCTTGCCTCAGCTTCCCATGTAGCTAGGCCTACAGGCACCTGCCACAACACCTGGCTATTTTTTATTTTATTTTATTTTATTTTTTTGGCCAGGGCTGGGTTTGAACCCGCCATCTCTGGCATATGGGGCCAGCACCTTACTCCTTTGAGCCACAGGCACTGCCCACACCTGGCTATTTTTTTGTTGTTGTTGTAGTGTCATTGTTGTTTAGCTGGCCTGGGCCAGGTTAGAACCCACCAACCTTGGTGTATGTGGCTGGTACTATAACCACTGTGTTACAGGCGCCGAGCCTCTTTCCCATACTTTGCCATAAAGAGGATGCACTCTTTGTGGTTGGGAAGTTTTCAGGTCACACCAAATCTCATTATCAAGTATCATAAAGCTCCTAGTCTAATACAACAATGTTGGTCTTATAAAATTAACCCTACTGATGCCCCCTGCCGCATTTTATGTGTGGGTTTCTACTTTTTTCCTGCAATGATTGGACTATACATGAACTGATGAGTGAGTTTTGCAGGTGATGCTACCTGGGCACCCAATCTTTACCCAGAATCCTTTCATTAAAAAATCCTTTCTGGGCTCGGTGCCTGTAGCTCAGTGTCTACGCCACCAGCCATGTACACCAGAGCTGGCAGATTCCAATCCAGCCTGGGCCCGCCAAACAACAATGACAACTACAACCAAGAAATAGCTGGGTGTTGTGGTGGGGTACCTATAGTCCCAGCTACATGGGAGACTGAGGCAAGAGAATCACTTCTGTAAGGCGTGACGCCACAGCACTCTACCCAGGGTGACATAGTGAGACTCTGTCTCAAAAAAAAAAAAAAAAATCTTTCTGAGTAGCTGTCCCATCAGTGGCTTCATATTTCCACAGTTTCCCCCATATGACATTGTTTTTATCAAACAAGGCATTTAACTGTTGGCGATATATCTTCTCTGCTGTATCTTTCCTTAATAGCTCACACATACAAAAAATGGTTTGTGTATTTCATTATTGGAACAGAATCCAGCAAATAACTTAAGTTGAGACGTGTTAGAAACATCTGTGCTTTCAGCCCACTGTACAGCAAACCTCCCACACTGGGTAATTTGCTCTAACACGCGTTTCTTCCCATCGGTGCCGTTTCTCTACGTCTTCCAACAGTGTTTGCTGACAGAGAAATGCCTTTCAGTTTGTCGACAGATCATTCACTGTTCATTGTTTCTGCCATTTGTACTGCAGCAGAAAGAGTAAATGTCTGCCTGGTGGTAGGTAGTGTTTTTTGTCTTAATATTTATCATCGCTTGGGGAAACATCAAAATGTACTGGGTTGAACGGCACATAACTTTAAACATCGCTGGGAAAAAATTGCAGGGGGTTCTCTTTTGTGAAAGCTTAGTTTTGTACATGGGCTTGCTAGCCAGGTAGATTTCATGCTGCTGTTGACTAATACCTCAAGGGACAAGTCACCCAGGGCAGCTTCCCCAGTGAGACAGGGCAGGGCTACCTCAAAGGGATTTTTGTTCTGCTTATTTTTATAATAACTAAGGCTAAATTCTAGTCAGATCTGCACCTCTGGGGATGTGAGCTCTCCGCAGGAGTCATAAGGAAATCTCAGCACTGCCACATCTGCTGTTGTTCACCTGCTCGGATTATTGGTGTTACCTGCAGTTTCTTTACAGGAATCTTTTATAAGCCATTTGACCATGTTGGAGGATGAGTTTGGTTAAAACTAGATCATATAATCCATAAATCCACTTAGGCAGACACGCTGAACTCTAATCCATCTCAATCCGCTAAAAGTGTGCAATCAGGGGAGGGGGTGCATGTCAAGTTCTGGTCTGCAGCACCCCATTCTCTTCATTCAGGACACATGAGAACTACATGGGGTAGGTGCCAAGTTGAAGGGTAAAAGTGCCAGCACAGAGCTCTGTACTAAATATGAGGAGCTGTCATTCCTGTCTTTGGGTGCTCGCTGCCCAGCACACAGCAGATGCTCAGGAGGGTCTGATGTCCAAACCCTTGAGGTCCAGGTGGTCCCATCATCTTTCTGCATCCCCTGGAGGAAGATGTTGGGCCCTGGGCAGGCCCCCTAAGGCCGAACAACCCCTATGACTGTGGGCACCTGGCTCCCTGCAGAGTGCAGACCAGGCAGGGACCCCAAGGCCATTGCAGGTTCAGTTCCCACCAGACCTGGAAGGCCCCCTGCTCAAGGAGCCCCTCGAAACCCTGCCCCTGCACAGCTCCACTGGGAAGAAGGGGCGTAACCAGCATGCTACCAGTAGCCTCTCAAGAGGACTCAACCGGGAGGCCGGCTGCGCTGTTCTCCTGACCTTGGTGCTGAGGTTGTATCTGATGCCACCCTTGGCCCCCTGCTTCTAGAAACAGGTCTCCCCACCTGGTTAGCATCTACGTGACTGGTCTTCGCCCCTAGAGGGAGTCCCCCTGAGACCCTGCCTCCCCGCCCCCCAGAGGGGCCTCCAGGGGCCTGAAGGAAATTGCTGAGGAGCTGCAATTCCACCCTGTCATCTAAGGTGGCTCCAAGGCTACTGGCTCCCAATGACACTGACAGGAGCTTCCCAACCCCAACACCAGCACATGGCTGGAAGTTCACCTTGATATAATCTGGCACCAGGGACCCCGGATGTTGCCAACACTCTTGGCTTGATGCTGGGGAACTAGTCACGTGCTTCATGAGCAGCCCCTCAAGTGGGAAACAGCTGTCCCCCCCAAATGGTGAGGACATCATCTGCCTTAACAAGGACACGTCCAGGCTCCAGTGGCCCATTCTGGCCTTTTCTTTGCTCACCAGATTTGCAAATTTGTGGTTATTCAGCTGGCAGATGCCCCCCCATACCTGGCCAGGGCTCCTCAGGTGGGAAGAAAGTTCTCCCCAAAGGAACTGCCTTCAGAGCTCTCCACACAGATCCCTGACAGCAGCCCCTGCAATAGTTTGGCCCCACAGGATGGTGGGAGGCATTTTTTATTGGTATTTATGCAAAGTATAGATAAGGAGTGATGCGGTTTAACAGCACCATGTGACAAGGGCTTGGGGATTTGAGCTGCCTCCCGGCCCAATGAATCAGCCCTGAGCTGCTGCCAGAGGCTCCCGGCTTCTGGGCGGCAGCCGAGGTCGGGGAAGCCAGCGCAGCCTCAGTTCCTTCCAACATGATGAGCTCATGCTGGACACTGGCCCAGCTCGGACAAACCATGTGCCCTATCTGGCCCTCTGGGCACCTGGAACCCTGCACCAGGGTGGCAGGAAGCGTAGGGAGGAGGAAGTACCTTTTGTGATTGATGAGGATACTTTATTTATTTGTATATGTGTTTATAGTTTTATTTAATTTTTAATTGACAAATAACAATTGTGTATACTTATGGAATACAACATGAGGTTTCAATACATGTATACATTGTGGGATGAATACGTCAGGCTGCCTGGCATATTCATCACCTCACATATTTATCATTTCTTTGCAATGAGAACATTTAAAATCCTCTCTTTCAGCTATTTTTAAATATACAATATGTTATTATTAACTATAGTCACCTTGCTGTGCAACAGAACCCCAGAACTTATTCCTCAGATCCAAATGTAGCTTTGCATCTGTTAGCAAAAGTCTCCCCTTCCCTGTCCTCCCCGCAAGCCAGCTGCTGCTCCCATTCTGCTCTCCACTTCTATGAATTCAACTTTTTAAGATTCCACATATAAGTGAGATCATACTGCATTTGTCTCTCTGTGCCTGGCTTACTTAACATAATACCCTCTATCCTGTACTTAGGACTTCCCTTTTCTCAACATCCTTGCCAACAGTCGCCTTCATCTTTTGCTAATAGCCAATCTAACAGGCTTGGTGTGAGATCTCCTTGTGGTTTCAATGTCACAAATAATATTTAAGGGTTCCCTTTTCTCAACATCCTTGCCAACAGTTGCTATATTTCATAGCTGCTATGTTCATCTATGTTGTTGCAGTGACAAAACTCCCCATTGTTTTTAAGGCTGAATAATATTCCATTGTGTATATATGCGACACTTTTAAAATCCGTTCACCTGCCGAGGGATTCTTAGGTTGTTTTTACATCTTGGCTATTTACATCTTTGGCATACTGATTTCAGTCCCTTTGGGTATGTTCCTGGCAGTGGGATTGCTGGATCACCTAGTACAAGTAATTCTAGTTTTAGTTGGTTTTTTTTTTTCATTTGTTTGTTTGTTTGTTTGAGACAGAGTCTTACTTTCTTGCCTCTGGTGGAGTGCTATGGTGGTATAGCTCACAACAACCTCAAACTCTTGGCCTCAAGCGATCCTCTTGCCTCAACCTCCCAAATAGCTGGGACTACAGGTGCCCACTATAACGCCTGGCTATTTTTCAGAGATGAGGTCTTGCTTTTGCTTGGTCTGGTCTCAAACTCGTAAGCTGAAGCTATCCACCCACCTTGGCCTCCCAGCATATCGTTACAAGCATATCGTTGGCCTTACAAGCATATTGTTTTTGTTTTTTGAGGAAACTTCATACATTTTCCAACATGGCTGTACTAATTTACAGTACCACAAACATTTCTTAAGGGTTCCCTTTTCTCAACATCCTTGCCAGCAGTTGCTGTCTTTCATCTTTTGATAATAGCTAATCTAACAAGCATGATGTGATATCACCTTGTGGTTTTAATTTGCATTTCTCTGATGATTAGAGACATTGGGTGATTTTTTCATAAATGAGCTGGCCATTTGTATGTCTTTTTTAAAGAAATGTCTATGTACGTCCTTTGCCCTTTATTCAAATAGGATTGTTTTCAGGTTATTAAGCAGTTTTGAGCTCTTGTATATTTGGATATTAGTCCTTTACCCAATGTATGATATGCAAATATTTCCTCCTACTCTATGGACTATCCCTTCACTATAACTGTTTCCTTGGCTATGCAGAAGCCTTTTCATTTTATGTAATCCCACTTTTCTATTTTTGTTTTCATTTCCTGTGTTTTGATATCATATCTAAGAAATTTCTGCCAAGACCAATGTCATGATACTCCCCCCTCCTGTTTTATTCTAGTAGCTTTATGTGTATAGCTCATGCCTTGCATTTGAGTCTTTAAATTTATTAACGTCAATGATTCTTGTGTAGGGGCCTGTTTTCATTGTTCGGCATGTTGTTATCCAGTTTTCCCAGAATTGTTTATTGAAGAGATTGTCCCTTCCCCACTGTGGTTCTCACCACCTTTTCTGAAAATCAGTTGACCATACATGTGTGGGTTTAATTCTGGACTCTCTATCCTATCCCACTGGTCAATGTGCCTGTTTTTATGTAAGTACCATGCTGGTTTAATTACTATAGCTCCATAATATATTTTGATAAGAAAAGTCTCCATCTTTCTTCTTTTTGATTAAGATTGCTTGGCTATTCAGGGCTATTTGTGATTCCATATACATTTTATGATTGCTTTTTCTATTTCTGTGAAGAATGACATTGGAATTTTGATAGATATTGCATTGAATTTATAGATTGCTTAGAGTAGTATGAACATTTTAGCAATATTAATTCTTCCAAACCATTCAACCTCTTTGAATGTTTTATAGTTTTCAATATGCAGATCTTTCACTTCCTAGGTGAAAGGTGAAAGGTGAAAGGTTTTTTTTTTTTTTTTTTCCGCAGTTTTTGGTTGGGGCCAAATTTGAACCCACCACATCTGGTATATGGGGCCAGCACCCTACTCCTTTGAGCCACAGGCGCCGCCCAGTGAAAGGTATTTTTTTAATGCTATTGTAATGAGATTGTTTTCTTAGTTTTTACTTCAGACAACTAGTTGTTAGTATATAGAAACACTACTGTTTTTTTTTTTTTTTTTTAAGACAGAGTCTAACTTTGTTACCCTCAGTAGAGTGCTATGGTGTTACAACTCACAGCAACTTCAAACTCCTGGGCTTAAGTGATTCTCTTGCCTCAGCTTCCAAAGTAGCTGGGACTACAGGTGCCCACCAGAATGTCTGGCTATTTTTAGTGATTTCACTCTGGCTCAGACTGATTTTAAACTTGTGAGCTCAAGCAATCTACCCACCTCAGCCTCCCAGAGTGCTAGGCTTACAGGCATGAGATACCAGCCTGGCTCTGTTGCCCAAGCTAGAGTGCTGTGGCTCAGCCTAGCAGCTCACAGCAACATCAAATTTCTGGATTCAAACAATTCTCGTACCTCAGAGTCTCAAGCAGGTGGGACTACAGGCACCTGCCACAATGCCCAGCTAATTATTTTTTGGGTTTAGTAGAGATGAAGCCTTGCTCTTGCTCAGGCTGGTCTCACGCTCCTTTCCTCAAGTGATCCTCTCACCTCGGCCTCCCAGAGTGCTAGGATTACAGGCATGAGCCACGGTGCCTGGCTCATTCTTTTTTCTTTTTACTCCTTAGACTGGATGATTTCCAGTGACTCGTCTTGGAGCCCACTGATCCTTCCCTCTGCTTGGTTTTGTCTGCTGTTGACCCTCCCTTTTCAGTTCAGTTATAGTATTCTTTAGCTCTCTGATTTCTGTTTGGTACTTTTTTATACTTTATGTCTCTTTGTTGAAATTCTCGGTGCATTCTTACATTGCTCTCCTGACTTCAGTAAGTATCTTTATGACCATTACATTGAATTCCCTATTTGGTAAATCACATATCTATACTTCACATGGATTGATTTCTGGAGATTTATCTTAATTTTTTATTTGGGATATAGTCCTCTGTTTCTTCATTTTCCTTGATTCTCTGTTTGGTTTTGTTGAATTAGATGGGATGACTCCTTCTCCCAGTTATGTCAGATTGGTCTTATGTAAGAGAAGAATCTCCCCAATCCATCCAGCATAGAGTATAAAGTGTGTCTCAAATCTTTGTATGTCTCCTGACTATTGTCTCCATTGGTAGTAAACCCCTGGAGCTTAAGATGTGCCACATCATGTCAGTAGCCCAAGACTGTAATATAGGAACCAGCCCCTCTACATATACTTGGAAAGGTCAGGGTGTTGGCTATATGTTCCAGCTCCTTCTATCTTCTTGGTGAACCTGAATACAGGCATTTATCTCTAATTCTCTCTGCATTAGGCTGAGAGGAGGACCCCTGGAAAATGCCTGTTTAGTCTGCACTCTCTTTCTGGTCCTGGAGAGATGGCTGCTGGAATCTGTTGTCTAGAGCCACTCAGGAATGCCAAGATTCATTGATGCCTAGAGCTAGGTCATTAAAGAGACAGTCCCGTAGGTGGTGGAAGCTATAAAAGTTCTTCCACTTGGCACATGGCCAAACTCCTTCCAGGAAGAATGGGTGGACCTGGATTTATCACTGGGGTGAGCCGGAGGGAAGGCTCATGAAGTACCAAGCTCTGGTGCCAGCTGTCGAAGGGCTCGTACTTGTTTCTCAGGTTAGCTCCCTGTGCAAGTTCGTTAGAAGTCAGGCTGTCGAGAAGCCAGTGGAAGTGTGGGCTGTGAGCCCTTTTAGAGAGAAAATGGGAGCTGCATGGTCCTACTCCATTTCTGCTACTCCAAGGGTGTATAATCCCTGGAAGCATTTGTACACCTGGGTTTTTTTTCTTTGTTGTTGTTGGTTTGTTTTTATTTTTTATTTTTTTGACATAGAGCCTCATTTTGTTGCCCTCAGTTGAGTGCTGTGCCATCACAGCTCACAGCAACCTCAAACTCTTGGGCTCAAATGATTCTCTTGCCTCGGCCTCCTGAGTAGCTGGGACTACAGGCGCCCACCACAATATCTGGCTATTTTTGGAGATGGGGTCTCACTCTGGCTCAGGCTGGTCTCGAACTCCTGAGTCCAAGCAATCCACTGGGCTGTGCCTCCCAAAGTGCTAGGATTACAGGAGTGAGCCACCTCATCCAGGCTGCACACCTGTTTAAAACCACTTCTATGATTTAGGGGCACTCACATATGCCTGTTCCCTTCTGTTCATAAAGCTAAGAGGTTTGGAATGGAGTCCTCTGGGAGGTGGCTGTGGAACCAGGGCACTGGATGCACAGCACAAACACTTTGTAAGGAGAAAGAGGGGCCTGTATTTTTATTTAGGGGGGGTTAGAATGTTTTGTTTTGTTTTGTTTTTAGAGAGAAACAGGGTCTCTGGAACGCCTGGGCTCAATGGTCCCTCCACTTATTTGGGAGGCAGAAGCCACCAAGCCTGGCTAAATTTTTAAGTTTTTGTAGAGTTGGGGTCTTACTGTGTTGCTCAGGCTGACCTCGAACTCCTGGGGTCAAGTGATCCTCCCACCTCAGCCTCCCAAAGTGCTGGGGTTGCAGGTGGGAGCCACCATGTTTGGCTGGGGCTGTGTTTTACAAGCCCCCTCTCTGCACTGCTCCTGCAGGATGAAGCCCAGGAGGGCTTGTGTGCCCATATAAAAGCACTGCTTTTTTCCTGTGGTCTAGAGACACTTGTGTGTCTTGTCCGCTCTGCTCCCAGAGTTGGTGAATTAAGAGCCAGACTGTGAGGAACCTCAGAGTTAGGGTACCATACGTAAGATCCAAACCCTCCTTTCCACAGGGAGAAGCTGGGCATTGAGGATTCCTTCCCAGATGCACAAGGTACCCAGGGTGGGCCTGTGCCCGAGTGCTTCCCTGCCTGTTCAGTGTGATGTTTCTCCATTTGCCCAAGAGAGAGAAGTCTCCCAGCTTCTCTCGGAGGGAACTTTCCCTCAGAGGGAACCGATCTGTGAGTAGGTTTCATCTGGTGCCACTGTGAGTGGAGAGTGTCAGAAGCTTCCTGTCCCTCCACTCATTGCTCAGGTCGGTTTGTTTCTGCTGCATCAGAGCACACCAGCTGTCAGGGAGAAGGCTGACGTGGGCTTGTGACACAGGGTAAAATGAACCACAACCAATGGGGAGGAGTGGGGGTCACAGCCAGTGGGACATGCGAGGTAGCACCTCAAAGATGGCTGCAAACAAGCAAGGGCTGAGAACCCCCAACCCAGGCGATGAGAAGGAGGCCCAGGAGAGAGACCCAAGAAGAGCCACAGGTCAGGTCACATGGAGAGCAATCAAGACAAAGCAGACATTTGGCCTGGAGGGGGAGGGACCTTAGACCATATGAAGAGGGGTCACAGGAGCAGGGACCCCAGCAGGACACAGGGATATGGAATCTAGCTCACTATACCAACTGCAGGCAAGGTCAGACCAGGACACAACTAGAGTTTTCCCTAAGGGGAAGGGGCCTTGTAAGTTAGAATCCCCCTCTGCAGTTTTCCAGGCAAGGCCAAGTTTTCGCCTGTTGGGTGCTACAGAGAAGAGTCACTGTCCTCAGATGAGGAGGAAGTACACAGCTGCCAAGGTCTTGGTCATTTATGTGCAGTCCAAATCCATCAGTTCCAAGATGAAATGACAAGTGAGCTTATAGAGCAAAGACTTCCTTGGGGCAGATGGGCCAAGTTTCCCATTGTCCTGAAACTTCTATAAGCATACGTAAGAACCATAAACAGCAACATTGGCGACCTGTGTTATTCTCCCTAAAGTACTCTGAAGACCCGCCTCTTGTGGATGGATTGCTGTGACCTACATCAGGGGGGGCTGGCTGTTCATTCCAAAGCCTAAAGAGTCTTGGTTTCACAAGAAGTCCCCGTCATCCCCCTCCCCATGGGCCAAGGGAGATGGTGGAAGTGTGAAGTGTCCCTTGCAAGAGGAGTGGGAAGGGGGAAATGCTATTAAATAATTTAAGCAGAAAGGAATTATAGTCCCTTCTGCTTTCTAAGGGGTAGGAGACAGTGAAATTCATATTTGTAAAATAAACCCTCTGCAGTATTGCAATTAGGGGCTGCAGGCATGGGGGAAGGAGAGCTGGGCAGCCCTCCTGGCCCTGTCCTGCCACAGGGTGGCCCTTGGGGAAAGAGAGTGCTCAGCCTTTGCACGGGCTGGGGACCAGCAGTGGGGAGGGAGAATTACTCTTTATAATAAATCCAGGGAAAGTGGGTTCCTCATTCCAGCTTGGGGGAACAAGGAGAGGCCCAGAAAGGGGAGGGAGGAAAGAAAGAAATAGCAGATCTCAGGGGCTAATGGGCCATGCTCCCTCCAGCACCTCAAACTTTCAGCAAAGCCTGTGGCTCTACCCAGTTTTGTGTGGGTGGCACCCAGTGAGGGCAGGAATCAGAGTGTTCCCCGGCATAAGGAGAATGGGAATGGGCGAGGACCCGCACACTCAAACAGCCTGAGGAGAAACCCAAGCTCCTGAGAACCACCCCCAGACACACTTGCATATGGAGGACTCTGGGCTTCCAACGGATTTGAAATGGGGTATTCAGCCATTGAAAAATATTGTATTTAAGGCCCCCATAGGCTGAGGTCACCAGGGTGCTAGACATCTGGTCAGCATAGAAGCCACCACAGGGATGGCAGACACTTAAATCTGGGCGCCATGGCACTGGTTAGAACAGCCTGGGACTCAGGGCTGCTCAGTGGCACCAGCCGCCCTGCGTCCCTTTCTCTGTGCCCCAGAAATCCCAGGGTCACAAAGCTGGAGCTGGGCCCAGCTCCCACATTCACCAATGTCTCCTCGTTGGCCCTAGGAAGGGAGGCTTGGCACGAGCCCCCCTCTCCAGCTGGCTTCTGATCCTCCCTGAATCTCTATGTGGTAACACACCAGGGCCCCCAGAGCTGAAAGGTGACCCTAGTATCCTTGGCCTCAAGGATTTGAGTCATGCTCACTGTCTTGCAGCCTCATAGCAGGGTGTGGGCACCGCTGAGGTGGCAGCCACATAGTCCTCAGGAGGGAAGAGGGGCACCCACTTCAATCCATCCTCACAGGCAGCTATAGGCCAGCACTGGAGTACCCCTCACACCTTGTCTGCTGATAACACTCCTGGGTCAGAGAAGGTGAATCCCTTGCCAAAGTTAGCCAATGGTAGCACAAAGCTGTGGGTGACAGAACCTGGTGGTATAGAGGCCTAGCCAGATCCTGATCTCCATGCAGAGGCAGACACAGGTGGAAGCCCAGAAGCTTAAATGCAGTTGGAACCCATCCCGGCTCCTTTATGTCCCTGCTCTTGGGGGCTCCACTCAAGACTGCTTCCTGTCATCCAGTGAGCTGTGCACAGGAGTCCACTGCAGGTAAGTCCATGCTCAGGGGATGCACCCAGCCAACCCTACAACAACCCGCCCCTCAGCCACTTCTAGAATTACCCAGAAAGGGCCTGCACAGCTGAGCCAATGCCCCCTGAATCTCAGTAGCCAGGTGAGCAGCTGTGCCGAGCTCATTCATGCCCCTTTACCCCAGAACAATCAGTCAGTAAATCCTCACTGCAGCTCCCAGTATGGGGCCTGGCAGACAAAGAAATGGCTGTGGTCTCTGCTGCGTGTGCCATTTCCTAACAGCTGACACTAAGGCATGGGCACCTGAGCTGGGCAGGACCAAGAATCCAAGACATGCCTATCACCTGACACAAGCAGGGTGGCCCTGGGCTGGGCCTGAGGCTTCATCTATTAAAGGGGTGTCTTGCTGTGTCTACCTCACTGGACTGCAGTGAGGATGCTCCTAGGGCTTGGTGAGCACACTGACACTGGGCATCAGGCCACCTGCTCTGGGCTGGCCTTGAGACTGGGAACATCATGTCCTCTCTCAGGCCACTCCCTAACTGGCCACCACTGGCATCCTCTGCAGGGCACAGAGAGGGAGGAGCTTGGCCCCAGGAGTGTCCAGGCCTCATTGTATTTTCTGAGAAGGACAGAAGTGGCCCTGTCGGTTCTATTGGAGGCTCACACCACAGGACCCCTGATCCCAAAGCCTTCCCTAAGCTGGCGAGGAGACAGAAGGGATTGGTCTTGGGTGGAACTGGGGCACCCAGAGTAGGGGGCAAGAAGGCATGGCCTGAAGATCCTAAGTCCAGCCAGGACCCCAGGCCAGAGGGATGAGAGGGCCAAAGAAGGGGAGGACGTTCCCTCTTTCCCAGTTGCCCAAGGGACATGGTTGTGTATGTGCCCAGCCCAGAGGACAGGTCCAGACACTCAGCACCTACACAGGGCCCAGGATCCTCCAAGAAGCCATAAGGAGCCCTTGACAAGCATCCCTGAGCCAGGCTCCACACCCAGAACAGAGCAGGGTACCCTCTGCAGTCTCCCTGGCACCTTTGAACCTATAGCCACACCTTCCTAGACTGGCCACTCCCATGGGTGGCCTTGTCAGTTCTAGCCACCTCCTCAGGGCCATGCATTATTGTGGCACCAAGGGCTCAAATCACAGGGACTTTTTGGTGTTTTGAGACGGAGCCTCACTTTGTCACTCAGGCTATAATGCCATGGCATCAGCCTAGCTCAGCAACCTCAAACTCCTGAGTTCAAGTGATCCTCCTTCCTCAGCCTTTCAAGTAGAAGGAAACACAGGCCCATTTTTTGGTAGAGACTGGGTCTCACTCCTATCCAGCCTGATCTCAAACTCCTGAGCTCAAGCGATCCACCTGCCTCAGCTTCCCAGAGTGCTAGGATTATAGGTATGAGCCACTTCATCTGGTCCTCAGGGACTTTTTAAATTTTATTCAAGTCTCGGGACAAAGCAAGACTTTCTGCACATGAGGACAGGAGCTGGGCTGGCAAGAGATTCACCACTGATTTAGGAGATGGGGACTAGATATAGCAAGCAGTGACCAGGGAGAGGTTAATCCCTCTAAGCTGCCCCTAAAGTAAGAAAAACAGACATGGGAGGAAAAGCAGGTCCCGCCAGTTCCCCATCAATGCAGATGCTAGGGATCCCCAAGAAGGGCTGTCCAAATGAGAATCCTCACTCAGTGATTGGGCAGGGCTGACCAGGCATCTGTGTCCAGCCCATGCAGCACTCCCTGCTCCCCGTCCATCCCTGTCCATGTCGGGAGCCCCACCTCCAGGCCGGAGGAGAGGCTGAGAGAGATGTCATATGGATCATGGGCTACAATCTCTCTTTTCAGAGGGGAAGCTGATGCCAAGGCCGGGCTAAGACATGCCAGGAGCATATCCTCCTTCAGATTTCAAGGGACGTAAGTCCAAGCATCACTCTGGAATGCTGGTCACCAAACTACAAGGCTTTGGGGGAGGTAGGCTGGGTCAAGGAGGAATTGGAGGTTGGTGAAAAGATAGAAGAGCCCAGTGGAGGTGGGACAGAGGTGGCTGAACCAGAGTGACCAGGAAGTCCCTCTAGGGTCCTAGCTGTGCTAAGGCCTGTGCTTTCCTGCAGAGGGCTCCCTCCAGCTCTGCCTGCGCTAGGGACCCTTGAAGAGGCCACGGCAACAGTACAGTGATTTATTAACCAGAATTAGCAGCAATAATACAGCAAAGGTGGGGTCTGTACAATCCAGTCTGGCAGGGGGCCTAACCCCCTAGAGCAGAGGCTGGGGCCAGCATCTGTCCCCCACCTCCCCAGAGTCCAAACCCACCCTTGCTCCAGGCCTCTTAAAAAATGAGGGACAGCAGGGGGTCAGGTCCTAGATGGGCTGGGGAGGCAGGTGGTGCTCAAAGAGGCTGGCACCGGGTACATGCCTGTCCCGGCAGTTGGCAGGAGATGATTCGTGCAGGGCAATGGGGATGCGTGGGCAGCAGCCAGGTTTACCACACAGAGCACTTGTGGGCAGGGTTCATGGGTGAGTCTTTGGGACAGTGGAAGGCCCGGCCAAACTCCTCAAACTGGGACACACTGCCCAGCACCCTGGGGTAGGGGAGAGACCCATGCAGTGTGGGGCCCAGGAGCCACCAAGCTGCCAGGGCTGACTCTATCCCTTCCCAACCCCTCCACAGCCCCCAGACACAAGTGGGGATGAGGCCCAGTAGGCGGGGGCACACCTGTAGTGCTCAGGTGCGTGCTTGTCAGTCAGCACCTGCAGGTAGATGGATTGCGACCGCCGTTTGATGCACCAGTTCTGGGCCCATGAGGGGGTGGGAAGGAGAAGAGGGAGAGATGAGGCCAGGTATCCACTGCCCTCCCGGGGCATGCTAGGCCTTAATGCCCCCCTTGGAATCACAGGGCCCACCTATGAGAGGACAGGTGATGGGAGACAGGCTGGACCTATGGGGCTAGCCATGATAGGCCTGGGTCAGGTAGGGCTAGGACCAAGCCTGGATGCTGTGTCTCCACTGCCCAGCCCCCAGTCTCACCCCCACCCAGCCCACCTGGGCAAAGGCAATGAAGAAGAGCTGGTTGTGTGTGTACTTGAGCCGGTGCAGCGGGTGCTCTGGGCCATGCTCCCGCACCCACTTCTGATAGGCCTAGGGATGCAGATAGCATGGAGCTCTGTGCCCACCCTGACCTGGGCACTGGCTCCTTCCAACCACCCTCCACCCAGATGACAGTCCAAGATAACAGCAGCCCCTCATCAGCTCCAGCCCTGCATACCACCCACTGGGCTGAGTCCATGACCCCAGGCAGGTGCCACCCCCTCCAGGTAGCCCTCCCTGCACTCCCTGTGGAGGTGAGGTGAGGCCCATGACTGTTTCCTCTTCCAGTGGACTGTGTGCCCAGCACAGGCTGGAGAGCAGCAGAAGGGCAAGGAGGGGTGGCTCTGTCTCTCATCTGGAGTCTTTATCAGCCCCCCACCCTTCTTCCTCCAGGGAACAGGCCAGGTGGGGGCAGCTCACATAGTAAGCAAGCTTGAGGCCGCCCATATCCGCGATGTTCTCCCCAAGCGTGTGCTTCCCGTTCACCTGCAAGGAAGAGGCTAACTGTCTTGGGCCGGCCTCTAACTCCTGCCCACCCTCTCCTTCCCTCCCCTCACTTGGAGGGTTTGGGTGGGACTCTACCCCTTTCCTCCCTCCCCGACCTCCATGTGAGTCTGTGTGAACTCATCATGTGCCTGTGTAAGTGTGCACAGGAACTGAAGGTGTGTGCAGGGCTGTGAACTCGTGCACGTGCACATGGGTGTGTATGATGCTCCTAGTCCATGCCAGCCAGGCTCAAGGGTCCCAGGGGCCAGGAAGTGGCCTCACCCGCTGGTTGTAGACAGTGAAATTGTCATAGAGGTGGACAACGCACTCTGCCTTTCGCAAGAAGTGGCTGTGGGAGGCCTCCGTCCACCAGGGCAGCAGGTTTCCAGCGTGGCCATATTGGCCACCTGCCAGTGGCAAGTGAGCAGACCAAGATTAATCCTCAACCCAGAGACCCTTCTCCTCCCTCCACTTGCCCTGCTTTCCCAGCCACCCCCCAGGTCCCCATAGGCCTCACCCCAATCATCGTAGCCGTGGGTCAGCTCATGCCCAATGATGGTGCCAATGCCCCCGTAGTTCAGAGACCTGGGCCCATGGCAGCAGCGTCAGGCCCTAGCCCTGATGTCTGAGAGCCCCACACTGCTGCCCAGGCCTAGAAGGCTCCCAGCCAGGCCAGGAGGTGGCACAGGGAGGCCATGGAGGTATCTGTGCATCCTGGGGCACTTGTGCCCCAGCTTCCTCATAAGCTGTGAGAGAGGCCAGCAGCACCTGTCCAGCTGCCTTTCAGAAACAACAGCTAACAGAATGGGTGGGAAGTAAAAGAGTGTTGCATGGAGACAGAAGGGAAACTGAGGCACCCATGGGGGAGGGGCCTGGCCTTCTACCCCATCACTAGGGTTACAAACACCTAACCAAGCCTCAAACAAGCAGGGAAGAACCCAGGAAGTTAAAAGTAAAAAATCTATACATTTTTCTAAATAACCAAGGATGAAGTGGGACTATGGAACTAGAGTCTATGGCCATGATGACGCCAGGACTGAGTCAGGTTCTAGGGCCATCTGAGCTGAACCCCCCTCCCCATATACACCTAGCAGGCCGGGTCTGCTTGGCTGCCTCTGGGGCAGGTTTTGTACTCACTGTGGGAAGTCAGGGTCATACAGGGTTGGCTGCAGGATGCCAGCAGGAAATACTAGGAGGAAGGTGTGGTCAGTGGGAGACCCTCCCACTTTCAGGCCCCACCCCTGTTGGGACACACCCCCTTACCCATTTGGTTCTTGTTGGGTAGATAGTAGGCATTGAGCGCCTGTGGGGGCAGCAGCCATCTGGGAAATGAAGCTGGGCTCAGCTGAGGGGCACATTCCCTTCCCAACACCCTCACCTCCTAGCTTCTCCTTGAAGGCCACCCCATGACCAAGCCACAGCCCTCTCCTGACAGTGCATCAAAGCCACCCTGGCCTTGGCTCCCACCTTAACCGCCCCCACTCCATGCCCTGGGCAGGCCCCTACCCCCTGCACACCCACAGAGCTATGATGGGCAGTTCTCCCCCTAGCGCCTGCCCTTAGACAGGAGCCCTCTCCCCACGGCCTTCCTTTGACCCGAGGGTCAGGCACCCACGTGGACTTGTCCACCTCCTGCCGAATTTTCTTGACTGAGAGCTGGATGCTGAAGCGGATGCTGTTCAAGATGTTCTTGAAGTAGGTTTTCTCGTGGACCTCAAACTGTGTGGGGGATGGGTAGTGCTCAGTACCAGGCCAGGGCAGGATTGGGTTGTGCAAGCCGCTTGCCCTGGTGGGTACTGTCAGCTGAGGGGCTGATGCAGTCAGTCTAGGCTGGCAGGGGAATGGGACCCACCTCATATTCCTTGTCCACGGCCTCGGGTTTGAGCAGGAAGTCTGGGTAGCCAACCATCACCATCATGTACTGGAGCTGCAGGCCAGGGGCTGGGTGAGAGTGGCCAGGGGTCTAGGAGGACAGCCCCCCCCCACCACCAAGGGAGGAATGCCAAGTCAGCTTGGGTATGGGTGACAGGTTGGGGAGGCTGATGGGGTAATGTCACCTCCTCGAAACTATCTTTGTTCCTTTTGTTTTTGTTTTTTGAGACAGTCTTGCTCTGTCAGGCTGAAATGCATGCAGTGGTGCGATCATAGCTCACTACAGCCTCAAACTCTTAGCCTCAAGTGATCCTGCCACCTCAGTCTCAGTTACTGGGACCACAGACATAAGCCACCACACCCACAGCATTTGTCGTCATTCATTGGCACACAGTAGGCACTCAATACATGTGCCTGGAACCAACAGATGGGAGGAGGGCCCAGCTCACCTTGGCCCGAGCAGCTGCCTTGGTCTCAGCATCCATCCAGTCCAGCTCCTCCAGGCGCTGGCCCAAGATGTATTTGATGTCTTCTACCAGCTGCTGCACCTGCGGGTCAGGGGTCAGGGAGCAAGGGTCAACCCAAGCAAGCTTTCCCTCTGGACCCCCAGCTCCTGGCATGAGGAGTACCTCTGTCATTCCCTACCACTCCTACGCTCAGCAATTGATGCTGAGCAGCAAGAGGAGACCTTGGCAGTGGGGATCCAGGCCCTGCACCCCCAACAATAAGCTCACAGTCTGGAAAGAGAAACTGCTGCAGCAATCACAATGGACATCGCTAAGACCACTCCTCCTGAGCATGGCTGGGAAGGCTTGGCAGGGAGGGCCACCTGGCGCTTACAAACTAGATAGGCTTCCTGGAGGAGGAAGCTTGGTGAGGACCAAAGAGGGCTGAGCCCCTAAGCCAGATCAGATACCCTGACTGCAGGGAGACATGTTGGGCTCCCCACACTAGGACCAAGGCCAGAGGAGAGCTCCACACTTGGCTCAGCACCTGTACCCCCACCTACCCCAGGACTGCACACCTTGGCTTTGCTGGCAGCTGAGAAGTGCTCATGTACAAAGAGGGCGCCAAGTGCCATGCCAAAGTGGCGGTTGGCCTGGCCCAGGCAGACCCGAGCCAGCTCCTGCGGCTTGTCACTACCCTCCATCTCACGTGCCAGCTCGTGGAGCGCTTCACGGAAAGGTGGTGACAGATGCTCACTCAGGACCACCACCACACGCCACACCAGATAGTTGTGCAGGATCCTGGGGGACAGGTGAAGCAGGTAGTGTCCAGAAAGATATGCATATAGGCCACCCAACCTGTGGGCACCCCACCCTGTGCCCCCTAGCTGAACCTGGACCTAGCATTCACACAACCCACAAGAAAGGTTGAAGAAATCATTCCAGGTAAACAGAGGCTGAGCTGGAGCATCCTGAGCTCCAGTCACACAGTTGGACACTCTTGTTACCAACAACATCCCTGATGTCAGGGGGACAGCAGAGTGCGTCCACGCTTTCCCTTTCTAGCCATCCCCAGGTGAGGAAACAACAGCTCAAGAAGCTCCCAGCCTTGCCCAGCTCCCACCAAACAGGTGGGAAAGTCAGGGTGTAAACCAAGGGTTCTGGATTCCTATCTCAGAGGCATGATCTGCCTTCCCAGTGTGGCAGCTGGACAGAGGTGGAGTGGGAAACTCAAAGCTTACCCAGGTGACAGGTCTAGGGTGCAGGGGTGGGGTATAATGCAGCAGTACCTGTGGGGTGTAGAGCGAATGAGCTGGGACACCTGCTGCATATAGTCCGTGGCCAACAGCACCACCTCCTCATCCTCTGAGAAGTCCTCCTGGAAGATCTGGTCCAGCAGCCACTTCCACCGCAACTACAGGGCCAACGGCAGGGACAGTGAGACTGGGATGTCAGAGAGAGGTAAGAGGACATGGAGACCTGTGGACAGGGAAGACCTTGCCCATCTTTGGGGAGGGATGACCAGATAGTCCCAGAATCAGCACTCGATATTCTGCCTGCCACAGGACTGCGGGTCACACTCACATGGGGAGTGATCTTCTGCAGCTGCCCCAGCGTCACCTTGTTGTACATGGAACTAACATCTCGCCGGAGATCATCATACTCTGACACAGTGATCTGGAGGTGGAAATCAGAATGGAAGGAGGCCCAGTTCACTTTGGGCCCACCATAGTCCCCACCCCTGGTCCAGGGCATCCCCAGGCCATGGCTGCTCACGTTGGCCAGGCGCTGCTCCAGCTGCAATATCTCCTGGGCCTTCTGCTCCACGGCATCCGCACCCAGCAGGCTGAGTACACGCTCCATGAACACCCTGTACGCTGCCAGGATCTGCTCCAGGAGAGGGAGCTCCTTCAGGGTGGAGGACAGGCCTGGGCCAAGTTCATCCCTCCCAGAGCCCCAGGCCTTCCCTGCAACCCCATCCCAGGCCCAGCACCTTCTCACTTTCCTCATCCTGAGCTAGGTACAAAGTCCTCTCTGGCAGGGTGAGCCCATCCTGGTCAATCTGGGGAGACAGGGACCAGAGATAAACATGCCAGGTCCCCAAACAGACTGAATTCCTCCCAAATGCTCAAACAGGACATGCCAGGGGCACAAAGACACCAGTCCTTCTCAACACCTAGACAAGCTGGTCAAAGCCCTCATCACTGCCAGTCCCATCCTGGGGGCACCATGGCAAAGCCCAGTCCACAATCCTTCCCCTGTAAGCCTGCACTTCCCCCACCTGCGCAGAGAATCTCCCTCCCGCCTCCACACTGAGAATTGGGGTCCCTGGCATCCCAAGCAGCCCCAGCTCCATAGGACAGTAGCCTCAGCCCTCGGTATGTCTCTCCCTCCACGCCCTCACCGCCCCCCATAGGGCTGAGAAATTGCGGCTCCCGCGGCTCAGCTAAACACCGCAATTACCCAAGGGAAATTACTCGCGCCCTCCTCCCGCGCTCCGTCCCTGCACGCTGGCTGTCCTCCCTCTTCCCTCCCCTCTGCACCCGCCTCGCAGGCACAGGTCCCTGCAGGCTGCCTGCAAGGTGTTTGGGGGGATGCACTCACGCGGATGACATAGCGTGAGGAGTTCCTGTCGTCCAGGCTGACCGTGAGCGAGAAGAGTGCAGCAGCGCTGTAGACGCCCTGTGCCTTGTACAGAAGCCGGTTGAGGTCCCAGCGCGCCGCGGCCCCTGGGCGCTCCGGCGCCCCACCTAGGTCCCAGCCCCCGCAGTCCTCGATGACCTCGAGCATGGGCCGCGGGCCGAGCCGCTCAATCTCCCGCATGTCGAGGCACGAGCGGAAGAAGGCGCGCACCTTGCGCTGGGCCGTGCCGCCCGGGCCACCCCCGGGCCGCGCCAACAGGCGCCGTAGCCTCTCCTCATTCTGCTCGCCGATGGCCGCGATGGTGCCATAAGTGAGCTTGTCGTCGGGGATGGCGTGGCGCCGCAGCCATCCCCCGCAGGCGAACGAGTAGAAGTCCTGGCATGGGTCGATGCTGACGTCCAGGTTGGAAGCCAGGAAGCGCGCAGCGCGCGCAAAGGCCTTGCGCTCAGGGCATCCCTCCGGACAGGCCCCGCCGCCGCCACCGCCAGTAGAGCCGGGGCCCAGGTACTTGAGCGCCAGCATGGCCGCCAGGATGGCGCACAGGCCTGCGGCGAACACCAGCCCCGACAGCAGGCACACCTCGCGTCGGTTCCAGCGTGGCAGTCCGGTCCGGGCCCCGGAGGAGCTGCGCCCTGCGCTCAGCGGGAAGCCTGGGGGCAGCGAGGCACCACGCGAGCCGCTAGCACCACACCGGCTCACATACTTGACCTCCTGGAATTCGTCATAGTGCGCTGTCATTGAATACGGGGCCTCCATGGTTCCCCTTAGCCACTGCGGCTACACGATGCGCCGGGCCACCGGCTTCCTCCGCATGGCCCCGGGCTGCAGCTGTAGGAAGGACAGAGGCAGGCTCAGAGAGGCGTGGTGTAGCCGTAGCCCGACGGGCCCACTAGCACAGAGAGGTGGGGCTCGGCCTAGGGGCAGAACCCCCAACCACTGACCCAGGCCTCCCCACTCCAGGAATGAGCAAAGAAGAAAGCTCAGCGTGGCCACCTCACCCTGCATGCACCGTGCAATCCTTTCTCTGCCCCCCAATTCCTTGCACACACGTGCTGGCCGCAGGAGTGGGAGGCCCCTGATATGAAACAGGAGGAGTCATGCACGCGGCCTGGCACCTAGTAGCCTTTCACCGAAAGGCCGTCGCTCTTCCCTTTGCCTGTCTTTGCGCGAATGGTCAGCCACAGCCGAGGCGAGGTGGAGGAGGGGGAAAGAGCCCAGGCTGGAGAAAGGAGGTGTGGTCAGGGGCGCATCTATGCGGACCCTAAAGCGCTTTCAGCTCTCCGCACTGGACTGAGGCTATCAACAAAGCGGCCAAGGAACCAAACTTTGTTCTCGCCAAAGTCCGCGGGACCACTCCTAGCCCAGTCTCTGGCTCCTTTTGCTCCATGACCCAAATACGCAGCAGCCCCTTCCCTAGCGGCGCGCGCCGTGGGCCCAGGATCAGGAAGACAGCTCCTACCCCGACGGCCCTGACAAGATCCTCAGACCAGTTGTCCTCCGTCCCCGCCCCGGGCCACTCCCAGCTTCAACAGGTTCTCCCCAGAACCCAAACTTGGGCGAAGTTTCACCCCCGGCGGTGCGCGAGCTGGCCGGGAGCGCCCCAAGTCCTGGTGCCGCGCCGCGCAGCCCGCGGAGCCCGAAAGCCCAGCCCGGGAGCCGCAGCCGCAGCCGGAGCCGCAGCCTCGAGGAAGCAGACAAAGCCAGGAGGCTCGGCACGGCGGCCGCGGCGGTAGTGGAGGTGGCCGGGATGGTGGCCGTGGCGGCAGCGGACTCGGCCGACAGACACTTACCCCGCAGGTGCGCGCCGGGCCGCGCGGGAACAGAGAGGGTCGGGCCTGAGCCCGGGCCTGGGCCGAAGAGGAGCGGCAAGCTGACCGCTTTCCCCGTGCGCCCGCCGCCTCCTCTGCCGCCGCGCCGCGCAGCCCGCCGGCCCCAGGGAGGGGGCGCGCCGGCGGCTCCACCCTCCTCCACCCGCCCCGCGCCCCCCTCCTTCTGCTTGCGTCTCTCCAGGCTACCTGGCAGCGCGGCGGCCGCGCGGGCACGCTCGAGAGGGTAGTGCACGGGCTCCGGTCGGGGACTCCGGGGAAGCCGCTACTCCCAGGAGGGGTCCCCTACGATCCCCTGCCCTCTTCGAGCCCACCAGTCCGCTGGGAAGGGCTGAAGCCAGATCGGAGAAAGAGAGATGGTCCTAGCCGAGCCCACCGTACCAGAGCACCGCCCAAGGGGCTCCTCCGAGGGGCCCAGGCCGCCCCGGTAGAAGTCCGTATCCTCCACACCGCGCCTGGCACCCAGCACACTTTCAGTAGGGTCTTCCTCGTCCTCCTTCCAGCCCCTGCCCCGGGTCAGCCCTCCCCGAGGGCGCTGAGGCATCAAGTTGGGTGCGCCCCCTTTCCTCAGCGCCCGGTAGAGGGGAGAGCATTGGAGAGCCCTGCCTGAAGGCCCAGCCTTACCTGGCCCTGGGTCCCTGCTCAGGACGTCGTCCCTGGCCCAAGTAGAAAGAAAAGGCTGAGAGGGGCCTCCCCTGGAACATAGGGAGGGCCGGAGCCCATCCCTCCCCAGCAGCCCAGAACCTCAGACCCTGGTATGTGAGCTGGTGGGAGGACAGGCTGGGGGGAGGGGCTCTGAATTTACCCGCCAGACCTTCTTACAGTTGAACTTGCTTTATTAACGCAGTACCTGCCCCTGCCTAGAGGCAGAGCCCACTTCTGCCTGTGTCCCAACAGTAGCCATTTGGCCTGGCCCACATTGGACACAGAACTGGCCATTCCAGCCTGCAGGACTAGCCTAAACAATGCCTGAGACAGCCTGGAGCACCATCTGATAAAAACCAGGACAAGGTTGGGACTCAAGGGACTCACCCGTCACTCTGTCCCCCTCCTCTGTGGTAGCACATCAGCCCAGCAACTGAGCCCTTGGCCCTGAGTGGCCATCTCTGCCCCTGTCCTTCCTGTTCTGTCTCTCCATTGCTTCATCTCAAAGCCCCCACCGTGGATCTTCTGCCTCCATCCCTGGCCACCCCAGGGTCCTCCTCTGCCCCATGTGGTCTTCTTGGATCCTGTTAATAATAGCGTGGAAAGATGGAATTACTTAAAATGGGGTGATTCCATGATGGGGAGGGGAGGGCAAGGAGGTGGCAAAGTGGCTCTTTGTGCTTTTAATCTGCATTTTTCCCTCAATGTTCCATCTCCAGGAGGATAATTTTCCAGCCTTTTCAGGCCCTGATTGGTATCATTTCTCCAGCAATGACAGCTTTTATTTTCCCTGAAATGAATGCCGTGAAATTTCCAAGAAATATAAAAATGGATATTGTCTCAGGGAGCCGACTCTTTTCCGACAGGAAGGCACAGAGGCAAACATATTTCCCTAGGGAGTCTCCTGCTTTATCCACAGGGAGTGGGGGCCCAGGTTCTAACCCCCTCTTCCCCCCCTCCTTGTGGCCATCCCTCTCCCAGACTTAGCCTTCGTTATCTGTTCATTGGCCTCCCAGTCAGGGACCCTGTCTGACTGGCTCTACCCCTTCCCCCACACCAGCCCTCTGGGCTCCACCAGCATGACCCCAGCCCAGAGTGCAGCAACCTGGGCCTTCCAGCGTTGTCTTGGCTTTGGCCACTCAGTCCTGGTCACCTTAGCATGGCCTGCTGATTAAGCGGAGCCAAGGCCCATCTCCTTGACTCTTCCACCTGTCCTCAGAAAGGGAAGCTGGGAGTGTAGATAAGTGGAGGGGGACGCCTCTAGCTTCCTCCATCTCTTTTGGGGGTCCTCTTCACCCCTAGTTGCCAAGATGACTCTGTAAGTCCTTTACAAAAGAATAACAGGCCACAGCAGTGCCCAGCTAAGCTTGACTAAGGCAACTTCATGGCCAGCTTGGAGGATGAGGGTTCACAGGGCAGAGGTGAGACGTTCGTTCGGGAGCTGACCTTCTGGCTCCTTTCTGACCAAGGGCAGAGCTCTGCCACCCTGCCAGATCCGGGTTCTGGGAAAGAAACACTGAGCAGCCTCAACTCCTAGCCTCATTTGGGACAGCAGTGCTTACGCTAAGGACTCCCATCTGTGCAGCAGTCATTTTTTTTTTGAGACAGAGCCTCCAGCTGTCGCCCTGGGTAGAGTGCCGTGGCATCACAGCTCACAGCAACCTCCAACTCCTGGGCTCAAGCGAGTCTCCTGCCTCCGCCTCCCAAGTAGCTGGGACTACAGACACCCACCACAATGCCCAGCTATTTTTTGGTTGCAGCTGTCATTGTTGTTTGGTAGACCCAGGCTGTATTCAAACCCACCAGCTCAGGTGTATGTGGCTGGGTCCTTAGCCACTTGAGCCACAGGCGCCGAGCCTGCAAGAGCCATTGAGTGAGGTGCTAAGTGCCTTGCTCCGAGGGAAGGCTGCCAACCTACTGCCAGGCCAGACCCAGCCTGGAGCCCAGTGGTGGGCAGACCCATTTCTGTCCCTGGTGGCTCACACATGTGCAGGGATGGACTCCTAGCCCTGCTTCATGTGGGAGCAGAGTCAGTTCTGGGAAGGCCACCCCCCACAAGCCTCCGGCCTGTCCAGCCAGTCCTTCAGCAGTTCTGTGGTATCTTCTATGCCCTGAATACATTCCCCCACCAGTTCCTGCCCTCCACCCAGCCTCCCAAGGCTCATCCCATCTATTATTCACCACACAAAATGGATTTTTAATTTGAGAAATGAAATGATTCTCCCAAGTGGCTGGTTGGAAGGCGGGGGTTGGGGGAGAGCGGAAGGCTGGAGCCACAGGGTGGCCACCACAGTGCTGACTCAGCCTCCCCTCCACACCTGGGGGGCTTCAAAGGCCCACATATACCATCACCCAGCCCCATACCTCCATTCCTCCCTGTTGCTATGGCCCATAAGGGCGAGGGGTGCCCATCAGGCCTGCCTGAGCCTCCAGTGGGGTCTGCTTCTGGCAACTTAGGGGAGGGACAGCTGGACTCTGTGCTTGTAGATTCCTGTGCTTCAAGGGCAGCCATTAGGCCCCCTGGCCTGGCTACTCTAGAATGAGCTCAAATAGCTCCTCCAGCCTGTCTAAACCCCAGCTGAGCTCCTTGCTGGGCCTTGACCCTAGCAAGGTCCACTCCAGACTGGATGGCTGCCTGTTCCTCCATCCCCCAGAACCCCCTCTTGCCCCTCATGACTGAGCTCACACACCTTAATGTGGCCAGTGATATGGTGGCCTCTTTTCAGTCCTTCTCTGTCCTCTCTGTCACCCCTGTCTCCCCATCCCCTCCCTCCCTCCTTCTGGTCACTCTAATCTATTTCTGTTTCCCAGAACATAGCCAGCTCTCTTAAACCTCAGGCCTTAGCACTTGCTGTTCCAGCTGCCTGGAATATCCTCGCTCTGTTCCCTCTTCATTTGCCAACTGCCAGTCATCCTTCCTGGACCACTTGAGAGAGTAGCTTCTTTCATTTGAGGGGTGCTGCCTTCATGGGCCCCCGTTACCTGGAATCACTAAATGCAAAGGTCTCTCCTGTTATAGCCCCTGTTCTTCTTGCATCCATGTAGCCTGAAGCCCCTTTTGGAGCCCTGCACAGAGGACATGTCCAATAAGTTTAGGGGACAGCTGTGCTCAACTCATGGAGACCCCTTGTGTGAAGTATCTCCCAGCTCCAGGCCTGGTACTAGGCACCGCACCCATCCGCATACCTGCCCAGGCTCTCAGATCTTTAGATACACCTTTCCTTTTCTCTGGGACCCACCAGACAACACCCTCTACCCTATGGTCAGCTTCTGTCCCCACTGTGCACAGACTCCTCTCATGGTCATCTCTTGACCTCTAGATCAATGTGGGTTTTTTTGTTTTTTGTGTTTTTTGAATAGTCTCACTCTGTCACCCTGGGTAGAGTGCTCACAGCAATCCAAACCCCTAGGCTCAAGCCATCCTCCTGCCTCAGCCTCCCAAGTAGTTGGGACTACAGCTACTATGGTGGCTACCCCACAGGGCTCCAATAAACTAAGCCCCCTGCCACAATTCCTGGCTAATTTTTTCAATTTTTAGTAGAGATGGAGTCCCCCTCTTGCTCAGGTTGGTCTCAAACTTCTGAGCCCAAGCAATCCACCGGCCTCAGCTTCCCAGAATGTTAGGATTACAGGTGTGAGCCACTGGACTTGGCTAGGTCAGTGTTTTATGCAAGAAATATGTAAATTGAGACCAATCTGAGCAAGAGCAAGACCCCAGCTCTACTAAAAATAGAAAAACTAGCCGGACATTGTGGCTATTATCTATAGTCCCAGCTACCCCGGGAGGCTGAGGCAGGAGGATTGCTTGAGCCCAGGAGTTTGAGGCTACTATGAGCTATGACATCACAGCACTCTAGCCTGGGCAACAGAGTGAGACTCTGTCTCAAAAAATAATAATAAAATAAAAATTAAGATGGCTCGGTGCTTGTAGCTCAAGCAGCTAAAGCGTCAGCCACATACGCCAGAGCTGGTGGGTTCAAATACAGCCCGGGCCTGCCAAACAACAATGACAGCCACAACCAAAAAATGGCCAGGCATTGTGGCAGGTGCCTATAGTCCCAGGTACTTGGGAGGCTGAAGCAAGAGAATCGCTTGACCCCAGGAGTTGGAGGATACTGTGAGCTGTGATGCCACAGCACTTTACCTAGGGCAACAGCTTAAGGCTCTGTC
>NW_003852408.1:1177571-1196828 GCF_000181295.1 Otolemur garnettii | reverse complement strand
TCTCAAAAAAAAAAAAAAAAAAAATTTAAGAGATTGAAGCCACACAAGTATGTGGAGGACAAACATGAAAGCCCTCCTAGATAAGGCAAGGCAAGCTCTGTGACCACTTCAGCATGAGCACCTAGGCCCATATAGGCGTCTGTAATCTATCAACCTATTTTTAATGAATAGGACACTACAGATGGTGTGGTTTACTGTCTTACTTCTCCATGTAACTCTATGTCTTCATCTCATCAGTATTCAGAGGGTTGTGCTGATATTTTTCATACTTGCACAGAAGTCCTCAGGGTCGCCATCCTCGACTGAGAGACACAGGTTTTCTCATCGACACCTGTCTGGTCTCCAAATCCTAAGGCCTTAGCACAGAGTCCTACCTTTCACCCTACCTCTCTGCTTGCCTGTGTCCCACCCTCCCTGGCTCCTGCTCCTCCTGCATCCCCTGGATGCTGTGCCCAGGTGCTTGGCTCTGGCCCCAGGTACCACCTAAACCCACCAGCACTGGAAACCCACTGCACTCCAAACCCAGCCTTGGAAAGACCTCTCGCTTCCTCTTCTCCTTCCCATCCCCTCCCGGTCTCTAGCTCAGGCCCTTACTTCTCCCATTCTTATTGGAGAAGGGGGCCTCTTCCCTACCCAGGTGCCACTGTGGTCCTGCCCATTGCTGCCCCACAGCCTCTGTGAACCCCTTGGATGTGGTAGCTTCAGAGGACTGCTTGACTGGGCCCCATTCATGCTCTCCAAGTGTCCCTCCTCTTCAAGCCCACTATACCCATGGTGCAGCGCCATCTCTATGCCTTTGTTCAAGCTGTCCCCTCTACCCAAGTCCCTTGTCCCCAGCCCTGCATTTCTCTTTTATATCCATCTCGAGCTTCCAGGATCCTCCTGCCGGGCCCCCACCTGAGAAAGCTGCCTGAGGACCACACATGGCAGGGAGCTCCGTGTGCCCTGTCATGCCCAGTCTGGATCCTGATGGAACAGCCCAGGGAAGAGGTGTGCCCAGAGCCTGAGCTGGCTGAGCACAGCAAGGCCCCAGCTCCAACCTGGATGAGACCGCCACAGTAAGGGGCACAGCAGCCCCCAAGTGCCATACTCTGTGCTGAGCCCTCTACCTACTTCTCCTCACTGAGTCTCAAGGTAACCCCACCAGTGCTGTTGGCTCTGGTACACAAAGGAGGAAACTGACGCCCAGAGAAGGAAAGAAAGTAGCCTAAGTTCACCCAGCTAATAAGAGATGAAGCTGAGATTTGAACCCATGTCCACTGCATTCAAAGTCTCAAGGACATGCTCATTATGTGGTAGCGGATGAAATGGCAGCTCTTCTGGGGAGAGGCAGCTCAGAGCCAGGGGCCCAGCTGGGACTTCAGGCCCAGGACCCGTGTTGGAGGTATTGAGTCTAAGGACCGGGGAGGACATTCAGGGCCTGCAGCCAGAGCCTTGCCCTGCTTTCCAGATGTCCCCACATCCACAGCCCCTTTCTGGATTGCATCTGACGTGGCCCAGCCATGTTCTATCTCTTGTCCTGGGTACATCCTGTACTGCATTTGTCACCACCTGACATTACCTTGTGACTCAGTGTTTTCACAATGACAGTCTTTCTACCTCAGCCTTGTTGGGACCCCATATGTTACCATTGCCGAGTCCTCCCTGTCCAGCCTGATGGCAAGGCATTGGCCATAGGACAGGGAACCAGGTGGGGGCCAGATTGACAAAGTGGGGTGGTGGCAATGGGGGTGGGAAGGAGGGATGGTGGGAGTCTGTGGCCTGCAGCCTCTGGCTCTGATAAGCAGGCCCCCTGGGCTCTCCGTTTGATGGACAGTCCACAACAGGCTGCTCAGCTCCTGCTGCGAGATGGTTGCAAATAAGGCTGTGAGAGTCAGAGGACTCCCTTCTGTCAGGGTCACCCAGGCCCACAAGGCAGGGCAGGCATGGGACAGGCAGAGAAGCCAACAGCACCTGGAGGGCCTCTTCCTTGGCTCACAGGGTCCCTGAGCCCAAGGACCCCTCCCCCAGCACTCCATCTTCATTTCAAGTGATTGGAGCTGAAGGAGATCATTAGCTAATTAAAGCTGAGGCCACTAATTGTCCCTTGTAGGAGACAGCAGGACTGCAGAGGGGAGGAGACAGAAAGCCTTGGAGGTGGCGCAGGGCCCTGGCACCAGGTGGGGCCTCCTTCTAGACTATGTGCTGGGGTAGGGGGCATTTTCAGAGACCCCTTAAAGTGGAACCATGGGACAGAGAATAAAAGCACCGGATCTAGAGCTATGGTGACTCACCATGTGACACTGTATCTGTGCCTACCTCTGCCCACTGCTGTCCATGCTAGGGGGTGTGTGCTGGACTGCTGATGGCAGGGGCTCCCACAGATGTCTCTGGTTGAGGTTATGAGTCAGATTTGAGGATGGGCAGCAGATACCAGGTTCCCACAACTCCAGGCTGGCCGCTGCACAGGAAGCCTGGCTGCCAAGGTTCTGCCTTCCTCTCTACCCTTTGTAGTCCTTCGGGCAGGTGCTCTGGTCTTCCAGAGGCATCCAGCAGCCAGGTGCATACCCACACATTAGAGAGCACCCACCACACCTGGGGTGGCCCTTAGCCTGGCACCAAACTCCCCTCCAAGCAAGATGTCCAGAGGACCTGTGTCAGAACTATCAACAGAGAGTCATTAGCTTTCTATTCCTGAAAATTACCATAAACTAGCAACTGAAAACAATACACATTTATTACCTCACAGTCTCTGTAGGTCAGCAGTCCAGGCATGGCAGGGGAGACTCCCCTGCTCCAGGTCTCACTGTGCTAAATGAAGGTGTCGGCCAGGGCTGTGGTACTCTTTTGGGGTTCAGGGTCCTCTTCCAGGCTCATTGGTTGTGGCAGAATTCAATTCCACGAGATGGTAGAATCAAAATATCCATCTTTTGCTGGCTATCAATTGGGGGCTGCTCTTAGCTCTCTGAGGCCACCCACATTCCTCACCTTGTGGTTCCCTCCACTTTCAAAGCCAGCAATAGAGACTCCTCCCCAATTGAATTCTTGACATGCTTTGAATTTGTCTTCCTTGAATTGACCAGCCAAAGAAACTCTCTGCTTTTAAAGGGCTGACCTGCTTGGGTCAGGCCCACCCCAATATCTCCCTACCTTAAGATCAACTGACATGTGGTGGCACCTATAGCTCAAGCACCTAAGGTGCCAGCCACATTCACCAGAGCTGGTGGGTTCAAATCCATCCTGGGTCTGCCAAACAATGACAACTACAACCAAAAAATAGCCAGGTGTTGTGGTGGGCACCTGCAGTCCCAGCTACGCCAGAGGCTGAGGCAAGAGAATCACTTCAGCCCAGGAGTTTGAGGTTGCTGTGAGGTGTGATGCCACGGCACTCTACCCAGGGTGACATAGTGAGACTCTGTCTCAAAAAAAGATCAACTGATATGGAACCTTATTTACATCTGCAAAATCCCATAACAATCCCACTGAATAATGTGGAAAAGTGCTATTGAACACCATGTGGGGGCATCTTAGCATTTTGTCTACCACAGGGATATGGGACAAAGAGCAAAGCCAATGCTAAGAATACTAGTAGCTGCTGTCCTTGCTAGGTAGGCTCTGGGCTTTAAGTGCTAAGTTATCTAATTCAATGCTCACAGCAGTCCTAGGAATCAGTGCTACTATTACCATCGTTTTACAGAGAAAACAGCTGAGGCCCTGAGAGGTTAAGTGACTTTCACAAAGTCACACAGCTGGTAAGTGGCCAAACTGAGACACTAGAGTAACCTGATCTAGTCCTTGCTGTGTGTCCTTGGGAAAGTCTTGTAACATCTCTGGGCCTCTGTGAAATGGAGGATGCTGAGGTCCATTCCTCATGGACAGGTAAGTCTGTCTCTCAGCCAGTTGGCATGCAGATTGTCTGGTTGGCATCTGTGGCACCTGATGAGATGAAGTGGGACTGGGGCCCCTGCTGCCAGCCATAGCCAGCCTGACTTCTGCCACCCAAAGGCAATGTTCCTGGGCACTGAGGCTGGGAGGTATTACAGCATGAAATCCCAAGATAAATAGTCAGGAAACTGCTGCTCCCCTGGGCTGACTCGGCCCCCAGACAATGGGGTGGGGTTCAGACCTTGATCCTGGGGTGGCCCAGTGTATCTGTGGGCTGTTCCTCTCGCACCCCTAGGGCCTGGCTCTCCCACACAGCTGGGCAGGCTCCTTCCAGCTACAACTCTGAAGTAGGGGCACCTCAGAGGTAGCAGTGGCCTCCTGCTCCCCCTCCCAAGAGAAAGATTGTCAGTCACCCCCACACACACAGTTGGCCTCCCCACCCCCCACCCCCACTCCCATGCTTGAGCTGCCTCCCTCAGTAATGGGGCTTAATCATAGCATGCATTAGCTAGGGCCTGCTGCCTGCAATTACCGCTTCAATCAGCCACCCACCGCCCGCTGCCCCCAGCCTCAGGCCGCCTGTGGAGACACCCCACCTGCCCCAAAGCCCCACCCCAAGTGTAGCACAGGTGCCCCAGGCGCCACAGATGGACAGAGCAGTGACCCCTGACAAGGGGGGTCTGGGGCAAGGATGGCTGGTGGACAAAGTGCTACTGCTCAGGGTCATAGGCAATTATTTTAAAAGCCTGTTGAGGGAAAATGCTCTGCCTGCCCAGTGCAGCCTGCTTGTCCCTAGGGTTACAACGCCCCAGGTTGCTGACAGGCTCCATGCACACACGGGTGTTCACTGTGCTGGCCAAACACGCAGGGACACATGTGTACCAGGGCACACAGACCTCAGAGAGATGGGGCCCTGGTCATCCCCAAGGTGTTTACGGAGTTCAGTTCCACAAGGGCTTGCCTGAGCAGCCTTCATCCTCTGGGGGCTTTCCCTATAGCCCCGTGCCACCCTCCACCCCAACCCCAGCACAGACCACCTCGTGACATTTAGCCCCACCCCCACCCCACTATCACATCCAGCCTCCTCACAGGGGTGGGGCCAGAGAAGAGGAGAAGGCGGACCTGGCTGGGCGAGTGGAGGAGGGGACCGCTGTTGTGCTGTGATTCTCTCTAATTGCTGTTTTGCTGAGAGGTAATTAAAATCTCTTTTTATTTCACACGTCAGAGCTTTCACCAGCCTGTGGAGAGGGCACGGGGGGAGGCCAGGGGTGGAAGCAATGGAGAGCCAGAGAGCTGAATGCCTGGCACTCAGAGGGCTCGGAAGGTGGGGCATCTGAGCCCCCAGCCAGCCCATGGCGTCCTAGGTGTGGCCCAGGCCAGGGTCTGTGCAACTCATCAGAGCCAATAAAGGCCCTGACAGTGAAGTAAGAGCCATCTCCAGGGCCCTTCTAGGTGCAGGTGTTCTACTGACTGCCCAACCGCACAAACAACTACTACCAGGTAGGCACAATTACTATCCCATGTGGCAGGACAGAGATTAGGTTGAGACCCAGATTAACCAACAGCCAGGACCCACTGGCTTGTCACTGGGGGAACTGGATTTGAACTGGTATGACCCCAAACTCAGAAGCACAGCACCAACCTGCCTACCTAACTTACATAACTGTCCTTTCCTGCAGAGCCCCCCAGTATTCCACAGCACTACCCTGACTCTCCTGAGAGCACCATGGGAAGGATCACAGCCTTGAGACACCTGCCCTAGTCCACGCCACCTGCTCTGGGCCCTAAGTCACAGGCTGACAGGTCCTCATATCAGCCACCTGGATCTATGGATGCTTTGCAGTGGCCTGGGTGGGACCAGATGGCCATGGACAGAGTCCAAACTAATGCCCAGCCAGAGTTGGGAAGGACAGAAAAGAGGCCCCACCTTCTCCTGGGCTGGCTGGAGGTAGTGAGGGAAACAGCAGCTGCACAGCCCCTGTAGTCTCATACCTTGCATCTCAAAGCTCCTGCTCTGCCTCAGCCTCTCCCATCAGTGGGCCTGGACTTGCAGCACCCTGCCCTTGTCATCAGCCCCTTCTCCTCCAGCATCAGTACCATCGCCATATCTGTCATCGCCATTTTCACCAAATTCACCATGATTATCAGCAGCAACAGCATTGCTTTCCCCCAAACTGTCACTACCATCATTACTGTCAGGGCTCACATTGTACCAGGCACTGTTTTATCTCTTTGAATCTTCACAACATGCTATGATTATCCTCCCACTTTGCAGGTAGGGAAACAAACCAAAGTCACAGAGCAGGGAAGTTACAGAGGCAGGATTTAATCCTAAACTGCTTGACACCAGAACCCAAGTTCTAAGTTCTACACATCAGCCGCTGTCAGACTATGGAGTTTGAGGAGCAAGTCAAGGGCAAGGAGGAAAGAAAGCTGGGAAGGAGCCCTCAGATGACTCAAATTTCTGGGACAGCCACCTACCTCTTCGCACTCCTGATCTTGGAAGTCCTGCCCTGAGCCTCCCGTTTGGCTGAGATCTGCCAGAGCCACAACTAGGGGGTGGGACGTGAAAAGAAGCCATGTGACTTGAGAAGCTGAATTCTACTTTTGTATCCAGCCCAATAGAGGTCAGACTGCCCCCCTCTCCCTCAACATCCCCTCATTTTCTGGGCCATAGCTGGCTCTGGGGGATTCATTCACCTCAGATGGGTGCTGGCCAGGCTGAGGATGGCCAGTGTCTTAGCTCAGGCTGTGGTAACAAATATGATAGACTGAGTGGCTCAAACAGCAAGCATTTTCTTCACAGTTCTGGAGGCTAACGTCTGAGATCAGGGTGCCAGCATGGTTGAGTTCCACTGAGGGTCCTCCTCCTGGTTTGATAGAAGGTTTGACAGGTTGACAGGTTTATGTCACCTGTCATATCCTCACATGGCAGAGAGCAGAGAGAGGAAACATGCTTTCTCCTGTCTTCTTCTAAGGGCACTAATTCCAGCATGAGGACTCACCCCTCATGGCCTTGTCACTTGCCATCTCCAGATACCATCAATTGGGGATTAGGGTTCCAATATATGAATTTAGAGTGGGGGAACACTACCTGTAGTCCATAAAATACAGTGAGGCTGAAGGGCATATAGCAGTCCATCCAGGCCCTTGGCGGTGTCTCAGGACAGATTATGGACAAAAGAGAAGATTCCCCCTAGCCTGCCAGCCTCCCTATCTCCAGGCTGCCCTGCCTCTAACTCCAGCCCAGGGCATTGGCCCTGATGTATTGTTCACTTAGAGGGATTCAAGAGGGCAGCTATATTCTCAGAGACCAGTTAGGTCCCTGCTGCTCTGTCTGATAACAGTGTTGGGGTAAGAGATGGGGGGCCCAAGGGACTGCAGAAGAAGGATGGGAGGTCCTGAGGTCCACTAGCAGGTGCTCACCTCTAGCGTGTACTTAGCTGTGTGGACTGACTTAGAGGCAAGTAGATCTAGGAAATAAGGGAGGGAGAAGAGGGTAGGAGGAAGGAGTGCAGCCCCAAGATGAGGGGGAGGGGTTCCCTGGTCCTGTGGTCAGGGAAGGGGCTAATTCAATGTCCCCATTGCAGTGCTGGCACTAAGGGATACTTCACATTTATAGGATGAAGGAATGAATGGAAACTGTCTCAGGATTAAAACTATCCCCTTATAGGACAAGACTCCCGGGGAGGGCGAGGTAGCTGCCCATCACTGGAGCAAAAGGAGTTCTGGAGTCAGACTAATCTGGATTAAGTCCTAGCATCACCATTTGCTAACTGTGAACACATTAGTGGGCCTCTTTAAGGCTCAATTTCTTCACCCAAAAATGGGGACAATAATGTCTACCTCGGCTATCAGAGATTTAAATGAGATCACTTCCAAGGAGGACAAAAAAGAGCCTTGTCCCTGTGATAAGAAGCCAGGGAACAGCTCAGTTCAGTGGGCCTACATTATCTAAGCACCTCCCTCCAAGAGGTCTGGGGCAGCTCCAAGCCCTGAGCCATTTTGAATCTTCATTTCCCTTCTCCAGCACACGACCATCTCCCCACACCTACCTTTCTCCTATAAAGGAGCAGGTAGGCATAGCTGACCCCAACAAGATGAACTTCCCTGGCCAGCTGCCCCAGTACTAGGAGAAATCACTACGTGCAGGGCCAGGAGATAGGGACAGAGGGCAGATACTTCAGGAGCAAGGCTCATGGGGTGTCTGGGGGCACAGGGACAACTAGGGAGAAACCCATGGAGGCCAATGACATCTCAGCCAGAGGAGTGAGTCCTGTGCCCTACACCTGCTTAGAGATGTTGCTTGAGCCCTTCTTGTCTGCAAGCCTCAGTTTCCTCATCTGCAACACAGGAATAATAATAGGACCAACCTTTCAGGGCTGTTGGGGAATTTACATGAAGTGATGCTGCGAAAGCGCCCATGTCTGGGCCTGGGGTGTACACACACACACACACACACACACATGCACACACACGGGCTGGCTCCCCTGGGGGGACACTGCTGCCCCCTCTGCCTTGCCCCTGGCACATCTGTGGTGGTGATGCTTACCGCTCTCCCTCCTGTCAATGTTCCCTGCCAGCTAATGGACCAATTTTTTAGCATTACGGAGATTTGGCCAATTTGGCGGCCCTGACAGAAAGGCGCAGAGTGAGCAGTTGCCTGGGGGGTGGGGCGGGCGTGGAAGCCAGGGTGGGAAAGGAGGAGAAAGATAGGAAGAAGGGGCTGTGTGCACCCCCACCTTTAGCTTGCTCCCAGCCAGCCCCTCCTAGGCCAGGCAAGGGGTGGAGCCACAAGGAGATTACAGAGATAATTAGCCCCACTTACCGCCCCTCCTGTGCACCCGGCCCTGTGCTAAACACTTTGCATATATTTTCTCTTTTAATCCTCCAATAACCATATGAGGCCAGTTCTATTATTTGCTTCATCCTTCCTGGTGTGGAAACTTAGGCACAGGAGGTTCAGAGCTTGCCCAAGGTCACAGAGCCCAGGACGTGAAGAAGCCGGAATGGGAGCTGATACTCAAATCAACGCCTTTTAACCATTACTGAGCTCAATTTTTAACTAAAGGTTGAAATTGAGCCAGGACACCCTTCCATCAACTTACCTATCCAACACTCCTCCCTCAACACACACGGTATCCAAGAGCCCCAACAGTGTCACCAACCTCTCAGGGCCTCAAGGGCAGGGAACACAAGGGTCCTCACTTCCTTCCCCTCCTGGTTGAGGGTGCAGTCACATCTCACCCCCACAGCCAGCACTCAGCAACTGCCAGGCACAGGCAGGGTCGCATGGGCCCCTAGCCAGGCTCTTCCCTCCTGCCCAGGTCTGTGGGCTGGGTGCCACTCCTGTGGTCAGTGCCAGGCTGGAACTGGGTATCAGCTGTGCCCTCCATTAAACGTTCTGGGCTCTTGTGGGAGCAAGGAAGACGATCTGCCAGGGAGGAGGGGAAGGGGTGGGGGAGGAGAAGGGAAGGACGGCCAGGGGCGGGGGAGGGGCTGCGGAGCTCCGTGCATTAAGTGATCAGAGAGCACAATATTTCATTGCCGGCAATCGCAGCCAAGACATCAACTACTTGGGGAGAGCAGCCTTAAAAGCCTTTTGATTTTATTTCTTCCACTTTATTTTTTTTTCTCCTTTCCTTGCTGGTGTCCTTGACAAGGCTTCCCTTCCCCCTCTCCTGCCCCTTCCCCAACCCCGGCTCTAATGCTCCTCTGGGGTCGCAGAAGCCTGGCTAAGGAGGTGCTGAGGCTAGAGGCTCGCTTCTCTAAAGCTGAGGTGGGCCCCGTCGGGCCTGCTGCACCCCCAGCCAGACTAGGACTGCTTGTGTGGGCACATGTGTGTGCAGGTGTGTCTGGACACACACATGCAGACTCCTGTGTGTCCCTGTGTGCGCGTACTTGTCCCTGGGCTCCACCGTGTGCATGTCTGCAAAGTTTTCTGCTGACACACACCTGTGTGGTAGGCCCCTGTGTGCACACGCGTGTGGATACCTGGCTCCGGACCTCACGCGCAGACCTCACCGAGCATGTGCTCACACAAAGTACCACCAAAGTGAGAGACACGGGGATGGTGCGGGTAGGAGGCGGGGGCGCGGGGAACCGCCAAGTCAGAGGACGAAGAAGGGGAAGGACAGAGGACAGAGGAGGGCGGAGGGAAAGGAGGAGGGCTCCCGGGGCGGGGGGGCCTCCCACCCTTAGGAGTCAGCCTAGTTGGGCCAAACCACGGACACAGGTGTGCGCACAAACTCTCATTCCCCGCAGAAGGCCGGGGCCGGCCAGGCCACTGCGGGACTCCTGGCCTGGAGCCCTTGACGTCAGCAGCCAGGCCGTGACGTCACTGCCCCGCCTCCACCGCGCTCCCGCCCCCGCCCGCTGGGTGTTCCATCTCCGCCTGACGGCAGGCGACTGGGAATTGCACATCTGTCTTGTCGGGAATTCGTTCGTTGACTCTGGCGGCCAGAGCTGCCACAGCGACCTCGGCCCTGGTCCCCGGGAGGGGGGCTGGGCTGCCTGGCGAGTGGGGGCATTCCCCTGGCCTGGGGCGGGGAGACTGAGAGCTGAACTCTCTGAATATAGGACGATGCTCAGCTCAGCCCTCCTTCTCCCCAGCCCTGGGAGGACGGAGACCTGGGGCCTGGCACCCGCCAGGTGGGCCAGGGATTGGGGCAGCTTCCTGGTGACCCGGTCGCGGCGGAAGCGGCCCGGTGGGGCGCTCCTCCCCGGGCGCGCTTTGCCTGGGCCGCCGGCTTCTTGTCGCCGCGCCCTTCCTTCGGCACCTGCCCTTCGCGGTTGGCCTTCCCCACTCGTACCCTCGCTTTCCCCCGCGGTTGCCAGGAAAAGCGGCTGATTCCCGAGCTGGGAGAGTGCGACGGTTGTCACCTCCCCCGATTCCTCCAGCTCTTCCCCCACCCTCCCAGAGCGCGGTCCCCCTGAACCTCGGGGCCCGGAACGGCTGCAGGCAATTTGTGCGATTAGGTTCAGCGCTCCGAAGGTTTCCTCCCGCCCTCCACCCTTGCCTCTGGCTCTTGGAGCCAGCCTTCTTCCCGGAGAGTCTACCCGGCTTGTTCCTGGGTCTCCCTCCCTTTCTCCTTCCTTAGGTCGCTCCCTTCCTCCCCACTGCTGTTTCCTTTCTCACCCACAAGAGACGCTAGAGTCAGGCCTGTGGAGTCCCAGCTCTGCCTCGCTTTAGCTGCGAGACCTTAGACATGTCCTTTAACTTCTCTGAGCCCCAGTTGCAGTCTGACCCTAGAATGAGAAAAAGAACCTACCTCACTGAGTAAACCGAAATGATACATGTTAGGGGCTTAGACCTTAGCAGCTTCTGGGCCTGTCAGTAATGAAAGCACCGCATCCAAAACTGTGGGGCCGTGAAGGGCCATTGAGTCTGCTAGGGCTGCCCAATGGGCAAGACTGGGATCCTTCAGGAGGGGAGGCTCACCCACACTAGGGCTCCCACCCTGAAGCCAAATTTCCCCTTCTTCTGCTACTATGGGGACCAGGGTGAGCCACTGTCCCTCTCATTAATTCCACACTTTTGCATAGCCCTCCTAGTTTCACAGATTGGCGGCTTAATCCTGGATGCTTGATCTTTAAATAGTATCATCCCCATTTCACAGATGGGAAAGCAGAGGTTCTGGGGGCTTTAGTGACTTGCCAAAGACCTTGGGGTTTGAACCCAAGTGCTCCAGCTTCAAATGTCAACTACTCTCCAATATTCTGCCTCCCCTCCTAGGACCACTTAGTTGCTAGGAGACAGCAAGCTGGTAGTTACTATGGGAACCGGGCTGATGTAGAAAGTGGAAAGAGTTGGTGTCTAGGCAGCAAGGGAAGGCTCTAGGTGGGTTCCATGGCCCTTCTCTGCCCCTGCCATGGAGGCAGCTCTTGACTTTCAGCTCTTGGGTCTGGGCTGTGCAGTAGATGCTCTGTGATAGGGCCTGAGAGAGCTGCAGTGTTGGGGAGTTGCCCTGGGAGAAGATGTGGTCCCAAAAATAGGTCTTAGGGGCAAGACAGGCCAGGCAGCCTCATGTTCCTGCTTCCCACATTTGCTGCAGTCAAACCTAGTCTGCAGACAGGAGAGCAGATCGGACCCTTTTCTTGGGAAACAAGAGAAAGGGAGAGTATGACCATGGTAGGGCACAGAGCCACACCAGAGGGCTCTGGACCTGGACAGACACTTCAGTTTTCTCATCTGTAAAATGGGAATGAGGCAGTGTGTTGAGAAAGTTGACAAAGATACAAAGCACTATACCTGCCATATAGACTTGACTAGCTATATGACCTTGGACAAGTTGCTTAGCTTCTCTCAGCCTCTGTAAAATAGGATATTAGTTGATCCCATCTCTTAGGCCTGTTTTAAGGATTCAGTGAGTGAATATGGGCAAAAAGGGCTTCAAACAGGGCCTGACAGGCTTTGAGGACTGCATTAGCTGTTCTAGTTTTTACAGTAAATGCTCACCAGCCCCAGGGGAAGAGGTCACTCTGGACCCAGCTCCTTTTTTCTCTCTCCCTTTCTCAAGAGAAAAGTCTCCTGGTGCCCCTCACCCTTGCCAAGCACATGAGTGAGAAACAGGACTCTCAGAGGCCTCAGGCCTCCCCTACTCCAAGGCCTAAGGCCTCTGCCAGGTCCCACTGCAGGGACTCAGAGCCTGAGAAGCTGAGCACTGAGGAGAGAGGAGGTGGGGGTGGCACCAGCAGCTAAATTTGCTCATGACTAGCCTGTCAGTCCCTTAATCTGATCCCCCGGGGAACAACGCAGAGGCTTCACTCTGGATGACAAATGAGGAGGGGAGAGGCCTGCCCTGCCTGGACTCCGGGTGAGTAATGGCCTTGCATTAAGATATTAGGCCTGGGCAGCAAGAATATGTTTCCCCACCCCCACCCCACCAACAAGGCCAGGAAGAGCTTGGAGAGAGGAGGCTCCCTGAGACTGAGCCCTTGGGAAGGGCTGGGATGCTGAGGGATTGCTGGAGACATCTTGGGAGCAGGGGCAGGGTGAGGGACACATAGAGAGACAGAGAAACAGACCACAGAGGTGCCCAGAAACAGAGACACAGCAAGAAGAGAAGAGAGGAGGGAGAGAGACAGGTAGAAACAGAGGCTCACTGAGAGACAGAGAGAGGGGGGAGGGGTGTCAGAGAGAGAGAGAAGCCCAAACATAGGTGGCAGAGAAAGGGAATGAGAGAGGGAAGAAGGACAAAGAGACGAACAAGGGATTGGAGAGAAGGGAGCAGGCAAGGAGGGGAGACTGCACTCACACAGGGTAAGGATGTCTTTGTCTTACTTTAGTTGGGCAGAGGCCAGCCAGGGTAATTCAGCCACCCAGTGGGTTCAGGCTTCTTGCTATCATGAAAGTGGGCACTCAGAGGCCAGGACAGAGGGCCAGCTCCAGCTCCAAGGCCCTGCACTGCTCTGCAAGCTTCTTCTCAGCGGAACCCAGATCCCCACAACCTGTGTCCAGTGGTGTAGGGCTGGCTGGCTCAGGGGCCTCTGAAGGAGGAGGAGGAGCCCAGCCCAGGGCAAGGTTTGGAGACAGTGCATCCCAAAGAGAAGGGCTGAGAGAGACCAACACAGGGTGAAGGTAGAGTCCAGACAGACCACAGGGCAGCCTGCCCCTCTGCCATCATGTTTCAGCCTTCCCTGGCACCCTCAGAGGTGGGGCTGTGTACCAAACTTCTGCCCAAGTTCAAGTCCCAGCCTTGCCCCTTTCCCACAGGGGTTTGTATGTCCTTACTGTGCCTCCCTCAGTCCCCTTTCTGTGATTACAGCTCCTGCTGCGTGAAGCTTCCATGACAGATCACAGACCCAGTGCCTCGAGGGCACCTAGAATGGGGCCTGCCACCTGCCAGCTGTTCAGTGAGCTTCACAAATTCCTGTTCATTTTGTCATCTTCCCAGACCCCAGCTGTGTTGTATAAACAAGATAATACCCAGAGCAAGTCCCTCCACCTCCTTTGTTTTCCTCAGTGAGATGGCCCCAGTGGTTCATGCTCAGACCTGGAAATCCTGATTCACCTTGGTAAGCCATCAATTTTTTCCTTGACTCAGTTTCTTCATCTGGAAAATGGGCATATCAGAAGGTTCAGTGGAGCCAGTGCATGTCAGCCCTTCATAAGGCCCACAGAGGCTGGTTCAGATACTCTAGCACTCTGTACTGAGGATCTTTCTGACTCCATGGGTCCCCATACCTGCACACATTTTGGGAGTCTCTCAAAGTGGGCTGCTGAGGCATAGCTATGAGGTGAGAGGGGGACCCCCAAATCCCAGGCCTCGTGTGCCAGGGGTTGAGGTCAGGAGCCCAGCTACCTTCACAAACTGCCCCCTCTGTGCCAGCAGCATCTTCACCGGCAACCCTGCCTCCTGCCCTGCTCAGTTTCCTGGGGCTTCCTCAGATGGCCCTCACCTGCTTATTTCCATCTTGAAATGCTTAATAATTGTTGAACAAGCAGCTCTGCAAATTATGTAGTGGGGCCTGCATTTGGCTCACTTAGGATTGCCCAGTTTGGTGGCTTGAACAGGAAGGGTGATTTGAAAACAAGGAGGGACAGCTTAGCAGTCATGGGAGCAGGATGGAAAGACCATGGGGGCTCAGGAAGAATAGTGAGCTCACTTCCCTGAGCCCCAGCAGGACCTAAGGCAGAGCGACTATGCCTTTCTGGGGTGGCATGAGGGAAAGGACTTGCACTTGTTGTGAGTGGTGGGTATTACTGGGGTGGCCATGGTTTCTGAGATCTTCCTTCAGCTGATCCAGATCTCCCCCTTATCACCCAGCTTTGACTTTTGGTCTTCGTTAGCTCCCAGCCTTCCTGGGGTTCTGGAACCAGGTCTAGCGCTGTCTAGGACATCCTAGTCCTTTGAGGCCTGCGTCCCTCACCCAGCACCACCAGGAGGCGCCCCCACATCTGCTTCTGAGACCCCACTGCACCTAGAGACCAGTATGCCTGGTGGGTAGGGGCAAGGGCTACAGGCTTCAGACCCTCATAGTGACCCTTTCTCTCTCCTGAACCCCCAGCACTTCTTGCCCTCACCCAAGCCCCCTTACCTCCACTGGCTGACACCTACCCACCACCACAATGGGTGGTAGGTGTCCCACCAGCACCTCCCTCCTCAGTGCTGCTCCAGCTTCACCCACAGTCAGTTTTTCTGGTCATTCTCTGAGTCCCACACATGGAGTCCTTGACTTTAGTGCCTGCACAGGACCAAATCTGGGGTATAGTGGGGACACACCAGCTGCACACTCACTACTCACTTCCCCCAAGCCTCTGGTCCCTGCCTGAAGGTTCCACAGACTAACTGTTCCTCAACCAGGTTTGTTCAGACTCATTCAATATTTTAATGTTTATTTCCAGCTTGAGGTCAGGCTTGGAATCAGTATGTTTACCCACAGACTAGCTGCCTGCTCCAGCTGCTTTGTCTGTTCTGTGATTCCACCTGGGAACCCTCTGCCCTCCCAGAAGAAATGAAGTGCCTAAAATCTATATTTTTAAATTTTTGTATAGATAATGCATCCATGTAATTAAAAAAACCAAATAATTCAAAGTAAAAACTCTCCCTGCCATTCCCATCCCCATGCCACCAGGGTTCCTCTCTGACTCCATATACTCCCCAGGTGGCTACTTTAATTTCTAAAGAAAATTAAAATATGTGCTCTTACTTTTTCTCCTTTCTTATACAGAAGGACTGTTCTTCATTTTGTTTTCACTTAATCTATCTTGACATTCTTTCCATAGCCGTAGAGTCCTTGTTCCTTTTTATAGCTGTGTAATATTCCACCAGGAGTACATCATTTATTTAACCCACTCCTTCCCTGTTTACCCAACAACCTGAGTTGTTGTTACTTACTTTGTTCTTATTAATATTGTTGTTACGAACATCCTTGTACATCTGTCATTTTGTAAGCATGTTTTTGTACATGTTTGTAGGATTAAATGCCCTGAAGTGGGGGTACTAAAGAATAAGAGATTTGAGTAGCTGTTGCCAGCTGCTCTCCTTGGGATTTATACTACTGGGCACTTCCACAAGCTGAACCAGGCTATTTCTAAGCAGCCTCACCATACGGTCAAACATTTGGATTTCTGTCGCAAATTCACCTATGTTCAGTGTCCTCTGCCCCTAGGAAGACTGCCCTGACCTTCAGACTGTAAGCAAGCCACTGCCCCACTCCCAACACAGGGGTTCCCCCGCATAGTGCTGTGTGCAACTGAAATGACTTACATAATCACTGTTATTGTTGTTTCTTTAATGTTTGCTTACCACCAGCCTATGAGCTGGCTGAGGTTGGGGACTGCACCCTAGTCCCTGCATAGCATAGGCACACCATAGAGGCTAAATACACCTTCGTTGTCTGGGACAGGCCCCCGTGTGCCTTGCAACTTAGCAAGTGCTTTGCATAGGTGGCCTAAGATGAGCCTCTCAACCTTATGAGGAAGGTCTAGCTATTAGCTCTATTGGACAGATGAGAAGACTGAGGCTCAGAGACAGGAAGTGATTTGCTCTAGGACTCACAGCTGGCCAGTAGGAAAATCCTGCCCCCTCAGTCCCTATGCCTCCTCTTGAGACACTGACTTTATTTCTTCCTTGTTCATAGGCCCCCAATCTCTAGGAGGCTTGATCAGGCCTAGGCCTGACCTCCAAGTTCAGGATTGGCCCCCTCCACACCACCTGCAGTGATGGAGAGCCAAGCTGGGGACTGGCCTGAGTCTTTCAGGGCCTTGTCAGCCTGCAAGGTCAAGTTCCCTGTGCAGTGGCAGTGCCAGGGGCCACAGTGACCCTGGTGGCCATGCAGTTGCTAGAGCTCCTTCCCGGAAGCCCCGTGGCTGTGCTGGCTCTGTGCCCAACTGTCACTCTGTTCCCCAGCAGCTCCTCATGGTGGCTGCCTGCCTCCCTGCCTCCCATTAATCATGTGTGCAGGATTTATTTTCTCCAGCAATTTATTTCAGCAAATGCAATCTGGGTGTGCCGCAGGTGGGCAGGATGCTCTATTTCTGCCTGAGTCACAGAGCCCAGCTTTATTATCGAGCTGACAAAAGTGATTCACCAGCTAGCACCTCCATGGCAGATGCCAGGCCTGACCAAGCCCTGGCACAGGACATTAGGGACCCCAGGGAACATACCTGCTCCCACAGCAATGTGAACTTTGAGGTCCCATAGGCCTGAGAGGTGTAGTTTGCTTGCTTGCTTTACCGGGGTTTTGCGGCCTCTACCAGTGCTATCTGTCTAAAGGGATATGGGGGCAGATTAGCCCCCTATGTCCTCAGCCTAACACAGGCAGTCAAAGGTCTTTTCTGAAGACTCAGATGATCTTTTTTCAGTTTCCTGAACTGGGGAATTAGGGGGTCCTTCCACCTGAGCATGTCCTCCCCAATACTCCCGAGTAGTCTAACCCTGATTCCCATGACAGTCACGGAGAGAAACAATCAACTAATGCAAGCACTGCCACCCCAATCCTCACACTCACAGCATGTACCCTCCATTCTGGGGCTCCTTTTCATCCCTCAGTCACCCTGTGACCCTCTCTCCAGCTGCCAGTGGAGAGCAGCTAAAAGGACATGGCTTTAAGGCCAGGGAAGGAGCAGGGGGATGCCCAGACATGATTTTAGGTCTGGGGTCAGTGTCCCTAGTTATCTGCCCACTCACAGCCCTTGAAAACAAAAAAGGAAAGGGCTGTGGGCAGCAGAAGACAGGGCCATCACCTGGCCTGGCCCTTTGCAGCCTCCACCCATGCCCCCATCTCTGCAGTGTCCCTGCAGCCCAGGCTAACTTGTGGGCATCTGCTTCCTTCCTTGGTATCCCCCAGGTTCAGCTTGAGGCCCCTGCTCCCAGCTTGCCCAGCCCAGTCGGGCTGCCTCTAATGCTGCAGATAATTCCTGCTTGTCGCAAAGCCATTACCCTGCAAATGGGCCAGCTTCAGAGTGTGTGTGCGTGTGTGTATGCACACACATGTGCAGGGGAGGGGTGACTGCAGCAAGCACAGAGCCTTGTTTATGCCTCACTCACTGCTATAATTGCCTCAGGGGATTTATTGGCTTTGTGTGCTCACCCTGCACCCTCCCTGGCCTTTGCCTGTGGTCCTTGTCTTGTCTGCTGGCCTGTGCTGGACCCTGAATGATGGGGCTTAGATCTCTGGAAAGGGGCTGGACACACCCAGCCAAGGATAGGGAGGCCTTGCAGAGGGGCCCCTGACGTAAGTGAATCCCATCCTACTCCAGCCCCCCATAGCTAGACTCAGAAGAAGAAAGTAGCTGAGGCACCTGCACAAGGTTTCCCAGACTTCAGAGCCCTGAGGAGTAGCACTAATCTGGGGGTGCAAGGTAGATGCAGAAGGGACACTGGAGAGACTTTGGTGGCACCCATGGCTCTGGTTTCTCTTCTTCCTCTCCCCTCCAGGCTCCTGGATCTCCACTGTCTGCTCTGTCTGCCATCTGCAGACGCTTACTCCCACCCCAGGTGTCCTCCCAGCTGCTCTGCTCACCCCCTTCTGCCTCTCACAGCCAGGTCTCCTGCAGGGGGAGGCAAGGCCTTGGCCCCAAACTTCTCATTGTAAGAACCTTTGACCTTTGTGTGGCTACCCTAGCATACCCCTGCAGGGTCAGCAGTCAGACAGAAATATTGTTATGAATAAGGATCCTACTGAAAATTTTAATGTAGTTTATTAAATCTAATTTTAGTTTATGTTAATGAAATAAAATGAATGAAAGTAATGCTGAAGGGAACCACACAACCCCGGCAAATGTAGCTTTATCATAAAGATAGTGATTTCTGGCTGGGCATGGTGGCTCATGCCTGTAATCTGAGCACTCTGGGAGGCTGAGGCAGGTGGACTGGCTGAGCTCACAGGTTTGAGACCAGCCTAAGCAAGAGTGAGACCTCGTCTCTAAAAAAAAAAAAAGCCAGACATTGTGGTGGGCACCTATAGTCTCAGCTACTCAGGAGCCTAAGACAAGAGAATTGCTTAAGCCCAAGAGTATGAGGTTGCTGTGAGCTATGATGCCACAACGCTCTACCAAGGGTGACAAAGTAAGACTCTTGTCTCAAAAAAAAAAAAAAAATAGTGATTTCTTTTGTTTGTTTGTTTTGAGACAGAGTCTTACTTTGTCACCATGGGTAAAGTGCTGCCCTGAGTAGAGTGCTGTGGCATCATGATAGCTCACACCAACTTCGAACTCTTGGGCTCAAGAGAGCCTCTTGCCTCAGCCTCCCAAGTAGCTAGGACTACAGGCACCCACCACAACACTCAGCTAGTTTTTTTCTATTTTTAGTAGAGACAGAGGTCTCACTCTTGCTCAGGCTGGTCTCCAACTCCTCAACTCAAGCAATCCACCTGCCTTGGCCTTCCAGAATGGATTACAGGCGTGAACCACTGTGCCCAGCCTAGATATAGTGTTTTCTAAAGAGA
>NW_003852408.1:1136159-1177461 GCF_000181295.1 Otolemur garnettii | reverse complement strand
GGGAAAATGTAAATACTATATTAGAAATTGGAGGTATTAACTTACCAAATTTCCAAGAAACATAGCTGACAGATTGAGAAAAAGGAAAGAAAAGTTATGAAGAGAGATCACATGAAAAAACAAAAGAAAAGACAAAAGTTGAAAAAAGAAGAACAGGAAGGGAAACAGGCAGAAATGTGAAATGGTTTACATTCTTTTCATCACAAGATTCAACAGGGGCCTACAGCAGCATGGGAGGTGGCCTGGAGGCTTCCATGCCCAAAATATTGGGTAAGAAGGGAAAAGAGAGGCTCGGGGTCTCACCAACCACAAAAGACTTGCATGCATGTTCTATGACACCCCATTCTCAGAGACACATGGAGCCTACAAGGGCAGCTCCAGCTTCAGCATCCCCGACTCCTAGGCAGCACACCTACATCTCCAAGGCCAGGTTCAGTCCATGGCGTCTGGGAAGGTCTGAGCAAGCAGCAAAACTGACAAGCTGAAGCAGACATGCAATCCAGGAGGAAGGCCCCAAGGGGGGAGGTGAGAGTCAGGCCACACACAACGTGAGCTCCCACCCCACTGCTGCCCCAAGTCCTATTTTCTTTCATTCTCTGGGTTCCTGCAGCTTCTTAGCTGCCTCCCAAGCTCAGGCCCCGTGGTGCCCCCACTGTATCTGTACAAGCACACAGCATGTTAATGATTCCATCACATTTACAAAATCGGATCTGGAGCAGTGACAATAATCCCTGCTTGTCCTTTGCAGAGACCTAACTTGTGTCATCTCCTTTAATCCTCCCAACTAGATGGGTGTTGTTATCCCATTTCCCAGGTAAGAACATGAGGTTGAGAGAAGTTTACTAGTTTTCTTGGGTTTCTGTCACAAGTTACCACAAACCGGATGGCTTAAAACAATAGAAATGTATTCTCTCAGAGTTCTGTAAACAAGGTGCCCACAGCGCCGTGCTGTTGTGAAGCCTCCATAGGAGCCCTGCTCCACGCCTGCTCCCAGTTACCGCTGGCAAGTTGTGGCGTTTCCTGACCTGCAAGTGAATACCTTCAGTCTCTGCCTCCATTGTCACGTGGTGCTCACCCTGGGTCTCTCTGTCTTTTCTCGTAAGGACACCAGTCATATTGGATTAAGGATTCATCCTACTCTAGTGTGACCTCATTTTAACTAATTACATTTCCAGCAACCCTGTTTCTGAATGTTACATTCTAAGGCACTGGGGGTTAGAACTTGAATTTATCCCTTTGGGTGACATGCTTCAGTCCATGACAGCCAGTGACCCCCTCAAAGTCACATGCAGGTTTAACAGAAACTTGAGGCTTGAGCTCTGAATCCCAGCCCAAAGGGCCTCTCATCTCAAACCCTGACCTCAGCTTCTCCTCATACCTCAAGGCATCCGATGCTGGCTCCTGACCACGGTGGTCAGCAGAGCTGGCGTAGCTGCAGGTCCCACTCTCCTATCTTGGGACATGACCTTCAGAGGCAGCTCTGTGGATCTTGGGTGAGCCTCCCTCCTATCCCCCTTTTTTCCATTCCCCTGGAAAAGCCTAGGAGGTCAGGGTAGTTTGGGACAGAGGAGGGACAAGCCCCTCCAAGACACGGAGGGTCCTAAGGAGAGGAGGAGGAGAAGGAGGAGGAAGGCCATTCCCCAGAGCACAGATGTAGAGATGTTTCTGGCCTGGGCAACAAGTGTCTGGGTCTCTTCTTTCCATTTCCAGACTCCCCAGCAACACTCCCCATACAAGTGAGAGCTGCTAACTCAGGTCACCCAGCCAGCAGGATCCTCCTGCCACATGCCTATAGTGTTTTCCAGAGTGAGGAAGTCCAAGGTTCTTTCTCTCCCTCCCTTGATGTGGGAGGGCTGGGCCATGACGTTCCTCTGTCTGGGGGAGGGGTTAAGGGGTAGCAGCTATGGCCTTGTGGGACATCCAGGGGTGGAAGCAGGGTCTGCAAGTGGCCTGTGAGTCTTCTCACATCCTAGACAGGAGATAAAAGGCCTGAGAGGAGGCAGTGAGGTGGAGAGAGGCGAAGCCAGGGAACTTCCAGATCCCCTCTGCATCCTGGACAATCATCCTGACCCCAACAAAGAAGAAGGAAGGGAGAACATAGGGGCAGTAGAGGGGGCACCTCAGCTCTGCACCTCCCTAAGCCATATTAATTCCCTTTATCTGGAAATAACTGTGTTAAGTGCTAGTGTCCACAGGTCCCTCCAAAAAGGCCACTTCTCTTCCCCTGACCTCTTGACTTGGAGGAAGAGGAACAGCTAGGCCTGTTAGAGAGTGGCCCTAGGACTGGACAGACAGGACTGGGCATGAGAGTAAGGGCACTGAACAAGCCTCTGGCTTCGGGCCTTGGCCCCTGGGCATAGAAGGGGAGCTGGCAGGGGAGGGGAGATTCCAGCACCACTTAGAGCAGATTGAAGTCAAAGGGCCAGGGGGCAGGAAACTTAGCCCTGGGGCAGGAGGGGCCCACACTGATCGTCCCTTCACTTGGCATATGGGTGTCCCACTCTGGTGAGATCAGACTAGTCCTGCTCTCCTACAGCAGACATAAGACAAAGGATCAAACACACTGCAGAGAGCTTTCACTCTTACTGGGGACTCTCAACTCATGGGGACAAGATTTGAGACAGTTTAATTTTTCTAGGCTCTGCCAGATGGAGCCCCTTTCCCATGGGAAGAGGCTGCTGCCTTCTCCACATTGGGCCAGATTCTAGGCCTTCTCCATCCCCTAGGCTAGAATCTTGTCTTCCTGGCCATTGTTCATGGAAATTCCAGTCTCTGGCTGGGCCTGGTGACTCACACCTGTAATCCCAGCACTTTGGGAGGGTTACTGGAGGATTGCTTGAGGCCAAGAGTTGGAACCTGAGGCTGCAGCAAGCTGTGAAGCCACTGCATTCCAGCCTGGGCAGCACAACCAGACCTTGTCTGCAAAAACAAACAACAAACAAAAAGAAGCTCCAGTCTCTCTCTTTTCTCCCCTCCCTTTGCCAAAGATCAGAAGCCCTAGACTCTACAGCCTATAGGAACAGGCTCTTGGGTGTTGGGGTAGGGACAGAGGAAGCGACACTGAGCTATTGACTTGCTTGGAGGGAGTCCCCAAAACGATAGCCACTGCCCTACTGCTGCTCAGAGCTTGGCACAAACAGCACCAGAAGCCCCAGCTGCTGCCAACGGAGGGCTCACTCAGGGAGGCTCCTTGGGCACAGGGCCGGCGCTCAGCAAGGCCTCGTACTTGGTATAATGTTCTGCCGTTGCTATTTAACATTCTTAATAATTTGGGCTTTCTATAATTTCAATTAATTTTTTTTCAGAATTATGGAGAAAAGGAAATATTTTTAATAATTATTGAACAAGGGGACCCACATTTTAATTTTGCCCTGGGACCCCAGCAAATTATGCTACCAGTCCTGCCTGCCTGACTTGTGTGTGGAAGCCATATACAGCCAGTGCACACTCTGCGGTACTTTGCCCCTCACACTTCAGGGGTCTCTGAAAGCCTAAAGTCACTGGACTCATCCACTCAGGCCTGTAGCACATGCAGGATCCCAGATTCATCTGCTGATTCTTAGAGACCAGGAGCCACACAGCAGGGCTGTGGAGCCCCTCCCCACTCAGCAGTCTCCCACATCATCACTGTGGAAGTTCCTGGGTCAGTCCTCTGGCTAAGCTGACCTCCAACTGGGCATGGAAATGTGAGCCTTTCCCTCTGGCACCTGCCTATCCCTGATCCAGGAATTTCTTGATTGCTCCTGAGCTCATAGTCCTCCTTCCCAGCCCTGCTGGGGGAAATAGGTCTGCACCTATTTTCCCCCTTTTGTTTTCTTTTTTGCTTGGGGGTGGGAGCTGGGAGGAATGGCACAGATTCTGAGCCAGGTACCTCACTGGGAGAGACCTGGGGCCTGCTGCTGGTGCCCACTTAACTAGACAGTGGAACACTAAGCCCCGTCCACCAGGCAGGAACCCCCTTCAATGACCTGCAACACAGAAATGATTGCTCTGAAGAATACAAGAGGGTTATGCGACAAGAGGAGCTACAGGGACAGCAGCCTAGAAGGCCTCTGTGTCACATTTCAATGGGAAACAGACAAGAAACAAGTGCAGGAATAAGTAATAATAAATAAAATTATTTGTGCTGCAGGGGCTCACACCTGTAATCCCAGCACTCTGGTAGGCTGAGGACAGTGGATCACTTGAGCTCAGGAGTCTGAGACCAGCCTGAGCAAAAGCCAGATCCCATCTCTACTAAAAGTAGGAAAAACTAGCCGGGTGTTGTGACGGGTACCTATAGTCCCAGCTACTCAGAAGACTGAGACAAGAGGATCACCTGAGCCCATGAGTTTGAGGTTGCTGTGAACTAGGCTGATGCCACTAGCCTGGGTAACAGAGTGAGACTGTCTCAAAAGTAAAATGAAATGAAAATAAATAAAATAAAATAATAAATAAACAAAATAGGAATGGTACCATGGCTGTAATCCTAGCACTTTGGGAGGCTGAGGAGTACAGGAGACTGAGATCAGCCTGAACAACATAATGAGACCCCTGTTGCGACAAAAAATAAAAATTAGCCAGGCATAGTGGTATGAGCCCATAGACCCAGCTGCTGTAGAGGCTGAGGGAGGATCAGCTGAGTTTAGACATATAAGGCTGCTACTTTGAGCTCTGCACCACTGCACTCCAGCCTGGGTGACAAAGTAAGACAGTGTCTCCAAATAATTATAACAATAATTTCTTGAGACATAGATTTAGATGTGGTTCTCAAGAAATGACCCATCTAAGTGGATGAAATTGACTTGGGTGGGGTGTACACAGAGAAGAAGAGAGGGCTCGTGACCAGGCTGTGGGGACAGGAAGTCAGCAGGAGAACCAGAGAGCTGTGGGACCAGGTTTGAGCAGAATTGTAATCCATACTGTAAGGCTTCTCATTTTTCTTTGGCAGTGGCTGGGCTATCATCTTGAGGTGAGTTGGTGCAGAAGGGACAGGAAGTAGAGACAGCAGCTCTGGTCTGGTTGCTCGTCTTGCCACTCTGAAGACATGGAGGCAGCAGAGAAGTGGGGAACAGCAATGCTCTGGCCTGGCAGGTTCCAAGCAGTGAGAACTCAAGTGTCCTGAGAAGGATGCTTCCTGCCATCCTTCTCCAGGAATTCCCAGAGGGAAGTATTCACAGAACTGTGGCGTGGGGGCTTGGCTCCAGGCCTTTATCCCCTAGGCCTGGCTGCAAGAACCCGTGGGCTGGAAGCTCAGGGATAGGTGGAAGCTGTCGGCCTCTCCCCCGGAGGACTATGAGGCTGGGTCCTCTGTTGTGATGGCTGTTTCTTGGAACCACAGATAATCTTCCCTCTAACACATTCTCAAACCTCTGTTTGTCCTTCATATTGATGTTGTGTTGAGCTAACAACCTCTCTGCCAAGAATTTGGAGATTCTTTGGATCATTCTCTGATGAATATGAGTAGTTTCTGACTTCATAACATTCACTCACAACAACGCATACACAGACAAATTAGGCCAGGCTGTAATCTCAGTACGTTGAGAGGCCAAGGCAGGAGGATCACTTAAGGCCAGGAGCTTGAGACCAGCCTGGGCAACATATTGAGATCCTCATTGCTACAAAAAATAAAAATTTTTCTTGGCATTCTTGAATCAGAGGTCTTGCCTTTATAAAGTGCAATGTGGCTGGGAAGTGGTGTGCTTGTGAGTGGCGGACAACTGGGTTTCCAGGGGAAAAGAGCCAGAGGGCTCATAGCATTTGCTGATTCCTGTGATATAAATACTGCCACCAAAGTGGAACTAAGGTCGCCAGCATGAATTGGAGTGTCAGAGTACTTTTTGGGCCCCAGAGCATTCTGCAGGGCAGAAGGGCACCCCCTGCCCCAGGTGGTAACTTGAGCCAAGGAGAACTGCCTGTTTGTAGCCCTGCCTATCAGACTCTAGAAGACTCCCTCCTGCCAGATCAGGGTCATGGCAACTGAGAACAATGCCGGACAGGCCGAGCTGGCACTGTGCGGGGATGGGGGGTCTGGGAGAGCGTCAGAAGCTGCTGGGGCCTGTCCTCTACGAACTGGGCCACTGTGGGCCTTTCATCTCACGCCTTCCTCCCTGCGCCATTCCAGCGTCTGCCTGCCTTGGCCTCTTCCCACTCCACCACCCCCAGTGCGGCAATTACGCCGATAATTAGGCTGCTTTGATCATCCTTAGAAATGGCCACACTGGGGAGGGCCGCTGCCAAGCAATTAGGGGCAGAGGGGCGGGGAGCTCAAGGGCTTCCTCAGGGGGTGGGGCGCTGAGAAATCCTAGACACCCCCACGCTCCTCCCTCCAGGAGTGTCTGCACCCAGCACAGCGGTAAACTCCTGGGGGTAGAGGCAGATGAGAATACCCACCATCCCAGCCCCAGAGACAGGACCCGCCCCTGCCCACCAGCCCCCCTCTGTCTGGCCCTCGGCCCAACCGTCAGCTCTTCTCCCCTGTCTTGGCCCCTTTGATGGAGCCGCAGAAACAAGGGCTCCTTTGACAGAAGGGGGGCTCAGAGCTGGGATGATGAGACTTCAAAGGTGAGGGTCAAGCCCACTACTCCATTCCCTCCCCCAATCCTGGCCACCCTCCCATGCACACCTCCCCCCAGGCTGTCCTCTATATAGCCCCCACAGCCCTAGTCCCCTGTGGGCTCCTAGGAGTTAAGAGCCAGGTGAGGGCCAGACTAAGAGAGGCAGATAATTTTGATGTAAGAGAACAGGATCAGATGGTTTGAGGGACAAGAATTCAGTGCCCAGGGGCAGAAAGGCAGTGGGAAGCGGGCACTGAAGGATACGCGCCTGGAAGGTGGACCCTGAGACGCAAAGAGGACGTGGTCTCTCGCTCCAACTCTTGGTCACCATGCTGCTGGCTGTGTTGCTGCTGCTGCTGCCCCTCCCAGACTCGTGGTCTGCCTATGGACACCCACTGTACATGCGCCTGCCCCCCAGCATCCTGCAAGGTAAGTCCCGGCTGGTCTGAGGGAGCGGCTGAGGCAGGAGGGGCATAGGGAAGTGAGGCCCAGGTAGGCAAGGTGGAGGAAGACAGGCTTGTCATCCCACTCAAAGGGCCTTTGACCACTTTTGCCCACCCTGATGGAGAAGAAGCATGAACTGAGACATAGGTAGGGAAGGAAGAAAAAAGATGAGGCTGGAAATCTGAGCTGGCGAGTACTGCCAAAGAGTACTTAGAGAAAGTTCCAGGCTTGGCAGGGAGAGAAAGGCCTGGAGCAGCATACTCAGGGCTGTCTGGGGCCCAAGGTGGGTGACCTAACCACAGGTACTTTAAGTCAGTAAGCCTGAGTTCTGTGATGTCTGTATCTTTGTGGTGGGTTTTTTTCTTTTATATTTTTAAGGAAAGGCACTTTTCAAAGATTCCAGTCCAGCTCATTTTAATTATGGAGATATCTTGGGCTGAGACTCTGGGTCCATCTGCTTTGAGTGCTGCCCTGGGCCCCAGGGCTCACCCTCTTCATCATGCCGCCCTAGTGCTCAAGGAGCCAGTCTCATTTCCCAGGGTCTGGGCCACCAGAATTGGACCTGAGGCTCTTCCCTGACCACGCATGATTTTGTGCCTTATGTCCCAGCAGTTTTGTCCACCCAAGGGACACAGGCGTTGCAGGCAGCCCAGAGGAGCGCCCAGTGGGCTGTTAACCGAGTGGTGATGGAGATCCAGCACAGAGCGCACGAGTGCCAAGGTTGTGCCCACTGCCTCCCAATCCCCATGAACAAGCACTTGTCACACTGGGCCCATTCTCCTGTCTTTCCCCATCCCTATGCCTTCCCTTGGGACTTAAGTCCCCTCCTGGGGGCAGAGACTGAGTGGGGCTGCGAGGAAGACTTTTATTAAGGTCTGTCCAAGTGGCAAGGGCATGCCAGGCTGGGGCGCAGTTGTGCAAAGGCAGCCTGGGCTCCTGATGTGAATGATGAGACGTTCTCGGCTTTAGAAATAGAACCTGTGAGCTAGAGGGTGGGGACAGGAGAATGGTAGCGGGGACAGGGCGCTTAGGCCCAGCCTAGTGCGGAGGACAGGCAAGAGGATGGCAGTGAGACTCAAAAGGTCTGTTTCTCAGCAGGACCTGGGCGATCCAGGCCTCAAGCACCTCTCCTCCAGGACCCACCTGAGCCAGGTGAGGCTGAAAAAGCTCCAGGGGTAGGGTTGAGGACCAGGTAGACCTCCATGGTAAGGATGGCCAGAACTTGTCCTTGGTGACACCGCTTGCGCCTTTCTAGGGCCATGTGGCGAGAGGCGCCCTAGCACTGCCAATGTGACTCGCGCTCACGGCCGCATAGTCGGGGGCAGCACGGCACCGCCGGGGGCCTGGCCCTGGCTGGTGAGGCTGCAGCTCGGCGGGCAACCTCTGTGCGGCGGCGTTCTGGTGGCAGCGTCCTGGGTGCTCACGGCAGCGCACTGCTTTGTGGGGTATGTCGGCCCTCGGACCCCTGCTTAGCCCGGGTCCCCAACGCCAGGTCCAGAGCCTGCCCAGTTGTCTGCGGCAGACGCCGGGGAGAGCCGGTCTCTGCCGCCCCCTGGCGGCAGCCTGCACAGGGCTTCCCGGCCTCCAGGAGCATGCAGAGGTGGCACTGCGCGGGGCATTCGCCTCAAGGGGACAATAAGTGTACCCCGCCAGCCTGCCCTACTCCCAAGTGGACGAAGCCCGGCATGCGGGCTTGCTAGGTGGTGCCCGAGGCCGGAGGGGTGGAGAAGCCCGAGGGAGTCGTTGCGCACCTGTCCTTCCTGCGTTTTCACTCGCCGCTCGCCCCCCGCAGCGCCCCAAATGAGCTTCTGTGGACTGTGACCCTAGCCGAGGGGCCCCGAGGAGAGCAAGCTGAAGAAGTGCCAGTGAACCGCATCCTGCCCCATCCCAAGGTGAGAGGACAGTCCCCAGGTCCTCAGAGCTGGGAACAGCATCCCCACCACACATCTCGTTGACACTGCGCCGCCACCCCCTCCTCAGTTTGACCCGAGAACCTTCCACAACGACCTGGCCCTGGTGCAGCTGTGGACGCCAGTGAGTCCGGCAGGACCGGCGCGCCCCGTGTGCCTACCCCAGGAGCCCCAGGAGCCCCCCGCCGGCACGGCCTGCGCCATCGCGGGTTGGGGGGCCCTTTTTGAAGGTAGTGGACAGAGCCTGGGTGAGCCACATGTGGGAAGAATGGGGCAACGGAGGTTGGGAAGGTCCAGCTGCCTTTGCAAAATGTTGCAGGATCTTGCAAAGGGGCAAGAATCAAGGAAGGCAGTGGGAAGGGAACGCCACAGGGCGCCACAGGGCCTACTACTGCCTTCCAAACCTAAGCCCCTTCTACCCCTTCCCTGCAGATGGGCCTGAGGCTGAGGCAGTGAGGGAAGCCAGAGTGCCCCTGCTCAGTCGGGACACCTGCCAAAGGGCCCTGGGGCCTGCACTGCGCCCCAGCACAATGCTCTGTGCTGGTTACCTGGCGGGAGGCATTGACTCGTGCCAGGTATGAACCCACATTGATTGAAGGGGGTGTTGGCAGCTAAGCTGCACCTCACAAGCAGGATGGCTCCTTTCCTTAGGCCTGGCTGTCACTTAACTTCTCTGAGCCTCTAATATTGAAACAAGTGTTAACTAAGCGCCAGCTCCCAGCAGCAACATAACTGGGGAGAGGTGAATGCAGTGTCCTCACTTTTGGCCCTGCAGGGTGACTCTGGAGGCCCCTTGACCTGTTCTGAGCCTGGCCCTCGCACCAAGGAGGTCCTGTTTGGAGTCACCTCCTGGGGGGATGGCTGTGGGGAACCAGGGAAGCCAGGGGTCTACACTCGAGTGGCAGTGTTCAAGGACTGGCTCCAGGAACAGATGGGCGGTAAGCACTCCCTCCCTATCCTCCCTGCCCTGGAGTGTCCCCGCGGATAGCCGTGAGACAATCCCATTTTCACTGGGCCCACCCCCAGCTTCCTCCTGCTTCAGAAAAGCCTTTCTTCCTTTGGGAAGGGCGGCAGGGTCTAGGGCCCAAAACAGGGGGTAAGCTGGCCCCTGCCCCGCCTGCAGCAGTCTCCTCCAGTCGCGAGCCCAGCTGTAGGGAGCTTCTGGCCTGGGATCCGCCCGAGGAGCTGCCAGCAGAAGCCGCTCAGCTCTGCGCCTTCTACGCGCGCCTGTGCCGTGGGTCCGAGGATGCCTGTGCGCGCCTGGCGCACCAGCAGTGCCTGCAGCGCCGACGACGATGTGGTCAGTGCTGTTCCCTGGGGCATGGACATGGGGCAGTGGGCCTAGGCCCACCTCTGACCACCACTCCTATCCTTGTCCCGCTCGCAGAGCTGCGCTCGCTGGCGCACACGCTGCTGGGCCTGCTGCGGAACGCCCAGGAGCTGCTCGGCCCGCGCCCGGGGCTGCGGCGTCTGGCCCCTTCTCTGGCTCACCCCGCTCCTTCGCTCCGGGAGTCTCGAGGGCACCTCGCCCGCGAGCTGTGGCTGCACTCAGGTACCCCGCGCCCTCCAGCCCAGCCCAGTCCCCTCCGGGTCCCGCCTGACCCCACCCTGCAAAGCCGAGTCAGTTTTCTCTAACCCTGCTTTCCCAGGACCGCGGGCTTCCGGCATACGGTTCCAGAAGCCGAGGCCAGAGCAGCGTGGGGAAGCCAACGGTAACACCCCCAGGGACCTTCGGGAGGGAAGTAAGCTCAGAGCCGGGCAAAGCCAGGAGGGGCTTCCCAGGGTTCGAAGCACTTATCCCACCGGGCGACAGGGCAGACCCACTCTCCTCCTCCCCGAATAAAGCAGAGGATTCTTTACTGGGACTTGTGACTTTGGGCTCTCATCAGTGTCAGACCGAAATACCCTGCCTGGTGTTACGGCTTAACTTCTCTGAGAGCCCATCTGTTACATGAGGAGGATAAGTCTCCCTTAGGAGCTGTTCTGAAGTCCCCGGTTCCCACAGAGGTTATTTCTCTGTTACTCCCCTTCCTGCAGGCTGCCCTGGGCTGGAGCCTCTGAGACAGAAGTTGGCTGCCCTTCAGGGTGCCCATGCCTGGATCCTACAGGTTCCCTCAGAGCACCTGGCTATGAACTTTCATGAGGTGGGTCCCCAGGCTTCCCCAGACTGCTTCACAGTGGCCTGGGAAGGCTGACCTGGCTGGAGCTCAGGCCAGAGAAGGTGCAGAATGTCTAGCCCTGTTGGGTAGGGGAGAGAAGGGGTACCCACCCCATAGCTGGAGGGAGGATCTCCCCGCCCCAGCCTGGAGTTGCCCCTGCCCCAGCTCGGGGGTGGAGGTGGAAGGCTCAGGAGGATCAGGAGGAGGGAGAGGGAGGATGGACGCCTGCCTGTAAGCTGGACCACTAAGGGGATGTGGGAGGCAGGTATGAGTAGAGGGTCTGGAGGGGTCAGATTTAGGCAAAGGGGAGGGAAATGGGTCTAGGTGGGAGTTTCTGGAGTCCAGGAAGAGAGGAGTATCTTTCTGGGCTCTTGACCCTCTCTCTTCCCTCTGTAGGTCCTGGCAGATCTGGGCTCCAAGACACTGACCGGGCTATTCAGAGCCTGGGTGCGGGCAGGCTTGGGGGGCCGATATGTGGTCTTCAGTGGCCTGGTGGGCCTGGAGCCGGCCACACTGGCTCGCAGCCTCCCTCGGCTGCTGGTACAAGCCCTACAGTCCTTCCGCTTGGCCTCCCTGGCAGAAGGAGAAACTGAGGGACCCCAGATAGCTGTAGGGCAGGGGTTGGGGAGGAAGGGGCACCATCCCCTGAGCCCTCGGATCCCCCCAGCCAAGCAACCATGAGCCCCTGGGCCCTGGTGAGGACTTCCCGCTCCCACAGGCTGCGAGGGGTTAAGAAAACACAATGACATACTGTCACTGCCACAGTGGGCTGGGTGTGTATGGGTGGGTGGGGTGTCCTGGGCCCATTTGTCTTCCCAGGTCTGCAATCAGATAATCACAGCTGCTTTAATAAATGTTATTTATAATCCATGGAAACAACCTTGGAGCTTTCTTGGGATGGGGCCCAGTGGGTGGACATTTGATCTCAAGAGTGGGGCCCAGGCAGGGCCCAGCGTCCGGAAGCAGTTGGCAGTGGTCACAGAGAAGCCAGAGAGAGAATGCAAAGCCCCATCTGAGCATATCTCTGCCTCCCAAGAAGTGGCAGCAGCTGGCCTGTCTGTCAACCTCCCATCCACGGCTGACCAGTGTCCAGTATCTCTCTATCCAACCCCCACCCTCAGCACTAGCTGGGGAGAGTCCCAGCCTGGGATCTTTGCTTCCAGTCCTTGGGCTCCTGCCCTGAGGTGTCGGGCTGTGTTTCCGGCTAGACTTCCCTTTGTCCCCACCCCTACCCCGCACCTGTCTACTCTCCCGCCCACACGCATTCCACAGCCCTGTAGATAGGAGGGGCAGATGTTAAGGCCCAGTCAGAGAGAGAGAATGGAGAGGCCTGTGCTGACACTGGGGCTGCTGGCCATCCTGGTCGTGTGTGGTAAGGGTAGATAGACATCATCCCCACCCTAAGGGTCCCTCATGACTCCCACACGGGCCCCACACTGCATGGTCCCCTCTAGCTCCCTCCTACATGGGGAGACCCATGAACCTCCCCAGAACCTCCCCACTCCCTCTCTGCCATTTCTCCCCATGAGGGGACAACCTCTGGGGTCCCATGCCCAGGGAGTGGTTGGATACCTCTGCTAGGCCCAACCCCATGGTCCGGCAGACCCTCAGGGCAGCTTCCTTCCTGGGCCTCCCACCCAGTGTCCCAGTCCCTCCCTGACCCTTCCTGGCCCTTCCCAGGCAGCTGGGGCCTGAACGAGGAGCAGCGGCTAATCCATCACTTGTTCCAAGAGAAAGGCTACGACAAGGCGCTCCGACCTGTGGCGAACAAAGAGGAGCGTGTGAATGTGACCCTGGCCCTCACCCTCTCGAACCTCCTCTCCCTGGTGAGAGGCCCTTCTCATGGCTGGGCTGGGAGGGGAGGGCAGGGGTGACTTCCCAGGACCCAAAACTGGTCTATGGTAGCTCCCTGCCCAGGAAATGGGCTTTGGGGTGCTCTCTGGGGTGTGCGCAGGCCTCCCATGCCATACCATGCCACACCGCATTCATGACATGCTGCAGAGGCCATTGGTCCTCTCTGTGGCCTGTCTGCCCACCCACTCCTAGTCAGGACAGGAGGCTGGTACCCCTGTTGCCATGGTTTCCCCTGGGTGCCAGCTGGGCACGCAGATGAAAGAAGGGCGCTGGCTCTGAAGGATGGACCACCTGTCTGATTACAGAAAGAAGTTGAGGAAACCCTCACCACCAATGTGTGGATAGAGCACGTAAGGAGAATGCCCCACTCAGGGCTGGAGGTGGGGGTTCAGGGCCCAGGCCCCCATGCTTGCTTCCACTTTGGGTCCCTGGTCTGCCTTTGACATTGTCCTTCAGGAGTGGCTGGTTCCTCCCCACAGAGAAACCCCAGGCCCAACTGTCCTTCCTCCCACTTGGTGCCCTTGCTAGCTCTGTTGGCACCTTTAAGTGGATTAGGATTCATCTGTGGAAAAATTGTCACCATCTCCTTTTTCACTAGAAAACATTCTTCAGCCACCTGTCAGAAGTTCATAATATAGACACAAATTTTCTTGTTGCACAGCGAGCATCCTACACGCTATCCCTGCCTCCCCCAAACCTCTTTGGTCACAGCTCCCTGACCCTGTTCAGTCTTTCCCCAGGGAAGTGGGGGAGTGAGGGCACCTGGGCAGTAGCAGAGCCCACTGGTTACATGATTTTTGGGGTTCCAGGGCTGGACAGACAGCCGGCTGAAGTGGGATGCTAATGAATTTGGGAACCTCAGTGTCCTGCGCCTGCCCTCGGACATGCTGTGGCTCCCAGACATTGTGCTGGAGAACAAGTTGAGCTATGTCCTCTCAGGCCTGCCCTCCCTCATTCCGCCCCCTTCCTGAAAGCCCCAGCTCCTCCTCCTGCCTGCCCTTTCTCCTGCCCAGCCCTGCCAGTTCTAAGCTTGTCGTCCTTGTCCCTGCCTCCTAGCAATGACGGCTTCTTCCGGATTTCTTACTACTGCAACGTGCTGGTTGATAATTCAGGCTCTGTGTACTGGCTGCCGCCCGCTATCTTCCGCTCCTCCTGCCCTATCTCTGTCACCTACTTCCCCTTCGACTGGCAGAACTGCTCCCTCAAGTTCAGGTACACCCACTTCTCCAGCCATCTTTCCTCCTCCAGCACGTCTCCAGCCATCTTGCCCCCTCGGGGCAAAATGAGCTGAACAAAGCCCTATCAGGCGAAAGCCCTTGCCCTGTCCCCATTATGGCTCCCCTCCCCCACAGCAGCTGTCCTTCCCACTCAGTGGCCCCAGCTGGTGGCTGAAAGTCACCTTCTGCCTCCCATTCATAGTTCCCTCAAGTACACGGCCAAGGAGATCACCCTGAGCCTGAAGCAGGAAGTCGAAGAGAATCACACCTACCTAGTGGAGTGGATCATCATTGAGCGTGAGAGCTTTACAGGTGCTTAGAGAAGCCGGTGGGTGGGCAGACCCCTCAGACACAAGCCCAGGGACACACACCAACAGCCACCCAAACACCTGCCCCTCAGGGATGCACAGGTGCACACACACACCCAGGACACCAACACTCAGGCACTCACACCTGCAGTAAGACACAGGCAGAGGAGCACACACAGATACTGATGCCCAAAGGCATCCCAAAGACAGGGAGGGACACAGGTGTCACAAGACCCTTCTGGGCTTGGCAGGGGTCCCTGGGGATACATGTGGCTTATAGAAGAGGCAAGTGGTTAGTCTTTTCTGTGCCTGAAGATCCCAGGTGTGTGGTTGGGGTTGTCATCCTGATGGGGTGTATGTCTCCCCTCCCAACATGCTCACCTCCCATCTGTTTTCAGGCTCACATCTTCCATGAGGCTCCCTGCTCACCCCATCCCTCAGAGGGGATGTACACCCTGCTGGTCTCGGCCAGCACCCCTGGCCAGCACCCCCTGCAAGGGGATAGCTTCACTCTCACTGGCTCCTTATCCCCAGGTACAGGCTGGGAGGAGCACTCAATTAATATGGACTTGGCTTTTCTTTTTACTTAGGAAGATGAGCTCAGTAACTGAGAAACTTTCTTTTGCCTTGTCTCTTTAATTTGCACATACCTACTTTTTGCTCATGATTTTTTTTAGATAGGGTTTCATTCTGTTACCTGGGCTGGAGTGCGGTGGCGTCATTGTAGCTCAATGCAGCCTCCAACTCCTGAGCTCAAGTGATATATGCCTGCTTTAGCCTCCCCAATAGCTGGGACCACAGGTATCCACCATCATGCTTGATTTTTCTATTTTCTGTAGAGATGGGGCCTCACTATGTTTCTCAGGTTGGTCTGGAACTCTTGGGCTCAAGCAATCCTCCTACCTTGGCTTCCAGAAGTGTTGGCTTTAGAGGTGTAAGCCACCACCACGCTCAGCCTTCATGATATCTTGGGAGCCAAAACATACTCCTTTTTTAAACCCTATATGGCCTCAACTTCTATTTTTCCCAAAGAGAAAAAAAATCACAGAGGAAAATTTCCCCCATATGAATTGAAATTTCCATCCCAACCCCCAGAGGCAGACACCCACCAACAGGACCTGAACCCTCCTCAGGGCCCCTCCCTCTTTTAGGGCCCCCCCCAATCAAGGCTGGCAGCACCTCTGGTCTGCTGGTTTTGCCCAGCCCCTCGTCCTGTCCCGGGGCCCGCTTAGCACCCCTGGCCTGGCCTGGCCTGACCCCTAGATGTCTGTGTGCTGCCCTCAGAAAACGGGGAGTGGGAGATAGTACACCGGCCAGCCAGGGTCAATGTGGACCCCACCGCCCCTCTGGACAGCCCTGGCCGCCAGGATGTTACCTTCTACCTCATTATTCGCCGCAAGCCACTCTTCTACATCATCAACATCCTGGTGCCCTGTGTGCTCATCTCCTTCATGATCAACCTGGTCTTCTACCTGCCAGCCGACAGTGAGCCTCAACACCCAGCACCCCGCCAGCAGCCTCCTCCAAACTGTGTGCCCAGCCCTGCCCCTCATGTCCTCCTGCAGGCTACCTGAGGGTATTACTCCTGGAGCTCCCTTTCCAGGGTCTAGGCTTAAGAGGGAGAGTGCTATGACCCTGTCTAACATCCGCAAATGCACAGGGCAGGTCCCTCCTGGGTGTAGTTCTGCCTCTCATGACAGGATTTCCAAGGATCCTAGAAGAACCACTAATCTGTTCCTCTGCCCAGAGAGAGTCTGGACCTCATGGTTTCACTCATGGTTACCACTGTGTGACTGTGGGCACGGCACACAGGAGGCCATCCTTTGTTGAGCCAGTCGGTGGATAACAAGGTCTCTAGGAAGGTGGGGTGTGGGGGCAGAAAGCCAGTCTGTGCTCACTTGGCTCCAGGAGGCAACTGATTTATAATTTCAGAATATTTACCTAGGGACAAAGACAACCCAGCCCATGGCCCTAGCAGACAGGGTTGAAACCACAGGACTAGTAGGATGGGGTCCTTCCAGCTACAATGGAGGTGCGGGGGGGGGGGATCCTAGAAGAGGTAGAGCTTGAACTGATGTGAGTTAGACTGGGTGGGGCTGTACCAAAAAGGGGAGTTAGGAGGAGCCCAGTGGGAGAGTGTCCTCACTCCATCTCCATTGTGTACAGGAGCTCCAGTGGAAGAGCAGGACAGCCCTGGGCTTGGGGTTCAGAGGAAGGGCCGGGAATGTGGTGTTTTGCTGGTGCTGTGAGGACACTCTGGAGCTCTCTGAGCAGGGAGTGACATATGCACATCTGTGCCCCAGAGGTGGGCTAATAGTGACAGCTGGTGTGCACTGAGGACTTACGCAGTGCTAGGCAGAGTGCCATGGGTTTAGCACACACTCTCTCACCACATTTAACTGAGAAAACTGAAGCACAGAGAGGTTAGGCTACTTGCCCAATGTCACCCAGCTAGTAAATGACAGAGCCAATATTTGCACCCAGGCACCCTAGCTCCCTGATGATTTTCATCAGGGCACCATGACACTGTGAACAGTGGTGCCAGGGGCCTGGAACACTGTCGTCACAGCTAAGTCTGGCTTCCCCAGGTGGTGAGAAGACATCAATGGCCATCTCAGTGCTCCTGGCCCAGTCTGTCTTCCTGCTGCTCATTTCCAAGCGGCTGCCTGCTACATCCATAGCCATCCCTCTTATTGGCAAGTGAGTGCCATCCACACTCAGCCCTGCCTGCTCTCTTGGCCTGGCCCTGGAGGCTCCAGCCTTACTATGTGCCCACAGGTTCCTGCTCTTTGGCATGGTGCTGGTCGCCATGGTCGTGGTGATCTGTGTCATCGTGCTCAACATCCACTTCCGCACACCCAGCACCCACGTGCTCTCTGAGGGGGTCAGGAAGGTAAGTGCCCTCAATGGGCAAAAGCTAGACATTGTCCAAGGCCATTTGCAGACCAGGTAAAGATGGATGAGCACCCAGCATGCAGAGGCACACCTGGTACAGGTGAGCCCTCCTGGCCACTGCAGGGCCAGCTGACCATTACGGGCTAGCTGAAGGTAGTTCAGCAATTCTTTCAGCATTTGAAGGGAGAACTCTCAGTATTTGAGACATTTGTCTTATTTTTTGTTTTTAGTATTCCTTGTCTTTTTTTCTTTCTTTCCTTTTTTTTTGAGACAGTCTCAATCTGTCACCCTGGGTAGAGTGCCGTGACATCATAGCTCACAGCAACTTCAAACTCTTGGGTTTAAGCAATCCTCTTGCCTCAGCCTCCCAAGTAGCTGGGACTACAGGCATGTGCCTCCATCCCTGGCTAGTCTTTACATTTTTATTTTATTTATTTATTTATTTATTTTTGCAACAGAGTCTCACTCTGTCATCCTGGGTAGAGTGCTGTGGCATCACAGCTTACAGCAACCTCCAACTCTTGGACTCAAGCGATTCTCCTGCTTCCGCCTCCCAAGTAGCTGGGATTACAGGCGCCTGCCACAATGCCTGGCTATTTTTTTTTTGGTTGCAGCCATCATTGTTGTTTGGGAGGCCCAGGCTGGATTCGAACCTTCCAGCTCAGGTGTATGTGGCCGGTGCCTTAGCTGCTTGAGCCACAGGCGCTGAGCCTACATTCTTAGTAGAGACAGGGTCTCACTCTTGCTCAAGCTAGTCTTAAACTCCTGAGCTCAAGTAATCCTCCCCCCTCGACCTCCCAGAGTACTAGGATTACAGGGGTGAGCCACCGTGCCCAGCCTTAGTATTCCTTTTCAATGAAGGTTTCTGCTCTGAACTGTGAATGGTGAGGGAGTGTTGGGAGAAACCTGCATGTCCCTCAGTGAGGAGACCGGGTGGGGGTTGGGGATAAATGACTGGAAGGCACTACATGGCTGATAGGAATAGAGGTGCAGACATTAGGTTGTATAAAGTTCACCCCGTGTCTGCAACATGGGCCTTTCTTATGTTCTTTTGACACTGCCGCAGCTCTTCCTGGAGACCCTGCCCAAGTTCCTGCACATGTCTAGCCCGGCAGAGGATGGGCCCCAACTTGGGGCCCTGGTCCGGAGAAGCAGCTCCCTGGGCTACATCTCCAAGGCTGAGGAGTACTTCTTACTCAAGTCCCGCAGTGACCTCATGTTCGAGAAGCAGTCAGAGCGGCACGGGCTGGCCCGGCGCCTCACCACTGCACGTGAGTGCCCCAGGGTCTTGGGCTTTGACCCATCTGTGGGAGGTGGGTGGAGCAGGTCTCATGCCCCCTCTGGCCACTTGTCCACAGGCCAGCCCCCAACAAACTCTGAGCAGGCCCAGCAGGAACTCCTCAGTGAGCTGAGGCCAGCTGTGGATGGGGCAAACTTCATTGTTAACCACATGAGGGACCAGAACAATTACAATGAGGTGAGTGGCCATGGGGCTGCCATGTGCAGGCACTCAAGGAGTGCACTGATTGTTTCCTCTCTTAAGAGAGAACAGTTCCTTCAAACATGTACCAACTTAGATGAGAGAGTTCCTGCTGGGTGCAGATTTCAGGCCCCCCCAGAGAAGGAGAACATCTGCTTACAGCCCCATAGTAGCACCTTGGCCCAGGGACACACTGAAGGGCACACAAAGGCACCCAGCTCCACCCTGTCCAGGCCATGCTCTGGACATCCCTTAGGGTCTTTTCTTTTTCCTTGTTGCCAATCATTTTCTGTCCCCGCCCAGCTCCAAGCCTGATACTCTGGATGGAGCCTGACATTAAAAGGTAGTCATATATGGTTATTCAATATTATACAAAATTTCAACATTCTCTCCTGAGAAACAGCACCCTTCTTCCAGTTCACATATGAGCTAGCAGCGACCCCGAGAGACCCTTGGTGCCCTGCTTTTCCGTAGTTCCCTAGACCCCCATGGTAATGTGTAACTCCTCAATGGACAGAGTGACCAGTCCTGCCTGTGGCCAGAGGGGCCTGTCCCGTGCTGAGGACATGCCAGCATGTCTCATCTGCTGTGAGGTGGCCCCACAGATATGCCATGCCTCTGTCTCTGCAGTTAGGGGGTAGGGCTGTGTGATTCAGAGCCCTCCTCACCTCATTGTCTCTGCCCTGTCTACAGGAGAAGGACAGCTGGAACCAGGTGGCCCGCACAGTGGACCGCCTCTGCCTGTTCGTGGTGGCACCCATCATGGTAGTGGGTACAGCTTGGATCTTCCTGCAGGGTGTCTACAACCAGCCCCCACCTCAGCCTTTTCCCGGGGACCCCTACTCCTACCGAGAGCAGGACAAGCGTTTCATCTAGGGGGGTCTTGTGGGGGCAGATATGTGGTGGGGGGTCTGAGAGGATCCTGCATGTGACTGAGAGGATTAGAACAGGCCCAGAGGGCCAGTTATTCACTTCCTTGATGTATAGGCTTGGGGCTCTAGGATGGCCAGCTCTTGGCCCTGTGCTTATGCCCCTCAATCTGGTGTGGATGCCAAGAAAGGGAGGGAGAAGCTCCATTCCCCAGGAGCTACCAAGAGTGGCTGCAGCTGGAGGAGTGGGCAGGATGATTTGCTGAAGGCAGGAGGCTGCCTCAAGGCCAGGTAGGTTGATGCTCAGGCTTGCCTTATGGAGAGCTGAGAGGTTAGGCAGGAAGTGGGGCAGAGCAGGCAGGAAGCTGCACCCTCACTGCCTCCTCCCACCTACCCCCAACCTCACTGGGTCAGAAGCTGGGAAAACCTCCCTCTCCCTAGGCCCCGGAGGGAAGGAGGTTTTTTGCACAGTAGGAGCATGGGGTTCTAGAGTGTCCTTCTCCAGCCTTTTCTGCCTTGACTACTATGTGTCTGGGTCCCTCTGGGAAGCTGAGGACTGGAGCAGAAGGGTTAGGTTTTTACCCACAAAGGTTCAGGGCCAGCCTGAGATCACATGCACAATTTTAGAGCATTGAAACTCAACACACCCCTTCCCAAATAATCCCTCTCAGCACTTCCTCCTCTCCAAAGTAGGGTTGCCATGAAATATTTGGGACATATATATACTAAAAAATTACTGATTATCTAAAAGTTGTCCCATTATTTTTATTTATGAAATCTAACAACCCTACCCCAAAGGGAGCCCCACTCAATCCCATCCTGAGAGCTATCTGCCAAGACTGTGGGAGGTGGGAGATGTGAGTCTGTGTGGCAGCCTCCCTCTGGAGTGACCCTAGTGACCCACCTCCTAGCAGTCACACCGTATACAGAGCCCTCTACACTGGACCAGGCTGGGTCAGTGTAGACAAAGGAATGAGACAGAAGTGATGGCAAATCACTTTCAGACTAGGTTACAAAAGACTCTGTGGCTACTTTCTCACTCACTCTCACATCAGTGGGACCTCTCACTTGGGGAGCCAGTGAATGCTTTAAAGAGCCCCAAGGAGAGGCCCTTGTGGCAAGGAACAGATACATCCTGTCAACAGCCATGTGAGTGAATTTGGAAGTGGCTTCTCCAGCCCAGTAGGGCCTTCAGATGAGATCACAGCCTCCCTCAAGTTGTTCAGTAGACAACTTGACTGCAGGCCCATTCCTGAAACACCCAGCTAAGCTGCTTCTGGATTCCTGACTCTCAAAAGCCATATGGGATAATAAATGTTCATTGTTTTAAGCAATGAAGTTTTTTAGTAATTCATCTTGTTAGCAGTGTGACCTTGGGTAAACCACGTCTCTTAGCTTCAATTTTCTCATCTGCAAAATGTGTACATAATAGTCCTACTCATGGGAAATGGTGAAAATCAAATTTTCAGTAGGAGTAAAGGTGTGACTTGCAAATTTAAGGGGTGGTTATTCATCCTATTCCTCCTGTGTGGGCTTGGGTCACAGAAGCTGGGATTCCGAGGGCCCCTACAATGACCTCATGTCCAGGTCTCCTGCATCTGAGCCTGCAAGGATTAGAACAGGTCATAGAAGGCCCAGTTATCCACCTCTTTGATGTGGAGGCAGGCTTGGGGTCTTCACAGCTCAACCCATTTTCATCACAGGGCATCGGTAACCTCATTAGTTCAGATATAGAGGTCAGCTTTTTAATCTTTAGATGTATTTAAAATGAAAACTGATCCAGTTACTTCTGACTTCCAGTATGAATGGTGCACAAACTCAAGGCACAAATATTTCATTTTCCCCTCAGAATAGGAAAGCCCATCTTGGACTCACACCTGTCAGATGAGCCAAAAGTCCAGAATTTCCCAGGAACGTGTTCCACCAACTCAGGGAGGGTCCCTGTGTCAAGCAGAGATGAGAGGGGGACCTGCATTCAAGGCCCTATGCCATGGTCTCTCCTTCTCTCTGCCACACGGTGGCAATGTTGGCAGCTAATTTTAGGCCAACCATCGAGAGAGTCCTCAGTTGTGTCATTCCCTGCTTAGGTGGCTGTGAACCTTCCAGACAATCCCTGATTGCCACACACAACCAAGGGTGACTCTTGTGTAGGCTCCCAGAGTCACAGCAGTTTCCACCAGCAGCATCCACCATTGGTCCACTCTGATCAACATGGAACTCAATCTCTTTCCCTCCCCAGGAAGTCCACTCACAGGAACAGCTTCTGGGAAGCCAAACAGGGCTCCTACATTCTCTTCAGACCCCTAGGGCTACCCACTCTCTTTTGATGGGTGGCAAATCAGTTAGGAATGAATTGGGCTGCAAGAAACAGAAAAACCAATGAACCATAACTTTAAAAAGTACAGTTTCTTTTTTCTCATATAATGAGAATCTCAAGGCTGTGGTGGCTACACTGGCTGAGGTGTCCAACAAAGCTACCAGGGATCCAGGCTCTGCTGCCTGCTCAGCCCTGCTCTGTGGCATGTTGGCTTTCATCCTCCAACCTGCTGCCTCTAAGCTATGAGCTGTACTTTGTACCTATGTTCAGGGAGAAAAGGAGGCAGCCATTTCTGACCCCACTAATCAAGAAGCAAACCTTTCCCATGAAGTCCCTGCAGACATCCTACTAGTCTGAAGGGAGCGTGGGAAATGAGTATTTAGCTCTTTCTGCCTTTAAAGAGAAAGTAGCAATGGAGAACTAGTTGTTAGGCACTGCGTGATGTCTACTGATGATTTTCTCTTTAGTTTGAGACAGAGTCTCACTCTGTTGCCCTGGGGTAGATTCCTGTGGTATCAGCATAGCTCACAGCAACCTCAAACTCTTGGGCTCAAATAATCCTCTTGCTTCAGCTTCCCGAGTAGCTGGGACTACAGACGTCCATCACAATGCCTGGCTAATTTTTATATTTTGTTAGTAGAGATGGGGTCTTGCTCTTGCTCAGGTTGGTCTTGAACTCCTGAGCTCAGGTAATCTGCCCATCTCAGCCTCCCAGAGTGCTAGGATTGATGATTTTCTCCTAATGGACCCTGTCCCTCCATACTTAATCCCTCCAGTAAAGTGCCACTCCTCACAAATGACTCTCACTCCTATGACCAAGGAAGCTTCTCTGTCCTCTCTCCAAGAACAGAGAAGGGAGGAAACAGGAACACATGTCTTTTTTATTATTATTAAATCATAGCTGTGTACATTAATGCAATCACGGGGTATGGTGTGGTGTTTTCATATACATTTTGAAATACTCTCATCAAACTGGTTAATGTAGTCTTTATGTCATTCTCTTAGTTATTGAGTCAAGACATTCATACTCTGCTTTTATAAAGATTCACTTGTACCCTTGTAGGATAAGGGAGCACATGTCTTAATACAGAGAGAGGCAGCATAATTCACAGGGGAAATCAGTCCCATAACCTCCCCCCCACACACACCTGTGGGGAAGGAAAAAGGAAGTCAGAGATGTGCAAGCATCAGCCTAGGGTGGACCAAGGGATGGGGGACATACATGACCCATTATTTGGCATTGCTTCATGACAGAGGCCATTAATGATCTTGGGGAAAGTATGGGCCCAGGAGGGAGGAGAGGGTTGGAGAGAGCTAGCTCTATACCAAAGGGGAAGGGAACTGAGACTTGGGGAGTGGGCACCAGAGGGCAAAATGGGGAGGCAAGGGGAGAAGGAGACAGTAGCTTTGGAAACTCCAGGGAAAGTGGGCTACATGAAAGATGCTCGTGAGAGTGATACTTTCAGAGGGGAGGCAAAGAAAACTGGGTGTATGGCCCAAGCAGGACTGAATACAAGGATGGCAGATGAGCCACCCACAGAGTAACTCAGTGGAATAAAGGCAATGCCAGAGATGCCAGGGTGGGGCAGGTGCCACCACTACTAGCCCCCACCCACACCCCATGAAGTCCTGGTCAGGATGGGAGGGACCTGAGGCCCTGCTGCCAGGGGCTGGATTCTGAGCTGACCTCCTGTGGGCCTCTAAGGACAGAGCACCTCGGCCGACTTCCAGTTTTCTGGCACAATAGAAATGCTGTGGACATCAGCATCAGTTAGGGGAGGCTTTCCCTCCAGCCCTGGGAGGCAGCCTCCAGGGGGTGTGGCACATAAGAGAACTCAAGATTTCTGTCTTGTCCACAAAAGAGACATGCTGACCTGTCTCCTTGGAAAAGGTGGCCAAAGGGCAGGAGGCCTGAGCCCATGGCCACACCAGCAGTGAGGCCCTTGGTTCCCAGATCAGCCTCAGCCTCACCTTTTACCCATCACAAACCACAAAATATACAGGGCTCATTTCCAGCCCTTCCCTTTCCTCCATTCCCTCTATCTGACTCTGGGGGCACAGCCTCAACTCTTGTCCACTACCTGCCCCCACTGGACTGTGAGTTGTTACGGGGAGGCTTATCCTGGTCTCCCTGGCCTTGCGCTGTGTCTGCCACATGCGGGGGACTATGTTGGATAATTTAATAAATACTGAGGAGCCAGGGCTGCACGCATAGCTCAGTGGGTAGGGCACCAGCTACATACACCAGAGCTGGAGGGTTCGAACCTGGCTCGGCCCAGCTAAACAACAATGACAACTGCAACAAAAAAAATAGCACCAGCTACTTGGAAGGCAAGAGAATCACTTAAGCCCAAGAGTTTGAGATTGCTTTGAGCTGTGCCCACAGACAACATAGTGAGACTCTGTCTCAAAAAAATAAAATAAAATCAATACTGAGGAGCCTCCATTCAGGGGCTGTCTTAGTCTCAAGAGCCCCAAGTTCTAGATCTTTCTCAGCCCTTCTTACTAGGTATGTGTATCCTGTCCCAGGGCAGGAGAAGACATGGGCCAGGCACTATTATTTGTGTGAAGGCATCAGAGTCTGTAACACATCTCGCTCCCAGCCACTCTTCCCTTGGTGTTAGGGCCCCATGGAGTGACCCACAAGATGTCAGGCTGGTGGGGGAGGTTTGGGGTCTTTAACTACATAACAGAGAAACTCAAGTATAAAACGTGCCTACTCAACAGACTTCTTATCTGCCCAGATCCTGACTCCCTGGAGGGAACAGGAGGAGGGAGCCAGTGTCAGTCCCTCTGGAGCCTGGGTCAGGTTCCTTGGTGACCTGCCTTTCTCTCTCACACTCTGCTATCCCTGGCTGTGTCCTTAGCACTCAGCTGGAAAACAGATATAGGACTGGGACAACTGAGTCTGAGATTGGGGATGGAGGGTGAGCCATCTCTGCTGGGGTAGACGAAGCCCCTCTCTCCCCTCCCAGGTAACCTGAGCCCAGCATTGTGTCCATCCTGAACAGCTGACAATGCTGTGGTCAGACAGCTGGTGGGGCTGGGCCAGGCAGGCAGGCCAGGGTGGGAGTGTAGGCTGTTATATGACACCCAGTGCCCAGGGTTATATGTTATATGCCTGCCCCAGACCAGGAGAACTGTCATCACACCCTGTCACTGCAGAGAGCTGAGACACCATGCACAGGGGCCGGGGGCTGCTTCTTCTCCTTCTGCTGGGGGCCGCCTGCCTGGGTGAGACACAAGGGGTACTGGGGCCTGGGAGCCCAGAGCAGGGGTCCAAGGCCTCGGGTGATGGGGAGGCTGGAAGGGTATAGAGGCCTGCCCAAGCCTGGCTCCCCGAGCCTCCACTTTCTCTCCCATGGCCTTGCCCTGCTTTCTGCCTCAAAGCTCCTGCCATGGGCTTATGGCTATCTGTTGCAGGGTCCTGGGGCCGGAACCAGGAGGAACGCCTGCTTGCAGACCTGATGCGTGACTACAACCCCCAGCTGCGGCCTGCTGAGCGTGACTCAGACGTGGTCAATGTCAGCCTGAAGCTCACCCTCACCAACCTCATCTCCCTGGTGAGCTGCAGGAGGGAAGGACAGGCTAGGCCTCTGGGAGCTGCTGGGGAGAGACCAGGGGGTCTGGAAAACTCTCATGGGTTGTGGGGATCTGTTTGGCTCCATTAAGTGGCCTATAGGGACTGGTATCTGGGGGGGGGGCAAGCTGTGAAGGGCTTAGCTCTCCACTCTGCACCCCCAGAATGAACGAGAGGAGGCCCTCACCACTAACGTCTGGATAGAGATGGTGAGAACTCAACCTGCCACCCTCCAATGAGGGCCTCCATCCTGGTGCCTCAAGGCCTCCTTGGAGCTGCCTGCCCCTCCCTGCCCCTTCTGTCTCCCTGTTTAACTCCCACGCCTGGGGGCATAGTGCAGCGAGAGTGGAGGCCTGGCAACCACGTGTCCCCCTGCAGCAGTGGTGTGACTACCGCCTGCGCTGGGATCCACAAGACTACGACGGCCTGTGGGTGCTGAGGGTGCCTTCTACCATGGTGTGGCGGCCAGACATCGTGCTGGAAAACAAGTGAGGAGGGGGTTCAGGCAGGGATGGGGGAAAGGACACAGGATCAGGGCCCAGCAGAACAAGGGAAAGCAGCTCTGGGAAAACAGAAAGATGAGCAGAGGGTGCAGACCAGGTGCCTGCAGGGGCAGAGGACCAGACATAGTGGGTGCTGGGGTCAGGGACCTAGGGACAGCTCTGACACTGCACCAGGCTCCCTTCCCTCTGGGTCAGGCCACTCGGGTGGGCTGCTCCCCTCCCTGTAACATGGGGCCACTGCCAGCTCCTAGAGAAGCCGGCAGGTGTCAACAAGACAGGCATGGAAAGTGTGTCTTTCAGGCTGAAAGAGCTTAACAGATGTTAGTCGCTGTTGCTACCATTATTGTTGTTACTATCCTTAAAGAAAGTGGGAGAAAGAGAAGCAGGCTAGGAGGCGGGCAAGGGAGCCTGGCCTGGTGGGTCTGGGTGGCAGGGAGATTGTTGGAGGCATGCAGTGGTTCCAGGTGGGGACCAGTCAGCAACAGGGCAGAGGGCTGTTCTGGGGCTGTCGGGTCTGCACCTCCAGCTTGGCGGCCTGCCCTGCCCACAGCGTGGATGGTGTCTTCGAGGTGGCCCTTTACTGCAATGTGCTTGTGTCCCCTGATGGCTGCATCTACTGGCTGCCACCTGCCATCTTCCGCTCCTCCTGCTCCATCTCAGTCACCTACTTCCCATTCGACTGGCAGAACTGCTCTCTTGTCTTCCAGTGAGGCCATGTGTGTGTGTGGGGGGGGGATTCAGGGAGCCACCTAGGAGGGGCCTGGGCAGCAGTGGAGGACTCATGGCAGCACCTAGAGGCCAGAGGCCTGGTGCCATCTCTCCTGAGCCTCTATGCCCATCTCAGGCCAAGTGCTCAAGTTCTCCCTTCTAAGCCTCAGGACCCTCGCTCATCCTCCTTCACTGCCTCCGTTTCAGAAAAGTAGGGGAGAAGGAACATCTGGGGTATGGGTGAGAAATAATACCTGGGGTGTGTAGTGTATGGGTGAGAGATAACATCTGGGGTGTGGGGTGTGGGTGAGAAGTAACATCTGGAGTGTGGCGTATGTGGGTGAGAGGGCACACACACACAAAACCACTATATGCTACAGGCCCAGGGCCAGAGCTGTCTTGCCAGGGACCAGGCTCAGCAGATTCTGGGTGAAGCCTGTATGTGACCAAGCCTCACCTGGAGGCCTCCAGTCCAATCTCCTTGTACATAAATGTGGAAAGGGGGACCTGGGTGGGGGCTGTCCTGCATTTTAGAAAAGCAGTCTTTTTATAAGGAAACCTGGCAGGGAGCAAGACCCCCTAGATAAACAGACCGAGGGGTCTTTTGGTGGGCATGTACATTGTAATCCTCAGTCCTGCTGTCCCAGGGAGTGAGAGGGATGCATGCAGAGTGGCCCTGGGTCTTTAGGCCAGGCAGGGCACTGAGCTTCAGCCTCCCAGCCTTTCAACTCAAACTTCCCCAACCCCAGAAAACCCCTTCACTCCCTCCATCTCCACCACTGGGGTTTGCAGAGAACTCAGAAGCATGGGGCTGCATTTTTCAAAGCAAAGCCACCCACAATTACCCTTATGTGACCATCTCTGTGATCTCAGCAGGTCCACCTACACTCACATTTAGCCTCTTTCCTTGGTGCCTCTAGGTCGCAGACCTATGGCACCAATGAGATTGATCTGCAGTTGAGTCAGGAAGATGGCCAGACCATCGAATGGATTTTCATTGACCCTGAGGCTTTCACAGGTAACCCCCTACCTGGGGGCTCCCCAGGCAGCCTTGTCTAGGGTTCTTGCCTGACCTGGCTGCAGGGGCAAGGCCAGACCAAGGTGTTGCTCCTCTCATGTAACTCAAAAGAAAAATTAAACCATGAAATAAGCATTTAAAATGGTCCAAGACATTTCTATTTCTTGTGATAATGGTACACATTTTGGAGGAAGGGATCAAGTATCCACTCTCCCACGTCAGGCTGTCCTTGGAGAGTGTGCCTCTGCCCCTGTTCTATAGGGTGCATGCCACCCCTGCAGTGGGCTCAAGTGGGTTGCAGGGATCTGCCCAGCCCACATTCCCCATGCCCCCCACCACCTGCAGAGAATGGGGAGTGGGCCATCCGGCACCGGCCAGCCAAGATGCTGCTTGACACAGCAGCCCCAGCAGAGGAGGCGGGCCCCCAGAAGGTGGTGTTCTACCTGCTCATCCAGCGCAAGCCCCTCTTCTACATCATCAACATCATCACCCCCTGTGTGCTCATCTCCTCTGTGGCCATCCTCATCTACTTCCTTCCTGCCAAAGGTAACTGGAACCTAGGGAGGGGAGCCATGCCTCATCCAGCATCACAGAGGACACATGGGAGGCCAGGGCAGGCACAGAGTGACACCACAACCCAGGACAGGGGGCAGCGGGCTCCTTCTGGGGTGGGGATAGGGGTTCCTCTGTGGGTTGGGGGGGGTGTAGACCTGCTATGAGGGCCTCTCCATCACATGCAGCTGGAGGTCAGAAGTGTACTGTCGCCATCAACGTGCTCCTGGCCCAGACTGTCTTCCTCTTCCTTGTGGCCAAGAAGGTGCCTGAGACCTCCCAGGCAGTGCCACTCATCAGCAAGTGAGGCTGGCCCACCCTCCCCTCCCCTCCTCACTCCAGGGGACCTGAGGGAAGCAGCTGCTAAGGCTAGGGGTGGCATCGCATCTGGGTATAAGGTGCTTAAGGGCCACCCCAGCCCCCTCCCACCCACCCCAACAGATACCTGACCTTCCTCTTGGTGGTGACCATCCTTATCGTCGTGAATGCTGTGGTGGTGCTCAATGTGTCCTTGCGGTCCCCCCACACACACTCCATGGCCCAAGGGGTCCGAAAGGTAAGGCCCTCCCAGCCCTTTCCAGCATCTTCCTGTCCTCTGTGCTCCCTCTGTGCCTGTCCCTGGCCATATTCCTCACCTGCAGGAGACAGCAGTAAATCTGCCCATGTGTAAATTGAAGCATGTGCCAAAGTTACTAGCTGCTAGGGTATTACTAACTTACTGGCCAGGTGCAGGGGTTCATGCCTGTAATCACAGCACTCTGAGAGGCCAAAGCAGGAGGATCACTTGAGCCCAAGAATCTGAGGTTGGAGTGAACTATGATCATACCACTGTACTCCAGCTTGTGTGATGGAGCAAGACCCTGTCTCCAACCACCCCCCCGAACCATATTTACCTTATTTAATCTTTATACACCCTTATCAAGTGGGCATTATTATCATCTCTATTTTACAGATGAGGAAATAGGCACAGAAAAGTGCTGCCCAAGGTCATACAGCTAGAAAGTGGAGGTGGCAGGATTCTGCTCAGGCAGTCTGATTCCAGAGTCTGTGTGCTTGGCAGCCCACCTGCAGGAGTCTGCTGGGCTCTTGCCACTCATGCAGATTCCCAGGTCCACCCAGAGCACCCTAGGCCAGAATAGCAAGGGGGTGGGGAATAGGAATCTTGTGTGTTTGTAACAAGCACCCTGGTGGATTCTGACATGCACAAAAGTTAGGGGACCCAGAGTTCACATCCAGAAAGGAATAGTCAAGCTGTGATAGGGCTAGGTGACTGACTGCTTCCTCAGGGCCCTGGCAGCATCAGCCCTTTGTGACAACTTCCAGCTTCTGCTCTGCAACTCAGCCTGGTTGCCCAAGCTAAGCCGCCCAGAACAACTGGTGTTGTCATTCTCTCCAGGTGTTCCTGGGGCTCCTGCCCCAGCTGCTGCGGATGCATGTTCGCCTGCTGGCCCCAGCAGCTGTGCAGGTCACCCAGTCCAGGCTACAGAATGGCTTTTCCTCAGGGTGGTCAATCACAACTGGAGAGGAAGTAGCCCTCTGCCTGCCTCGCAGTGAACTCCTCTTCCAGCAGAGGCAGCATCACAGGCTGGTGAGGGCAGCACTGGAGAAAATAGGTGAGGCACAGCAGGTGCAACAATGGAGACACTCCTTTCCACGGAGCCTAGATAGGGTGCCAGGTACAACACATGAGTATTGGACAAGTGTCCGAGGGAAGGAGAGAGGGGTTGCAGACCCTAGGAAAGGCCATTTTCCCTCCCTGTTTCTCCTCCATTCTACTCCTAAACCTTACCTCTCCCAACCAGAGAAAGGCCCGGAGACTGGGCAGAGCCAGGAGTTCTGTGGCAGCCTGAAGCAGGCCGCCCCGGCCATCCAGGCCTGTGTACAAGCCTGCAACCTCATTGCCCGTGCCCGGCACCAGCAGAGTCACTTTGACAGTGTAAGCTGTGTTGGGGTAGAGTGGGGCAAGTACCTGGGCTTGGACCTGTGATTGGGCAGGACAGTGGGATTGCTAAGGCAGGGCAGCGGAACGGAAAAAGCAGAGCAGGGAACAGGGAGGGGGAAAGACATCAGGGCCAGGGGACCATGGAAGAAGCTACCAGTTAAGACCTGGACATAGGGGAGAGGGCCAAGGAAATGGAAAATGGTGGCCTGCTGGAAGCCCAAGGATGGTAGAGGGATCCAGGGTAGGTTTGGTGCCACTGCTGGTCATCCCACATCCTGCTTCCTGCCATCAGGGAAACGAGGAATGGTTCTTGATAGGTCGCGTGCTGGACCGTGTCTGCTTCTTAGCCATGCTCTCGCTCTTCATCTGTGGTACTACTGGCATCTTCCTCATGGCCCACTACAACCAGGTACCCACCCTGCCATTCCCTGGAGACCCTCGCCCCTATCTGCCCTCGCCAGACTGAGTCAACCAATTGCTGCTGGGCATGTGGGAGTCATCTATGTGGGCCACGTGGCCAAGGTCATGACCATGCTCCTTGGAAAGTGCCCATCACTTTCCCATCATGCTCCTTGGAAAGTGCCCAACTGTGGAAGCCAAAAAAGTCTCAGAAAAACTGGAGAAATAAAGAACTGGAGTGGACCCCCTGCAGTGGCTGTGGTCAGGGTACGCTGTTGGGGTCAGCACCCATGTGGCATTGCTAGCTCATCCTGGCACTAACAACTCCCCCAGTTAGTGAACCCCCCTCCCTGCAACAAAACTTATCAATTCCCATCATTTCAAAAGCCTAAGGACTCTTATTTTGTATGATGCCCCTGTCAAGGTCCTAACCTTTTCTGCTCGGCTGGCAGAGTCCTCCCTAATGCAGGGCAGAAAAGGGAAGTATGCAGCAAGGCAGCCAAGGCTGTCTTGGAAGAAGGGCAGCAGTCCCCACCAGCTGCTATCTCCCTCCTCTGCCTTCTGGGTGCAATAGTACCCAGTATTCATCTGCACCAGTGGTTTTCCACTCATGTGCATTTTTTTCCATTGATCACAAAAGCATTGAGTTTTGTTATTTTTTTTAAGATAAGCTCTATTCTTAATATTATAGACAAGCAGGGGTCACTATTTCCCCACATTTCATATGGCACAGTAAGGAACTGATGCAAAAAACGAGGTTTAGAATCCACAATTCTGGACTGTGACTCAGTATCAGACACTCTAAGAAAGAGTCTGTGGCCCTTCTTCCCAAAGGTCCTGGCATTCACACTGATCCCAGAGATGGCTGAGATAAAGAAGAGCCAGGCAGGGAAGCTTTACATTAATAGGGAGGCACTGAGCCCCACCTTCCAGGAAGAAACTCAATTGGCCTCCCCTAGCCCCACATACCAGGAAATAAAATAACCAGCTGAGGTCCTCCTAGAGGAGAGACAAGGCCCTGCCCTGAGGACAGCTAGGGCCTGAGCTCTGCTGGTGACCAAGGGGGAACCTTGGGAAAGTCACTTATGCTCCTTGAGCCTGTTTCCTCACCTGTACATACGGGCACAAGTATCTTTCCTATCTACCTCACTGAAGGATCAAAAGTATAGGAAAGGGTGATTCCAAAATGTGAAAGTGCCACATAAAAGCCTGACAATAGGATGTGTTGGGGGAGGGGAACCCAGAAATATACGATTGCTGGCCTTGGGGCTCAATCATCAGTGGATTCATTTTACTTACTGCAGTGTGACTATGTGTGCCCATGTGCAATGTGAGCAGTCAGGGCTGCAGAGTCCTGTGGATGGGGGCAGAGGGAGCGCCATTCAGGAGGCAACATGATGACAGTGTGACCATGTCAGGTTCTTCTAAGCCCCTTACCAGCTTTGTCACCTGGTACAAGCTCAGCTCCTAGAACACTATCTACCATTACTGTAGACTACCATGTCTCAAGCCTGACACTGTCTTGCTGAATCCACAGTAACCTGAAGAGGTAGGTACAGGCAAACCTAGGAGATGTTGAAGGGTCAGTTCCAGATCACAAAGCAGGCCACATGAATTTTTTGGTTTCCTAGTACCTATAAAAGTTATGTTCACATTATAGTCTAGTAAGTGTGCAACAGCATTCTGTCTAAAAAACAATGTATATACTTTAATTAAAAAACACTTTATTGTCAAAAAAAGTTAATGATTATCTGAGCCTTCAGCAAGTCGTAACCTTTTTGCTGGTGGAGGATCTTGCCTTGATGTTGATGGCTGCTGACTGATCAGGGTGGTAGCTGATGAAGGATGAGGTGGCTGAGGCAATTTCTTAAAACAAGACAATGAAGTTTGCTGCATTGATTGACTCTTGCTTTCATGAAATATTTCTCTGTAGCATGCAATGCTGTTTGATAGCATTTTACCCACAGCAGAACTTCTTTCAAAATTGGAGTCAATCCTCTCAAACCCTGCTGCTGCTTTATCAACTAAGTTTATGTAATATTCTAATTCCTTTGTTGTCCTTTCAATGAGGTTCACAGAATTCTTACCAGGAGTACATTGCATCTCAAGAAACCACTTTTTTTGCTTATCCAGAAGAAGCAACTCCTCATCTGTTAAAGTTCTATTATGAGATTGCAACAATTCAGTCACATCCTCAGGCTCTACTTCCAATTCTCTTGCTATTTCCACCACATCTGCTGATACTTCCTCCACTGAAGCCTTAAATCCCTCAACATCATCCATTAGGGTTGGAATCAACTTCTTCCAAACTCCAGTTAACGTTGACATTTTGACCTCCTCCCATGAATCACGAATGTTCTTAATGGCATCTAAAATGGTGAATCCTTTCCAGAAGTTTTTCAATTTGCTTTGCCCAGATCCATTAGAGGAATCACTGTCTATGGCAGCAATAGCCTTATGGAATGTATTTCTTAAATAGTAAGACTTGAAAGTAGAAATTACTCCTTGATTCATGGGCTGCAGATTGGATGTCATGTTAGCAGGCATGAAGACAACATTAATTTCCTTGTACATCTCCATCAGAGCTGTTGAGTGACTAGGTGCACTGTCAACAAGCAGTAATATTTTGAAAGGAATTTTTTTTTCTGAGCAGTAGGTCTCAACAGTGGGCTTAAAATATTCGATGAACCATGCTGTAAACAGATGTGCTGTCATCTGGGCTTTGCTGTTCCATTTATAGAGCACAGGTAGAGTTGATTTAGCATAATTCTTAAGGGCCCTAGGATTTTCAGAATGGTAAATGAGCATTGGCTTCAACTTGAAGTCACCAGTTGCATTGGCCCCTAACAGGAGAGTCAGCCTGTCCCTTGAAGCTTTGAAGCCAGGCATTGACTTCTCCTCTCTAGCTATTAAAGTCTTAGATGGCATTTTCTTCCAATAGAAGGCTGTTTCATCTACATTGAAAATCTGTTGTTTAGTGTAGCCACCTTCATCAATTATATTAGCTAGCACTTCTGTATAATTTGCTGCAACTTCTACATCAGCACTTGCAGCTTCACCTTGTGCTTTTATGTCATGGAAACGGCTTCTTTCCTTAAACCTCATGAACCAACCTCTGCTAGCTCCAAACTTTTCTTCCGCAGCTTTCTCACCTCTCTCAGCTTTCATAGAATTGAAGAGAGTTAGAGCCTTAATTTGGATTTGGCTTTGGCTTAAGGTAATGTTGTGGCTGGTTTGATCTTCTATCCAGACCACTAAAACTTTCTCCATGTCAGCAATAAGGCTGTTTCTCTTTCTTATCATTCGTGTATTCATTGGAGTAGCACTTTTAATTTCCTTTAAGAACTTTTCCTTTGCATTCACTACTTGACTAACTGTTTGGCGCAAGAGGCCTAGTTTTCGGCCTATCTCAGCTTTGGACATGCCTTCCTCACTGAGCTTAATCATTTCTAATTTTTGACTCAAAGTGAGAGAGGTGCGGCTCTTCCTTTCACTTGTGCACTTAGAGGCCATTGTACGATTATTCATTGGCCTAATTTCAATATTATTATGTCTCAGAGAATAGGGAGGACTGAGAAGAGGAATGGGGAATGGTCTTTCAAGGGACTGGTCAGAACATACACAACACTTACTGCTTAAGTTCACTATCTTATTTGGGTCCAGTATGGGTGCCCTCAGACAATTACAATAGTAACATCAAAGATCACTGATCACCACAATAGATAAAAATAATGATAAAGTTTAAAATATTTCAAGAATTACCGAAATGTAATAGAGACACGTTAGAAATGTAATGCAGTGGACACGCTGTTGGAAAAATGGCGCCGATAGACTTGCTCCACTCACGGTTGCCACAAACCTTCAATTTGTAAAAAACGCAGTGTCAGCGAAGCAATAAAACGAGGTATGCCAGGACGGTAGTACAGTAGCGACGCTGAGAGAGCGAAAGGAGCCTCCAAGAGGTTAAGAGATGCCAGAGGGTGAGGCCGTACTGGAGTTGGAGTTGGGATTTTTACCAAGCAGCGAGTCCAGAGCCCGCGCTGTCAACGACGCCGTGCTGCTTTCTTTTCTGAGCCGCGGCGGGAGGGGCCAGCGCGCGCTCCCTTAGGCGGCGGGCGACCCACAGGGTTCAGGAACCAGAACACAGCCGAGAACAGCCAGCCCAGCCACTGAGTCTAAGTCTCCGCGCAGCTGCTCTGGGCTGGTGTCCTAGGATTAGCTGCCCCCCACCGAGGCCTGCGCACAGACGTTCCGCTGCGTCCCGCGCAACCGGAAGTGACCGGGCCTGAGGCGGAGGGACCAGGTGGAGCGGAAGTCACTCCGTGAGGCAGTGGCGACAGCGGCGGCGAGAGGATGAACAACAAGTTCGACGCGTGAGTGGCGCGTGGCTGCCCCCCAGGATCCCTTCCCCCAGCCGTTTCCCCGCGCCCGTCCCCAGCTGGGCCAGGGCGGCGCGAAATGCTGTACCGGCCTCCTTTCTGGGCTCGAGGGGCGACTGGACCCAGCCTGGGCCGCGGGGAGGAGGAGACTGTGGAGCTATGGGTTTGTGGGTCCCGGAGACCGCACTGGGGTCCACGCTGGGTATCTGGGCGAGGGGTGGCCGTGTCGCTCGGAAGGAGGAGATTTTCGGGCGCCCCGCCCTGCTTGGCACGGGTTGCCGGCGACGTGGAGGGGTGGAGACCTCGGCGGTGTTTCCGCAGCCTGCAGCCCTACCTCTGAATTCAACTTTTCCTCACAGACTCTATGACTTAGGCTAGTCACCGCTCCCCTCAGAGCCTCAGCTTTCTCATCTGCAAAGTTGGGAAGGTGACAGCCTGTGTCGCAGAGTTGCGAAGATGCAATGAGGTAACGTGGCTGCTGCGTTCAGCACAGTGGAGGACTCAGTTAAGGAATGATCATCTTCCTACTTCTTTTTCCTTCTCCTCCTGTGCCAGTCTTACCGCACACTCACCCAGCACTAGGCATACTTTGTCGTTGTCCCCCCCACCCCCCCCGCACGCCTCAGTCAAGAGTACCCACTCTGATTCCTAGTTTCAGTATCAAACACTTCGGAGGTGCAGAGAGGAATTGCAAAGTATTTTTGTTTATTGCACTCCGTGGATTGTTTCTTGAGATAGATTATGTTCTTCCCTCTTTTCTAGTGGTCTAGTAAATCTGTCTTCTCATCTGAAGACCTGACTTTCTAGTCCTAGACCCATCAGCTACTAGATATTTTATTTATTTGAGACAGAGTCTCACTATGTTGCCCTCCATAGAGTGCGTGGCGTCACAGCTCACGGCAACCTCAAACTCTTGAGCTTAAGCGATTCTCTTGCCCCAGCCTCCCAAGTAGCTGGGACTACAAGTGCCCGCCACAATGCCCGGCTATTTTTTGTTGTAGTTGTCATTGTTGTTCAGCTGGCCCCGGCCGGGTTCAAACCCGCCAGCGTTGGTATATGTGGCTGGCACCATAACGACTGTGCTACGAGCGTTGAGCCACAGCTACCAGTTAAGAATGTAAAGTAGAATTACTATTAGTTTAGGTTGTGACCTGGTGATTGTGATGGGAAATTGGGGTTTTTCCAATACAGACAGTGCTGGTGGGCAGATTCAGGGGGTGTTGGATTTTCCACACTCCAGGCTCCTGGTTGCTGAAAGGTGTCTGCTCCTTGAGAAAAATCTTTAGCAGACCTCTTCCTCATTCTGCTGCTTAGTTAAGCCCATCTCTGTATGACCCCTTCTCCCACCCACACCTACCATAAGTCCAGAAACTGCAGGGTCTAAATCCTGCCTCAGTGGAGCTTTCTGGAACCCTTATCCCATCCTCCACTAATTTGGTCAAATCAGATTTTATCATAAGAAGGTACTTGATGGATCATCTAACTCAATCCTACCCAGATCATTTGCGGGTGGGCCGTGAGAATGGTAATAATGGGCTTCTGCAGGCCGCTTGTTAGGTTCTTTTCATATGTTATTTATTCTCTAAAAACTGCTGTGAAGTGGATCTCCTTCTACAGATGATGATAATGAGGCTCTGCAAGGTTAAGTAACTTGCTTAAGACAATAGGAAGAGCCATCCCAGATTTGATGTTTAACCTGGATTGGTTCAAGTAATCTCTTGACAAAAAATAACCTGGGTGATTTTTTTTTTTTAACTGTTTTCCATGATTCAGGAACCTGGGTCATTTTAATACTTCTATTTATTAACTAACTTTTTTGGTTTTTATTTTCCTGGGTTCCTGGCCAAAGGATAATTATTCACTGTTGTATATACAATGAGCTCAGATTAAAGAGGCATTCTAACCTCCTTTGCTATGTGGATTCTGCTTCTTTAAATGTAATTGGGAAGATTGTTATTGATTTTGGGAGGAGGTAGGCTCCCCATTGACATGTAGAATGCTAAAGTGTTTTTACCAGAATTGCAGTTGCAACTGTGATAACTTAGTTTTCATATCTAGATGCCATATTTTATTTTGTCCCCCTTCTGTATCATTTGCTTTTTATTTCATACCATCTTTTCACCCATACTTAACTATTGTGTGAACCACTTACTTGGCACTCAATCACTTTGACTTTAGAGATCCAGTCACTAAACTGGTTTGTTTTATACCATTTTGATGCTAGAGGCATAAAAATGAATTGGAACAAGTTTTTACCCTCAAAGAATTGGTCAAGTTCAGAGAAGGTGAGGAAATACCTGGGCAGAATCTTGGTGAGTTAACCAAGGTGCCACTCAGTCTGGATGTCCTCAGAGATGCTATTTGTCTACCTGAATTTAAGGAGCACTGATTTTTCAGTCTGAGTTGTATCTTAGCTCAAATCCAACTTCAAGTTGGGAAGAATAGCCTCTGGAAAGTAGGATATCAAAGTTTTGCCTCAAATGTAGGCTCAGAGGACCAGCTGGGTGGTTAGCTCCACTCTCAATAAATAAAAGCACTAGGTGAAGGTCTATTAACATTTCCATTTACTCTCTTAGAAGGGAGTGGGAAATGGTTCTGGGATCACAGTAACATTGTTTCTTCTCTGACATTATTTTTCTGGGCCAGCTTGGTGGCTCATGCACTCAGCACTTGGGAGGCTGAAACAGGTGGATTCCTGAGCTCATAGGTTGAGACTAGCCTGAGCCAGAGCGAGACACCCCACACCCCACCCCCACCCTGTCTCTAATAATAGCTGGGTGTTGTAGTGGGCGCCTGTAGTTGCAGCTCCTTGGGAGGCTTAAGCAAGAGGATCACTTGAACCCAAGAGTTTGAGGTTGCTGTGAGCTAAGATGCCACGGCACTCTACCAAGGGTAAGCAAATGAGACTGTCTCAAAATATATATATATATTTTTTTCTGATTCTTTCTCTGTTTCTTATTAGTGATCAGCTGCAAAACCACTGAATATGAAGGAATTTATATACATTTCTTGTAGCTCACAAAAGGAGGTGACCATGCCCTTCTTCAACCAAGATCTAGTGTCAGGGGACCCCAGGAGCTGTAGTGGGGCTTGGAAGCTCAGGAGAGGAAAATCATTTGCATATCTGATTGTGCCCTAAAGAAGAGAGTTAGAACCTGTCTTGGGCCTAAGCATTAGAAGAACCTGAGATGTGCTTGATTAGGAGACAAAAAACTGGCTATGGTAGTGTAGATAAGACAAATGCATTATGTTTATATGGGGAAGTTCAGAAGAGGGGACCTGACTCAGCCTGGGCTGCGAGAGATTAGGAAATGTTTACAAGAGAAAGTGACCCTCTGGCTCGGTGCCTGTAGCTCAGCGGCTAGGGTGCAGGCCACATATACCGGGGCTGGTGAGTTCAAACCCAGCCCAGGCCTGCCACACAACAATGACAACAACAAAAAAATAGCCAGGCATTGTGGTGGGCGCCTGTAGTCCCAGCTGTTTGGGAGGCTGAGGCAAGAGAATCGCTTAAGCCCAGGAGTTTTGAGGTTGCTGTGAGCTGTGATGCCACAGCACTCTACTGAGGGTGACATAGTGTGACTCTGTCTCAAAAAAAGAAAAAAAAGAAAATGACCCTCAATTTGAGTCTTGAAAAATAGGTTAACTAGGAAAAGAGCATTTTTTTGAAGAGAGACCACATGATGAACATAACAAAAGGGTTAAATTGGGGGATTGCAATTAGGCTGATATTTCACTATCTATTTATAGAGTGAAAAGAGTTTGTTGAGATCAGGCAAGAGATGATATTGGGATATGTGGGCAGAGCAGGGGCTCTTTGCACTCATGCATGAGTGTTTGTCTACCATATCTCCTTAATTAGATCCTTGGGGATAGGCCCTCTGGCACTCTGGTAGCTGATAGACGTAGTAGATGCTTGGTAGATTTTGGTAATTTTTAATCCATGGGACTTGTATATGAAACAGGCTAATTTTGAAAAGGAAACCAAGCCAATTAAATAATACAGAGGGAGATAGTATCATAAGCACAGGTAATGGTCTCCCAGAATTCCAGGGAGGCTGAACTAATCCAGAGAGATGGTAGCATTAGTAACAAAATAAAGCTCTTTTCCTTCCCTGCTCATCTGCTCCATTCTCTTTCCCTCTGCTGGCCTTAGCTGCTTTTGCCTCATGGCTTTTCTTGCCTGGGGTCCATGTGGCTGCCTCAGCTCCTGAGCCTGTTCTCTCTCATCACCTGAAGTGCTCAGCAAAGAATCTACTTATATTTTTGAGCAGTACGCTCCCTGAGACCTGTGTTTTGTTTTGTGACAGTCTTTCTTTGTTGCCCCTGGTAGAGTGCTGTGGTGTCACAGCTCACAGAGACCTCAGACTCCTGGACTCAAGTGGTTCTCATGCCTCAGCCTCCAGTGTAGCTGGGATTTCAGGTGCCTGCCACAATGCCCCACTGTTTTTAGAGGTGGGGTGTCACACAGCTCAGGCTGGTCTTGAACTCATGAGCTCCGGTGATCCGCCGGCTTTGGCCTCTCAAGTGCTGGGATTACAGGTATGAGCCATTGCACCCAGCCTCCTGGGACCTGTTTTTGACCATGTTGTGCTGCCATTTGATCAGGTGCCGTTCATTGTCGTGTCTTAACCACTTGATTGTATATCCTGCAGCTAGGGCTGTGAAATGGGTAGAGCAGGTGCCCTATCATATAATTAGCTCACCTACTCCCATATTTATTGGGTGCTTACAGAATGCTAGGCACTGGGGATTAGGGGGTAAAAAATAAACTACAAAATACAGCATGTATTTTGCTGTATCTGTGTAGGACAATGTGTGAATTATAATTGGAGCATTTCTAGTGTCATTCTTGAGAATTGTGTAGTCATTTGACTATACATATACAGTGAGTTGACCACCCAAGGGACTATGACAAACTGGTCAACATATCGAAATGATCAACATAAGGAACTAGGGTCAGGTGCGTATTACCAGCACTCTAGGAGGCTGAAGTGGGTGGATTGCTTGAACTCAGGAGTTTGGACCACCCTGAGCAAGAACAAGACCCTATCTCTACTAAAAATAGAAAAATTAGCCCAGAGTTGTTGCAGGCACCAGTAGTTCCATCTACTCAGGAGGCTGAGGTAGGAGGATCACTTGAACAGATGGGAGTTTGAGGTTGCTGTGAGATCTACTGATGTCATAGCACTCTATCCTGGGTCTCACTCTGTCTCGGGGAAAAAAAAGCCACGAGGAAGTAGGCCTCCTGTACTGATACATACATGTGGGGTGTGTTTGGCTATGAAAATTAGGTCGACTTAAGGAGGTGGTCAGTGTAGAGGAGATGGACAACTGTGGAAGTTCTACTGTAGTTACTGGGACCAGAAAGATGATCTTGGAGAAGATTCATGATGAATTAATGGTCTAGAATAAATGACATGTTTATTGTCTTTGTGAACTCACTTTCCATTTATCTTTTTATTTGGATCCAGGTGTAACTAAACACTTAAGGGTAGTCCTTAAAGTTCCTTTGACTTTGCTTATGAAGCAAGAACACATTCATTCCTTTCAGTCATTAATTTTTCCTTTCTTATAATATTTACTTAGCATATTCTTGTGCTATGCATACTAAGGCAATATCTTTTTGTCTTAGGGGCTAAAGATACCAAGATGAAATAAGAAATTAGGAACTCTCCATCTAGTAGGAAAAACAGACGTGGGGAATGGCACCTTAGGCTGAAGGGGGAGTAGTGTTTACAAATGGCACCATTGTGAGAATAGAGATTACTGAAGGGGATGGGGAGTGAGGAGGCAGGGTGACAGGAATCAGATTCTAAAGGATCCTACATTTTTATTGTACTTTATTTTAGAGGATGGGTGTCAAAGGGTGAGGGACAGTTGAAAGTTTTAAGTGTGGAAGTTAATGATCAGATTTGCATTTATAATGCTCAGGTGGTGCCTGTGGCTCAAAAGGATAAGGCTCTGACCCCATATGCTGGAGGTGGCGGGTTCAAACCCAGCCCGGGCCAAAAATTGCAAAAGAAAGAAAGAAGGAAAGACAGATAATGCTGGTGGAAGGATGGATAGAGGGTAAAAGGTTTCTGTTGGGGAGACCATTTAGAAATTTACTATAATGATCAAAAAAATCAGAAGAGGGTTTGAACTAAAACAGTGACAGTGGGGATGGATAGGAGAGATGGAAAGAAGGAAAATATAGATAAGTAAGCTTTTAACCTCCTTTTTTTTTTTT
>NW_003852408.1:1132144-1135951 GCF_000181295.1 Otolemur garnettii | reverse complement strand
GCCTCCCGAGTAGCTGGGACCACAGGCGCCTGCTACAACGCCCGGCTATTTTTTGGTTGCAGCCATCATTGTTTGGTGGGCCCAGGCTGGATTTGAACCCGCCACCTTAGGTGTATGTGGCTGGTGCCTTAGCCACTTGAGCCACAGGCGCGGAGCCTCAGACTCTTCAGCTTGTGATTCTCTTGCCTCAGCCTCCCAGGTAGCTAGGACTACAGGCACTTGCTACAACGCCCCACTGTTTGTTTTTTTTGTTGTTGTTGCAGTTGTCATTGTTGCATTTATTTATTTATTTATTGCAGTTTTTGGCCAGGGCCAGGTTTGAACCCACCACCTCCTGTATATGGGCGAGCACCCTATTCCTTGAGCCACAGGCGCCACCTGTCATTGTTGATTTTAGCTGGCTCAAACCGGGTCGCCAGCCTGGGTATATGTGGCTGGCACCCTACCCACTGAGCTATGGGTGCCGCCTTAACCTTCTTTTGAAATGCCAAAGCAGTTATTTAATTCAGAAACTCTTGTCAATGTTGACTCTATTTTTGACAAAGGAAACAATCCCTTGGCTTAGCACCTGTAACTCAAGCAGCTGATGTACCAGCCACATACACCAGAGCTGGCGGGTTCGAATCCAGTCCAGGCCTGCCAAACAACAGTGACAACTACAAACAAAAAAATAGCCGGGCATTGTGGCAGGCACCTGTGATCCTAGCTACTGGGAAGGCTGAGGTAAGAGAATCACTTGAGCCCAGGAGTTCGAGGTTGCTGTGAGCTGTGACGCCCCGGTACTCTAGCCAGGGTGACAGCTTGAGGCTCTTGTCTCGAAAGAAAGAGAGAGAGAGAGAGAGAGAGGGGAAAGAAAGAAAGAAAGAAAACAATCCCTTTAACTGCATTTTTGTCTAGCTTGTTAGAAACTGACAGTGATTCCTAAAGTTCACAAATTACCTGAGGAGTGTTTCATTTTTAATTCTCCTAATTTGCCATCCTTCATTCCTCTGCCCATCTCTCATCTCACATGCATCTCATGGTCTGTATTTTGAGTAATGTTGGCTTGGGTGTCCTGGTAGTTTGCATGACATGGTGCTTTGTTAGGTAGGCAAGAATCAGCTCAGTTATGGAATGGTATTGTTTTGCCTTCCCGTTTAGCTTGAAAGATGATGACAGTGGGGACCATGATCAGAATGAAGAAAACAGCACACAGAAAGATGGTGAGAAGGAAAAAACGGAACGAGACAAGAATCAGAACAGTAGCAAAAGGAAGGTGAGTTTTGTACTGCACAGGTATATTTGCCTTTGAATTTAAGACTTGGTTATCTTGTGGAATCTGTTTATCTGAAAGATATCAAATTAATTGCTGGTGTCCTGTTTTAGAATATCTAAGTTTGTTTTTTGTTTAAAAAAAAGATTTTGGGGGCCGTGCTTGTGGCTCAGTGAGTAGGGCACCAGCCCTGTATACCAAGGGTGGCAGGTTCGAACCCAGCCCCTGTCATACTGCAACAAAAAAATAGCCAGGTGTTATAGCAGGCGCCTATAGTCCCAGCTACTTGGGAGGCTGAGGCAAGAGAATCTCCTAAGCCCAAGAGCTAGAGGTTGCTGTGAGCTGTAACGCCATGACACTCTACCTAGGGTGACAAAGTGAGACTCTGTCTCCAAAAAAAAAAAAATTGGAATCACTAAAGTTCATTTTGAGACTTAGAACTTTTCTCTTCCATAGGATCTTGAGGTGCTGCCTTTGCTTACAACATTCTCCTAGCATGATAGGGGGAGATTAGCCCTGTAGTTTATCAGGGCTATCAGCTGCTTCATAAGTTGCTGCTGAGACTCTTTAGTTAGTAATAGTCTGAGTTGAAAGGGGCATGGAAAAGAGAAAATTTAGAGAATTAAAGATTAGTTTTTTCCTTGAAATATCAAACAATCATTAATTCATTTATTCTGCAATATTAGATGCTGTTCAAGTGTAAGCATTTTATGCTAGGTGCTGAGAGGACACAAAGGGGAATGAGATTGTGGATCAAAGAGATTACCTCTAATAGTGATGATAATAATAATGATAGCTGACATTTATTGAGCACACTATTCTAGGCACTGTGCTAAGCACTTTATAGCTACTAATTCATTTGATCCTCTCAGAAACCCTGTGAGGTGGTTGTTATTATTTCCCCCAGTTTGCAGGTAAGATGCTGAGACACATACAGGTTAAACAACTTGCAAGAAAGTGATAAGAGTGTTGTACAGGAGGAGGTGCTTGGACTGGACATATACCAAGATAAGATGTAAACCTTGGGCTCGACACCTGTAGCTCAGCAGCTAAGGCACTGGCCACATACATCCAGGGCAGGCGGGTTCAGACCCAGCCAGGGCCTGCCAAACAACAATAACTACAAAAAAATAAGTAAATAACCAGGCGTTGTGGTAGGTGCCTGTTGTCCCAGCTACTTGGGAGGCTGAGGCAAGAGAATCACTTAAGCCCAAGAGTTTGAGGTTGCTGTGAGCTGTGATGTCACAGCACGCTAGTAAGGGCGACATAGTATGACTCTGTCTCAAAAAAAAAAAAAGAAAAAAGATGTAAACCCCCTTGCCTATGAGGGAGAAAGTTACAGAAGCCATAAGAACACAGAAAGTGTTAGGGGAATTTAGAATCAGTTGAACACTAAGGCAATGTACTGTGTAAGCAGAATCTTGGGCACATTGCAGGTAATTGAGGTAGTATCCTTTTTTAATTGTGGAGGTGGTAAGGAGTGACACTATAAGCTGTTTTCAGTCTCAGAGCTTGTAATAAATGCCCAAGATTAACACAAATTCTTTACTTCCCAGGCTGTTGTCCCTGGACCAGCAGAGCACCCCCTGCAGTACAACTACACTTTCTGGTATTCCAGGAGAACCCCTGGCCGTCCTACCAGCTCACAAAGCTATGAACAGAATATCAAACAAATTGGCACCTTTGCCTCTGTGAGTACTTAGTGGTTTAATAGAGTGTGCCTTGATAGTACATTTGTGTGATATTTTTATCATAATGTTTAGTTTAGATTATGATTTCCTGGGTGGTGCCCCTAACTCAGTGGGTAGGGTGCTGGCCACATACACCAAGGCTGGTAGGTTCAAACCCAGCCCAGGCCTGCTGAAAAACAATGACTACTACAACAAAAAATAGCCAGGCATTGAGGCAGACGCCTATAGTCCCAGGTACTTGGGAGGCTGGGGCAAGAGAATCGCTAAAGCCCAAGAGTTTGAGGTCGCTGTGAGCTGTGACACCATAGCACTCTACCGAGAGTGGCATAATAAAACTCTGACTCACAAAAAAGAAAATTATGATTTCCTTAATCGACCGACCCTATTCCCGAAGTCATATTTGTTCATTCTTAGGACATGTAGGTATTAAGTATAAGAATTGTGGAATTGATCAGAAGGGTATGATACAAAAGTACAGGTTTGTATTTTTTTTTTATTTAAGCAGATATTTATGGAGTCCTTACTGTGTTCAGAGTGTTATGGAGAGTACAAAATTTTATAGTATATGATGACAGTAAAGTCAAAAGTAAAGCTTCAAAGTTTCTTTTGTATTTGAGAACCTTCCATTAGGATTTTGGCAGTGTTATTGTTTATCCGTAAAATAGCATCTTTTTCCTGTGTCCAGGAAGAAAATGAAATATCTAATTGTTTTAGTGAGTACAGAGAGCCCAGGCTCTGTCTCATGTATTGCCTGGGTCTTGGTTTGTGTAAGCCAAGAAGAGATTATTATGTACCTGCCATGTGCTGTACATTCACTCTCTGGGCAGAATCAAATGCAGGATTTGTCATTTTCTTTTTTTTTTT
>NW_003852408.1:1125492-1130540 GCF_000181295.1 Otolemur garnettii | reverse complement strand
AAAAAAAAAAAAAAAAGAGGAAAGTGAGATTTGGGTTAAATATCTGATCCAAAGTCTCAAGTCATTCATAATTCACTTGATTAAGTTGGGGAGCTAGTGTTGAAACTCAGTACTGGTAAATTTAGGCTTTGTTGAAATACTACAAATAGCTTATGTACTGGTTCATATTTGGCTAAGGAAATGTTTATTAAATGAATTCAAGACCCTACGAGGGGTCTAAAAGGAATGAAGGCACAGAGCCTGTTTTTAGGGAAATGAGACACGCCCAGTGGTGCTATGGGAAAGGCATGACTACAGCACTCTTGGAGTTTAAAGGAAGGAGGAATTAATTTCAGCTTTGGGAAAGCTGCCTTGGAAGAAATGGGTTTAAAATTTAAAAAAAAAATTTTTTTTGGAGGCAGAGTCTCAAGCTGTCGCCCTAGTTAGAGTGCCACGGTGTCACAGCAACCTCAAACTCTTGGGCTTAAGTGATTCTCTTGCCTCAGCCTCCCAAATAGCAGGGACTATAGGCACCTGCCACAATGCCTAGTTATTTTGTTGTTGTGGTTGCCATTGTTGTTTTAGCTTGCCCAAGTCAGGTTCGAACCCACCAGCCTTGGTGTATGTGGCTGGTGCCCTACCCACTAAGCTATGGGCACTGCCATAAAATTAAATTTATAGAATTTAAACAGATGATGAGAAAGAAATTCTTGGCAGAAAGAACAATAGAATTAAACTTTTGAAATATCCATGCATTTCTAACATTCTTGAATTTATCCCAGAAGTTTTGATTGCCTGCTATGTGGGAATGCTAGACTTTTCGGGTAAAATGGCAGTCATTACATTATGAACAACTGGTTAAACACTCAGAGGATCAGACAAGGAACTAGAGAGTGTGTTTTCTTTCTATTTATTTTTCTTTTATCTGCACTTCTGTGTTCATTGATAAGGGAGTACATTTTCTTTCTTTCTTTTTTTTTTTTTTTTTTTTGCAGTTTTTGGCCAGGCCTGGGTTTGAACCTACCACCTCTGGCATATGGGGTCAGCACCCTACTCTTGAGCCACAGGCGCCACCCTGGGAGTACATTTTCATTAAGGATTCTGTTAATAGCTGGACAAGGTGGCTCACACCTGTAATGCCAGCACATTGAGAGGCCAGGGCAGAAGGATGGCTTGAGGCCAGTTTTAGACCCACCTGGACACAATAGCAAGATCCTATCTCTAGAAAAAAAATAAAAATTAGCTGGTGTGTGGCTCGGTGCCCATAGCTCAGTGAATAGGGCACTTGCCACATACACCAGGGCTGGCGGGTTTGAGCCTGGCCACCTGCTAATCAACAGTGACAACTACAACCAAAAAATAGCCAGGAGTTTTGGGCGCCTGTAGTCCCAGCTACTTGGGAGGCTGAGCAAGAGAATCGCTTAAGCCCAGGAGTTTGAGGTTGTTGTGAGCTGTGACGCTACAGCACTTTACTGGAGGTGACATAAAAAAAAAAATTTAGTTGGTGTGGTGGCATGTGCCTTTAGTCCCAGCTACTTGGGAGGCTGTGGCAAGAGGATCACTTCAGCCCAGGTGTTTGAGGCTCCACTGTTTAAAAAAAAAGTTTTTTTAATTAAAAAAAGGGATTCTGTTAAATTATTTTGGAGTAATTGTGAATTATGTAATTAGCAAAATTAGCATTTTTCTTCTTATAGAAAAGGCATATATGAATTTACTCAGCTTGTGGAAAGAGGGTTTTTGTGTTTTCTTTTGTTAAGTTGAGTGGTTTATTATCAGTACCATGTTGGGTTAAGGCTTCTTCAGTACTCACTGGACATGTGATATGACATGTTTAAAGTCTGCTGTCATGTAATGCAAGCATTAGGAATTGGCCTCTGGAATGTGACTTTGCCAATGACACCTCCTAGCTGAGGCTAGTGTTCCTGTTCCAGAGGGGAATTGAAAGAACACCTGTTTATACAGTGTAAGGTGGATTTCTTTTCAGTTGCTACCCACATCTAGAAATACTACCTGAATCTATCTCCTCGATGCCAGTGTTCAGCTACCCAGTTACGTATTTTGCTGTGTGTTGATTGACTCCTCTGTAGTGTGTTGGCGAATATGAGCTGTTTCTCTGTAGACTCCTCTGTTTTCTCTTTTTTCCTAAAGTGTGCCTCTTAGCTAGTCAGTACTTAGAAGGAGTCCTCTGTAAATACAAAAATAATCTTCCCTCTTAAGACACTGACAAGAGAAATGGGACTACCACAGTGAATATAGGCATACATTTAATAGAAAAAAGTAAGTCTCATTTTCTAACAGGATTATGAAGGAGGGGCAAGGAGAAACATAATTCTTCTAGCTAAGAAGAGGAACATACACTCAAGCCATGGGAAGCTAAGTCCTATTTGATTTTGGACTCCCCTGGCCTTCTCAATAGCATCATAATAAAGAATAGTATGTGTGGTTGATCCTATCACTTATGCTCAGTAACTAAACAGATCTAAAATGTATTTCACTCTGGTTAATGCTGAATTTTATTTTCCAGTTAAACAATCTTTGATAAAAAAAGTGATTTGATTATTAATGCATTTAGGCTGAGGCCATGTGGCCCTTAATATGCCTCAAGACTAAAAGGTTTAAGTTGTGGGCAGTGCTTATGGCTCAAAGGAGTAGGGCACCAGCCCCATATACCGGAGGTGGCGGGTTCAGACCCGGCCCCGGCCAAAAACTGCAATAAATAAATAAATAAATAAATAAAAGGTTTAAATTGTCTAAAAAACTGGTCCTCTTACTGCACGTGGTGATTATCTTGCAGCCTCCTTGGGAGAGTACAACGTGGCTTTACCAATGACAGCTCCTAGCTGAAGCTAGTGTTTCTCACCCAAGGAATTTATTCTTATTTTCCCAGTGTTACATTTTTCTTTTATCAAACTATACGATATGCTTTCTCTTTAATATGTATTCCCTTCCACACAATGCCACAAATAAAAACATATCCTCCAAAAACGATAGATAGACTGTAGCAGAGCATTCTCTGTGCTTATGCTCTTAAATAATTTTGCATATTTGGATGTGTTCAATAAAAAAGTAGATGCATCTTTTATACTCTAGCCTTCTTTCTGCAGGTGGAGCAGTTCTGGAGGTTTTATAGCCACATGGTACGTCCTGGGGACCTGACAGGCCACAGTGACTTCCATCTCTTCAAAGAAGGAATTAAACCTATGTGGGAGGTGAGGATTGAGGGCCTCTGACTACTTTTTCAAACAAACAAAAAAAAAATGGTTTTTTTTCTTATTTTTTTTAAGCAAGTGTTTGTAAAGTCTTCTGTCAGCTGGGCATGGTGTCTCACATCTGTAATCCTAGGGCTCTGGGAAGCTGAGGTAGGAGGATTGCTTGAGGTTGGGAGTTTGATTTTGGGAACCTGAGCAAGAGCAAGACTGCATCTCTCTATAAAAATTAGAGAAATTGGCTGGGCATTGTGGCACACACCCATAGTCCCTGCTACTTCGGAGGCTGAGGCAGGAGGATTACTTGAGCCCAGGAATTTGAGGTTTCAGTGAACTATGATGATACCACTGCACTCTATCCCTGGCAACAGAGTGAGACCCCCATCTTAAATAAATGAATAGATAGTCTTCTCTCAAAACGGTATCACAAATTGGTGTATCCTTGGAACCCGGACCTTTGCATATAGGCACCAGTGCCACTGCTTGAGTTGATGCTGAATGGTTTTTAAAGATTGTTTTATGACTAAAGTGGTGATATAACATTTTAAAGGACTTTTTTTTTTTAGTAACCCTGTTCTCATAACACTTGTGTGTTGTGTGTTTATATAGTACATATGATCAAAATGGGTAAGAAAAATAAGCTGAAAGGCAGTAAGCTGAGCTCTGTGATCTTTTTGCCAAGCCAAGAGTTGGTCACACTCTTGCTGTAGTACATTTTTTGATGCCAGGGCAATTTTATAGAAGATAAAAGTGGCCACATTTACCTGCCACCCCCCTTACTCCTGTCTTTCATAGCTTTCTGTTGATCACATGATCTCACACCTAATTTACCTTTCAGTAGTTGTATCTTCCATTACCTCTAAATCCTCCCTTCCCTGCAGCTGGTCCCTCCTGTCTATAGTGCCCTTACTCACAATCAGTTTGTGCAAAGACATGTTCTTGGTGCCACAGTTCCCTTTGCCTGCTTCCCCTGCCTTACTCTTATTTCCCTCAGGATCCAGCTTAAATGTTTCCTTTTTTTTTTTTTTTTTTTTATGAGACAGAGAGTGTCACTTTCTTGCCCCTGGTAGAGTGCCATGGCATCATATCTCACAATAACCTCAAACTTCTGGGCTCAAATGATTCTCTGGTCTCAGCCTCCCAAGTAGCTGGGACTGCAAGCGCCCATCACAACACCCAGCTACGGGGTCTCGGGCTTGCTCAGGCTAGTCTTGAACTTGGGAGCTCAAACAGTCCTCCTGTCTCGGCCTCTCAGAGTTCTGGGATTACATGCGTGAACTACCGCACCTGACCTTTGTTTCCTCTTGAGTGTTTCCAACTGTCTTGTTGTTCCTTAACATATCGTGTACATCTTTATTACTGCACCACTTGTAATTATAGCAGCATCACTGTGATTAATTTTCTTGTCTGTCTTCTCTACTAGGCTGAATCTAGGTAGAGATTGAGGCTTCATGTCTTTTTTCTTGATACTTGGTGACACTCAAAATATGTTTAGCAAATGAAGAGTAATCTGTGCTTGAAATGTGACATTGTTTCATTTTGATTCCTGAAGTAACTCTGATAAAGAGGGATTATTTTTAAAAGGTTTGTTTAGCTGTTTTATTAAATGAGTTTGGGATCCCAGCCTTGTTTTTCTTTTGTTTTCCCCATTTCTTCTCCTCCTAGTGCTATTGTCATTTTTTTCTATAAAGTTGAATAATTGGAAAGTGATAAGGCTTCTTCATACTCAAAGGATTCTTGGCCTTTAACTTCAATGCTTTCTTTTTATAGGATGATGCAAATAAAAACGGTGGCAAGTGGATTATTCGGTTGCGAAAGGGCTTGGCCTCCCGTTGCTGGGAGAATCTCATCCTGGCCATGTTG
>NW_003852408.1:1120866-1125333 GCF_000181295.1 Otolemur garnettii | reverse complement strand
ATTTCAATATGGAATAAGACTGCCAGCGACCAAGCAACCACAGCCCGAATCCGGGATACGCTTCGGCGAGTGCTTAACCTACCTCCCAACACCATTATGGAATACAAAACTCACACCGACAGCATCAAGTACGTGTTGGGGAGTGTTGGGGGGACATGTCCCTAAGCTTAGCAGAAGGAAATCCATAGATGGCCCTAGAGGAATATGGCTGCACAAGAGACTAACTTGTGGAGAAGGGACAGACCAGGCTTTCCCTCTAGGACTTCTAGCCACTTGCTGCAGTTTTCTGTCATGAGGCTCCCTGCCCACCTACCTACATTGCCAGGTGCTTTGTAGTAGAGAGAGCCCTTCTGCAGAACCCCGCTGCATTGCCTGGGCTTGCTTAATTTCTACAGTCTATCTTGTCTTTCATATGCTAACCACTGTCTTAAAGAGAAAGACAAAGTGCCTTTCTTTTTCTTGCTACTTTTTTTTTTTTTTTAAGAAAATTTCACTAAATAATTAAGTCCTTTTCCCTTCCCACCCCTGACCCTACCTTTGCCTGTCTATTTAATCTGTTAGCTTCAGTCTGTTTCCTTTGTCCTGGGAAATTGACTACTTATCAGGAATGACTCCATTTCCTTGTGCCTACAACTGAAGTCATAGAGGAAGCAGGATAGTATGTGTGAGAGAGTAGAAGGGAAGGCAAGCAGGAAGGCTGCAGGGAACACATGTTTTGTGATCTCCCTAGGACTCTGGAAAATGGAGCTCTCTGTACACAGGGAAAATCACTGATTAGGCTTGCTCCTTTAGTGATTGAGTGTCAGAAATATGCTCAGGTTATTGTGAAAAAGTGTGAGGAATAGCTGTTCTATTGTCTCAAAACCAAGAGAGAGTTAGCCAACCAGGAGTCAAGACTTTTAAATTTAGTTCTCTCCTATGGCCCCATATTAGTATGTGCCTTTGAAACTCTCTTTGCAACTTTGCTTCAGTTTTCCCACCTGTGAAACAAGGGACAGTAATACTTCACCTAATAAGACTGTCATAAGGTTGATTTAATCTTTGTGACTGAGGATCCTCAGATGGAGCATGCTCTGACAGGGCCATGTAGTGTTATTGCTGTTGTCATCATCATTAGTAATGATGTCATCATTGTGTTATTCTTAGTAAAGACTAGTAGTGAGCCCAATGGTTGTGTTCAGCAGGCAGGCCATTGGGGAGTGTCTTTCCCATGTTTGCACAGTTAATGTTGTGGGTGGAGTGGGCTTAAATCAATGTAAGTGCCAGTTTTTAACTGGGAACACTGCCACAGGAGTTGGTCCATAATCACAGGGCTAGATATGACTCATCATAGCCATCAGCAGGTATTAACCAGCCGTGGCCTTATTGCTTGCCTTAGAAGTCCTGTGTTAGTGTCATTTTTCTCTAGGCAAATTTTCCATAATCTCTGTTCTGGGTTAGAAGTAGTTTCTGCCCTCTAACCACCTTTAGTCCATGCTGGAGAGATCTATACTTTATTCTAGGACTCTTGTTTTCAGAGTTCCCAAATGTTCCCCCCACCCCCACCCTGAAAGCAAGCTGTTCACCTGGATAGGAAAGGGAAAGAGGTGTTTTTCATCAACTCTCCCCTTTGCTGTTCTCCATTTCTAATACCCTGAAGCAGTTCTTCTGACTTTTGTAGAAACGTGTACAAGTCCTTACAGTCTAGGAGAGCTTGTGGACTTTTTGTCTTAGACTGCTAGAAAAACTGTCCTGCTGCTCGCTGCTTTACCCAGAGGTCTGACTCTGGCACTCCAGCCTTGCAGCTGTAGATACCACAAAACCCTCCTTGAGAACCAGATGCTACTTTCCCTTGCGTCCCCCTTTCTTTCCTCTCCCAATGAGCCAACCTTTTGCACTTCCACTTAGAATGCCAGGCAGGCTGGGCCCCCAAAGGCTCCTTTTTCAAAACCTCTGGAAGCCGCGGTTGAATGTGCCATGACCCTCTCCCTCTCTGGATGGCACCATCATTGAAGCTGGCGTCATCGGAGTCTCTTGTTCTGTTGGCGTGCTACCTGGAAGATCCTTCTGTCCTGGACAAGAGGAATTGGAAGAGCATTTTATGTTTTAATAACAGGCTGACACACAGCAGCTACAACATCAGCTTAGATCACTTAATAAATGGTGCTAAACTAGCTTGTCTCATGCTCTTGCTCTTTATGGTGCATCAAAGATATGGCCTTTCGGACTGACTGTCACCATATTAAGGGATGGCACAGACTTCTCCATGGAGGGCCATCCGGGGAGTCCAGCCTCATTACAAAAGTCCATTGTATAGTGTCATGTGGCATTTTGTTCCAGGAGTGGTGAGGTCTGATACAATAATAAGGTGACATCTATCTCTCAATAAGACCCATTTCTGGTGCTTGAATTTTAGTACCATTCCCATCAACGCTGATGACCAGAGTGATCTCTGGTTTAGAATTCAGATTGAAAGTCTGTTAAGGTTGGAAAGAGGGATCCTTGGCCTTTGCTTTGCTGACTTCCACTTGCCTTTACTTCAGATAAATCTTTTGCTTAGAGATAAATCCCTGCTTCTGCCTATGTGTGGCTGTATGTGTATAGCTTCCTTGCTTTGTGCTAACTGGATTTTCTTGCTGGTGTCCAAGTCTCAAGCTCTTTGCCAGCCTCTCCCTTCTGCTTTTCCTTTAGAGCCCAATCATCTTCCTTTCTGAGCTATCCCTGCTTGCAAGATTTCAAGGTTATAGCCCTTCCCTTCCTCCCAGGCCAGGGTTACTATGCGTCAGGATCTGAGGTGGGGAAACGTCTTCATCCTATGTGAGTATGCTCCTTAGGACATCTGACCATAGCACATGCCAGCCCCTCGTGTGCTTGTGGCTTTAGCTTGTATGTGCTGCAGCTTGGCATTTAGGTCCCTAACCTGCATGTAGAATTTTAGCAAGCTTCACGCTACTTGAGGTTTTCTTAGGACCTACCACCAAAACCAAAAGTAAACAATCATTTTTGCAGTCTGGGTCAGGCTGCCTAAAAGAATCTATGAAAGTAGCTATGGAGTTTTCCAGAATAGCTGTTTCTCTTTTGCAGTGAAACCCTGTGCTTGTACCATCCTGACTAAACCCTGATCTCCATGTGGCCCTGAGATCCCACAGAACACAATTTGGGACTGGCACTGTGGGCTCAGCCATCTAGGGGTGAATGTGTTAATTGCTTTTTTGCTTATTGCATATCCAAAATTAGTACCTAGAACATGGGAGATTTGCTGGAAATGGAAAAGGCCATTCTGTGTTTTCAGCACTTGACAAGGAATTGCCTTCTCTGGCTCTTTTGCTCTTGCCTTCATGCCTTCAACCATTATGTTACATGTACTGACCTTAATTTCAGCTGTATCATAACTGCTTCAGGGGATGAGTTTGATGTCACCTCCCAGAGTAAGAGTCTATTTAAAAGCACCAAATTTACCTTGAGACACCTCTGATCCTTATTACAAGTGAACAAAAGTCAAAATGAGTTGTACTTTGTTCTGTTCCTAGTGGCTCTTCTACAGTATGGCTGTGAGCCAAGGGACAGCAGCTGCTGGGACCTGAGATTCCTTGGTGAAGGAAGAGTGAGCCAGCAGTTTTTCTCCCCTATGTACTTCGGAAGTTAGGGCTGCTAGGAATGGTGAAAGGACTTTTTTTGAGGAGTGGCTTAGATTTTTCAGTCAGATGTTCCTGCTTCCAGCTTGCTACATTTTGCTTCAGTTTCCAGTGTTCTTCAACTGTTTGGCTTTTCCAGCCTTCCCCTAGTCACACTGCTAGGGCCTTTTCCTGCCACGGTGCTAGGTGAGCTGAGAAGCATTGACTGCCACACAGAAAGGGTTAAGAGCTTCTTTGTTGCAGAGGGTTCCTGCCCTTGTTTATTGCCAGTTTACTCCTAAGAAATAGAAAACTTGTTCCGGACATGGTACCTTCTAATAAAGCCTGTTAGTAATTGGGTTTTCATAGGTTTGAGTCCTTCTAGCATCAGGTCACTCACCATATCTTCTCCTTTGGGAAAAATCTGATGATACAGCCAAAATTGTGGGGCCCCCAGGATAAAATTGTACACAGGACCTTATGGAATAGCAATGTTTTCTGGAAGACACTCATCCTTAAAATAGTCCCATTGCTTCCCTTTGTGCATCTGGAAAGGAAAGGACATGGCCAGCTTCCATGGTGGACCACAGTGCTAGGGAATACTGGCCAGACTTCCCTGTAGAGATGCAAGGGTAGGGGATCCATCTATTCCTTCATCCTAAAGAGACAGGCTGAATTGTGGGACCTTCCCTTTACCACATCTAGATATCATTGTATTTTAACACTGAACTTTAACATAGAGGACCAACCCATCCCTTCTCTTGTCGTGGCTCAATCTTCGCCCAGTGGCTTTGGATCACACCAGTGTAATTGCTAGCCTGACTTTGTGTCTCTGATATTTACTACCATACTGATAGTCAAAGTGAGGATGGCT
>NW_003852408.1:1120299-1120846 GCF_000181295.1 Otolemur garnettii | reverse complement strand
TGGCTTTGGATCACACCAGTGTAATTGCTAGCCTGACTTTGTGTCTCTGATATTTACTACCATACTGATAGTCAAAGTGAGGATGGCTCAGCAGGAGGCTGAGCTCCCCCATGAGTACTGAGGACTAGTAAATGCGAAGCTATGAACCTCACAGAGTCTGGACACGGGTAGAAGTACAGAGATTTCTCTGCTCTCAGAATTTGCTTTCTGGTGAGATGGGATAAGACTGGTCTTATAAGGGCTCTTTGTTCCTCTGTCATTTGAATCTGCTCAGGATACCCTATAGGCTATATTAATCTTTGTGTGACAGAGTCTCACTTTGTCTCCCTTGGTAGAGTGCTGTGGCATTACAGCTCACAGCAACCTCAAACACTTGGGCTTAAGTGATCCTCTTGCCTCAGCCTCCCAAGTAACTGGGACTACAGGCACCTGCCACAACGCCCAGCTAGTTTTTCTATTTTTTTAGTAGAGATGAGGGTCTTGTTCTTGCTTTGGCTGGTCTTGAACTCCTGAGCTCAAACAGTCACCTGCCTTGACCTCCCATAGT
>NW_003852408.1:1118393-1120279 GCF_000181295.1 Otolemur garnettii | reverse complement strand
CTCTATCCTTCCCTTAGTTTTCTTTTTTTTTTTTTTGAGACAGAGTCTCAGTTGCCCTCAGTAGAATGCTGTGGCCTCATAGCTCACAGCAACTTCAAACTCCTGGACTCAAGTGATTCTCTGGTCTCAGCTTCCCAAGTAGCTGGGACAACAGGCACCCACCACAACTCCTGACTAGTTTTAGAGATGGGGTCTCACTCTTCCTCAGGCTGGTCTCGAGCCAACGCAATCGGCCCGTCTCGGCCTCCCAAAGTACTAGGATTATAGGTGTGAACCACTGCACTCAGCCTAACACCCGGCTATTTTTAGAGACGAGGTCTCACTGTAGTTCAGGCTGGTCTCAAACTCCTGAGATCAGGCAATCCACCTGCCTCAGCCTCCCAGAGTGCTAGGATTACAAGCCTGAGCCACCTTGCCTGGCCCTGGCTATATTAATCTTGGTAATTTTTTTCTTCTTTTAGAAACTCCAGTCATATGACACTTCATTTAGCTTATTCTTTCTTTTAAAAGAAGAAAGTTTTAATATTGCTTAATATGCCGGAAATGCCAAGCAGAAAATAACTAGTATATTCACACCTAGCTTTAGGTGGTAGATTTGCCTCTTACCAAAGCCATTGATCTATGAGAGTAATAATGATGATTCTGAAGACTATGACCGACTATTTTATTTATGCTGAATCCTTGTAAGGAAATTTCTTAACCTTATGCCTAACCCTAACCCAGATTCTCCATGCTGAGGTTTAACCTATACCGAAGTAGTTCTGAAGAAACTGGGAGGGCAGTATAATTCTACAATGGATTAGGGGAGCTCTGAAGTCCACATTTCTGCAGATTATTGACACACAGCTGCCTTCTTTGACTAGTGTAGGTATGGGCCTTCCTGGAAACAAAAGGATAAATGAAATGAAACTTCAATACAACTATGTAGTTTCTTGTTGACACCCAAGTTGTTTATAGAGTATATATATCACTGTTTGAGGAAAGATTTCCTGGTTTGTCGCCTAAGCATTGGATCTTGCTTTGTCCTTGTCTTCATTCGGAATAAAGAATGAAATTGTGTCCTGATGCCACCCAGGACTCACATCACATCACCATCTTTGGGCTGAGGAACAGATGTCTCGTTTTGGACATTGATTTTGGGAATTGACAAAAACTGGAATGCTTGTTTGGCAGTCTTACATTTTTTCTTTAATTCAGTTAGCACATACTAGTGGATTTAGTAATACTCTTTTAAAAAAAAACTATTAACTGCAAATCTGCTTCTTATTCTAAGAGGTAGATCATTAACTTGTAAATGTTGCTGTTTGAAAGAGGGGAATACTAATGAAACTAGTATAAACATTGCCCAAAAGAATGAATTTATCATACTGGGTCCCAGTATTTAATCCCTGCCATTTGAAAAAAAAAAGGAAAGTTACCTGCAGAAAGCCTGGTGATGAAGAATATTTTAGTGGTCATAATACTAAATGTGTAATGAGTGACATAGTATATTGTCACCTGTGTACTGTGTTATCAAATTAAACTGAGAATGGCGTAATTGATAATAAGGAACTTCTGATTTAGAAGCACCAAATATATAGACAATTTCCAGGGAATGAAAAGCAGTAGGAAATCAGAGCCTCTCAGGAAACTTTAGGGAAGTTAGAGCTTCCAGACAAGTAGAGGGTCTGGTTTTTTCCTACCAGAGTTACCAAGCAGTCACCAGGGACCTTTTCTTTGTGGAACATCACCCTGAGAGACTGTGTACCCTTTGTATCACATTTCCCCTATTTAACCCCAAATTCTTTTTTTTTTGAGACAGAGCCTCAAGCTGTCACCTTGGGGAGAGTGCCATGGCATCACAGCTCAACCTCTAACTCCTGGGCTCAAGCAATTCTCCTGCCTCC
>NW_003852408.1:1112329-1117826 GCF_000181295.1 Otolemur garnettii | reverse complement strand
CCCGGCTATTTTTTGGTTGCAGCCGTCATTGTTGTTTGGCGGGTCCGGGCTGGGGATTCGAACCCACCACCTTAGGTGTACGTGGCTGGCACCTTAGCCAGTTGAGCTATAGGCGCCGAGCCTCCTCATTGCATCTTAAAGCATCACTATGCTGATGAGTACTTGCCTTTACCCCAAGGGGGAAGCCTGGTGCAGAAAGATTATTTCTGCCACCTGTTCTCACACACCCTAGGCAGGAAGTGCTACTGTAAATTGGAAGTGTGCTGTTTGAGCTTCAGCTCTAGCCTCACTTGCCTCTCCTATAGCCTTGTTGAAGAAGTGGTTAGTTGCAAATCCCTGAGGGAGCAAGAGCAGACTTCCCAAGCAGAGTGAGGAAGAGGCTTGTGGTGTCCTGAATGGGTAGGCGGTGCTGCTGGTCTGAGAGGGACCTCACTGCTCTGTTCCCAGGTACCTATGGCTCTACTTAACCTAAAGGGAGTCTGAAGTGGGATGTGGGAGTATCATGTCTGCTCTCTGTTCAAAAGCTTTTGATCTGAATGTGCTATTGTTTTTTGTCTCCGGTTTGCCAGGGCCTGGGAGGAGTTTCATGGCCTGGTGAACAGCAGCGGCCGCTGATCGGACGCTCCCCCTCTGTCTCTCACACTCAGGGTAGGGCTTTATCTATCTTCTCTATACTGTGACATACCTCTCAGACATGAGACCCCTCTTCCCAAGGGGATGCCCTTTTCCCATTTACTCCCAACTTTGCCTTGGCCAGCACTGAGTCCCAAGCCACTGCCCTCCCCAGGTCACGTATTTCCTGGTGAACCTCTGGGTAGGCCATTTACCCTTGTTGTGCCTCTGTTTTCTCCTCTGGAAAATGAGGCTTCATGGAACAACAGATCTCAGATCTCTTTTAATGCTAACATTTCCTGATGGTAAATGTGCCACAGATTTCCTTCTTTTGCTCAGATGTGGCCATTGTTAAGCCACCTAGCAATGTCTTATGACTAAGGGGCAGTTCCACAGGCCCCAGTATTGGTTATATGAGAGGTATGTCTCCTGTTTGCTGGTGGTATTTGTCAGTTGTGAGGAAACAGTGTTATAAATTCAGAGCTTCAGTGATGAAAGTAAATGGGAGCTGATTTCAGGTCTATGTAAAAGACAGTTCCAGGTTGTACTGTCACTAGAACAGTTCACATGTTCTGATTTGCAGAGGCACTGAGATAGCAAAGGCTGGGGCAACTAAAGCATTGACTGTATTGATTTACTGATTTGGAGACCAAGTCTCATTCTGTTGCCCAGGGTAGAGTGCTATAGCGTAAGGCTATCTGACAGCAGTCTCAAACTCCTGAGTTCAAGTGATCCTCCTGCCTCCTCTTAAGTACCTGGGACTACAGGTGCCCTCCACAATACCCTGCTAATTTTTCTATTCTTAGTAGAGACAGGATCTCACTCTTGCTCAGGCCAGTCTCAAACTTCTAAGCTCAAGTGATCTTCCTAACTTGACCTCTCAAGTGCTAGGATTACAGGTGTGAACCACTATGCCCAGCCTAAAATACTGATTTCAGGAATATTTGAATTTCAATTAAGAGTACCTAGTCCATGTCTGTCTCTGTAGCAAAGGGAATTGGGTAGATATATTCTGAGTGAAAGGCTAGTGTCTGCTCATGCTGGAGATGGGAGCCTATTCCCAAGCGTCAAACTATCCCACCACTGCCATCCCTGAGAAATAAGAGTATTTCCAAAATTGGAACAGAACGTGTTAACTGTAGTGGCTACTTCAGAATCCCCCCTTCCCAGAAAGGAAATAAGCATTTTCCAATCTGCATCCCTCACGTGGGCTAGAAGAGAATTGACACTGTGAGGGACAGGAGCAGGTGGCCAGGGGTTTGTGTACTCTAGGATGCCAGTGTGAGCTACGGATAAAATACATACACAGAGTTCCTGTACACATGGCTGAGACCACCCATACTATTTTTTTTACTAGTTTGATTTCTTTATCCTAAATTCAGTTTTCAGATGGTAATACCACATTTAAAAAATTGCAATTTAAGGCTGGGCGCGGTGGCTCATGCCTGTAATCCTAGCACTCCGGGAGGCTGAGGTAGGAGGATCACTTGAGCTCAGGAGTTTGAGACCAGCCTGAATAAGAGCAAGACCCTGTGTCTACTAAAAATAGGAAAATTAGCCAAGCATTGTGGTGGGCACCTGTAGTCCCAGTTACTCAGGAGGCTAAGGAAAGAAGATCACTTGAGCCTAAGAATTTGAGGTTGCTGTGAGCTACATGACACTGTATTCTGCCCAAGATGACAAAGTGAGACTTCTGTCTCAAAAAAAAAAAAAGCAATTTAAAAGGTTTCTTCTGCCTATAATCCTAGCACTCTGGGAGGCTGAGGCAGGTGGATTGCCTGAGCTCAGGAGTTCAAGACCAGCCTGAGCAAGTGAGACCCCCATCTCTACAAATAGAAAAACTTGCTGGTAGCCAGGCATTGTGGCGGGCACCTATAGTCCCAGCTACTTGGGAGGCTGAGGCAGGAGAATCGCCTAAACCCAGGAGTTGGAGGTTGCTGTAAGCTGTGATGCCACCACACTCTACTGAGGGTGATAAAGTGAGACTCAGTCTCTACAAAAAAAAAAAAAAAAAAGGAAAGAAAAACTTGCTGGGTATTGTGGTGGATACCTGTAGTCCCAGCTAGTTGGGAGGCTGAGGCAACAGTTCACTTGAACCCAAGAGTTTGAGATTGCTATGAGATACGATGCCATGGCACTCTATCCGGGGCAACAGAGTAAGACTCTGTCTCCAAAAAAAAAAAAAGGTTTCTCCTGAAAGTATAGTCAACTATAGTCAAGATAGAATTCCAGCTGCTAATATGCACAAGTAGGGAGGTAAAACATAATAGAATTACAGCTGCTAATATGCACAAGTAGGGAGAAAACATGTCCCAGCTCCAATGGTGGGTAAGATAATGACTTGCAGGCTAGAAAATAACAAATATGTGAAATAAAGTAATAAGTTAAATTTTTAGAAGGCCAGTGCTAAATGGAATTGTTTTAATAATACCATATTTAATTACAGTAAACTTCCATAGTTGACCACCTCCCTACACTGATCACCTTAAGTTGACCTAATTTTTCTTTCTTTTTTTTTTTTTTGAGACCGTCTCACTCTTAAGCTTAAGCGATTCTCTTGCCTCAGCCTCCCATGTAGCTGGGATTACAGGCACCCACCACAATGTCCAGCTAATTTTTGGTTGTAGTTGTCATTATTGTTTAGCAGGCCCAGGCTGGCCTCGAACCCACTAACTTTGGTGTATTTGGCCGACGCCCTACTCACTGAGCTACAGGCACCAAGCCAAGTTGACCTAATTTTCATAGACCAGACATGCACCACACCTACATATCAGTGCAGTAGGTCCTGTTTGTTACAGTCCCTTTGTTGATCAACTTAAAGAAGTTCTACTGTATTTCTTAAGATTTTCTTTTGCTTTCAATTTTCTTAAAATCAGAGTGCTTACAGTGAATATGATAAGAAGGTTTTTGTCATAGTTCAATGCAGCGGTTCTCAATCTATGGGTCACGACCCACAGGAACTGTATTAGAGGGCCACGTCAGGAAGGTTGCAAATCACTGGTTTAATGGATAGTCTTTTATTCCTCCCCCCCCATCATCATCTTTCTTTTCTTTCTTTCTTTCGTATAGGGTCTCTCTTGGCTAGGGTAGAGTGCTGTGGTATCATCATAGCTCACTGCAGCCTCAAGCTCCTGGGCTCAGTCAATCCTCCTAGTTAACTTCTCTTATTTTTTTGTAGAGACAAGGTCTGGCTATGTTACCCAGGCTGGACTTGAAACTCCTGGCCTCTAGTGATCCTCCTCCCTTAACATCCCAACTATATTGGGATTACAGGCATGAACCATTGCTCCTGGCCTTTCTTAAATTACTTAAGATGGTATCTTTAAAAATTGACAACATGTTAGATGCTAAGAGAAAAAAGTCTTTAAAATAAAAGAATTGTCAGAATGGAAGAAAACTTAAAATGACTCTTTCTCCTCTTAGTAGACACTAAATGCCCCAGGAAAAATATCTTTGAATTGCTGTGAAAAGCCATATATTTGCATAATTGCCATTTTGTGGTCTCTTTGTTCTTTTTAAGGCCCCCTCATATCTTTTTGGTGTAATGGGGGACACATGAAGGGAATACTGGGGTTGCAGCACAGACTTGGAAGTCTGTTAGAATGTTTGAATATAAACAACAGCAACAAAAATCCACTGACTTCATTGTCTTAACAGACGCGAAAGGATTTCATGTTGCATCTCTATTGATTTAACCTCACTTTAAGTGAAAGAGGCATTCCAAGATGATGATGCCCAGCTCTGTTTGGATCTGCCATGTCAGAGGCCCCTTAGCACTTCAGTCTTCTCTCCCTCTTTCCCTTTTCTTTTACCTCTTCTGAGTAGATGGTGATTTATCAAGAAATTTGGTAGGAAAACTGCTGGTTAGTATTTCTTGAACCACAAAATACTTTTCCTCGATTTATCTGCTATTTTATGTCATTATGTATGGCTGCTAATATTTTAGGACTGTTTCATATGACTTCCATTACAATAAGTACTTCCCTTTTAACCAGGGAAGTGGGCTTCAGGGAAAGTCCCACTTAGGAGCTAGGGAAGAATTCTGGTTACTTAGCTGTCTGGATTTGCGTGTACAGAAGTGTGATCTACATTGTTGGGGAATGAAGTCAGAATAAAATAAAGTTGGAGATGAGCGATTGAAATTTCCCCTACCAAACCAAAAAGGATTTGCGGCTTTATCAAATATGCAAGTAGAGAAAAGGAAGCCAGAACTGGCCTGGGGTGGACAGCTCATAACCAGGGAATGTTCTCCTGAAGACTAAGTGTGCTTAGGTCCATAGTGCCCCATCAGAGCTACTCTTCAGAGCAGAGACTTGGGTAGGGTGTCTCTTTGGCTGCCTCCTAGCTTTTGCTTGAGGAGCGAGAATCACTTTGATGGGTGCCAGCATAGTGGCAGGAAACTCTTAAGAGAAGGGCGGCATTTTTCTGAGTGACCACCTTGCCCCTCTGTTATCCACCCTCAGGAGTTAACCTCTGCCTTAGCTCATTGTTTGCAGAATTCTTCTAGAATACAAAAAGGTGATTATTCGTGGCAGAGTGGATAGAAAGCTGATTTAGAATATTTGGGCAGCAGTTCTCCCCAAGGTGCCCAGGAATGTGAAGTTAGAAGCCAGTTTGGATTGGGCTTTTTGATTTCTTCCAGCATTGTGAGACTGTCAGCTCCTGTGTCTTATTTGGTACCCTAAACAAATCCTATATGCCATCACAGCATTGCCAGATGGCTAGAGCGTTAGCTTTTGGGAGCTCACTGTGGATTTTTAAAATTTCAATTTGCGGCTAGGCACCTGTAGCTTAAGCGGCTAAGGTGCCAGCCACATACACCAGAGCTGGTGGGTTCGAATCCAGCCTGGGCCTGCCAAACACCAATGACAACTACAACCAAAAA
>NW_003852408.1:1105387-1111664 GCF_000181295.1 Otolemur garnettii | reverse complement strand
TTTTTTGGTTGCAGCCATCATTGTTGTTTGGCGGGCCCAGGCTGGGGATTCGAACCTGCCACCTTAGGTGTATGTGGCTGGCGCCTTAGCCGATTGAGCCACAGGCGCTGAGCCTAGCCGGTCATTTTTAATAGGCCACCTACCCTCTTCGTTTGCCTGTTAAATCAAACAGTGGAAAAACTCAGCTAGACTCTCCTGGCTCTTCTCTTCCCCATTTCACAAATGGACCTTAGAATGATAGAACTTCTTAGGTTTTCTGGCTGTAAAGAGATCTATAATAACAATTAGAATATTAAATATCTGAATGAGAAAGTGTTACAGAACTCTTCCATTTCCTTGCCACAGAGAGGGGCATTTACTTCTGACTCAACTCTAACATAGTAGCAGAATCCTCCCAAAAGATAAGATGACTGCGTATAATGAGGATTGTCTTGAAAATTCTCTGTATGTCACTGAACAGCTGAAAGAGCTGAATCCAGATACTTACTTGCCTGCTATCTCCCCTACTCCAAGATAGCTAATTCTCTCAGAGTTGGGAAGTTGTCTGATTCTTCCTTCCCATGCCCCCACCCTTGTTTACACTCTTCCAGTAAGAGGAGCAGAATCCCTCCCATTAGATGTCTGTTCTCCAGTGGCCATATTGGCATAAGGGTAGCATTAAAAGGAAAGAAATGGAAGAGATGACTCTGTTACTGGGTAATGACTTTCTTTAGTATTAGGTGTAGGTATGAGAGGTGTTTTTTGTAATGCAGTCTCAGTAACAGAGCCTCTCATCCCTCTCAGAAATAACTTACACATCAGTTAGGCTTGCTTTTCTCTGTGTGATGACCAGATATGTTCCTTATCCTTTTTTTTTTTTTTTTAAAGAGATGAGGTCTCTCTCTGTTACCTAGGTTGGCCTCCAACTTCTGGGCTCAAACTATCCTCCCACTTCAGCCTCCCAAGTAGCTGGGACCACAGGCCTGACTTATGCTTTATCCTTTGCTAGCTACTTGTGGTACCTCAGAGGGATCTGTTCTTTTGAAAGTTTTTTTTATATTGGCCTTTTAAAAAGACGACCACTCCGTCAGTGTTGTGTTCAGCTCCTTAGATGAAAATAGTCGGATGAGGGCGGCACCTGTGGCTCAAGGAATAGGGCGCCAGCCCCGTATACCATATATAGGAGTGTGAGTTCAAACCCAGCCCCGGCCAGAAACTGCAAAAAAAAAAAAAGAAAGAAAATATTGGATGAATCACATGCATATCAATTATAAAAATGCCAACAGGCTTTTGAGATAACATCTGTTTCTTCCCAACCCAAGTTCACATCCACCAGCTTCAGTTTCTCCTTGGGGCTCAGTACCTGTGGCTCAAGTGGCTAAGGTGCCAGCCACATATGTACACCTGAGCTAGCAAGTTTGAACCCAGCCCGGGCCTGCCAAACAACAATGATGGCTGCAACCAAAAAATAGCTGGGCATTGTGGCAGGTGCCTATAGTCCCAGCTAATTGGGAGGCTGAGGCAGAAGAATCACTTGAGCCCAGAAGTTGGAGGTTGCTGTGAGCTGTGATGCCATGGCACTCTACCCAGGGCGATAGCTTGAGGCTCTGTCTCAAAAAAAAAAAAAATTTCTCCTTGGTACTTGATGTAGTGTGGGCTGTTAGTTGCTGTCAGCTTGCTGCCATCATGGAGGAGGATCCATTAGTCTGTAACAGGAGGAGACTGGGCTGAGCATATTCTTCTTCAGTATTTATTCTGGGCCAGTTGCCATATGCCCAGTTTATTGTAACAGTTTTAAGATGCGTCAGTTAAAGTCAGAGCTTCTATATTAAAATTAAAAGGAAATAATCCTGGTTAAAGGGAATTTGTTTCAAAATTTCCAGTAAACTTAAGTCTGAAGCTCTGGGCTGGGGAGCAGCTACATAGACTTTAAATCCCCTACCGGCCCTGAGATTTTGAGATTCAGATGGTAATGGGACCTGGTAAGATGTCACTGATTTCTAGTATGGACCAGGAAAGATCACCAGGGGGTGGCCAAGCCTGTCTGCGTCCAATAGAAGTCACTAAGAGTACATACATTGGGGTCTCCTGTCCTCCCTCCACCCTGCCACACACACACAGACACACTTCTCTTTCAAGAAGTAGAGCCATGTTTCTGAAGTGATGGGCACCCAGATTTCCCCTGGAATGTCCTTTCCTTTTGTAAGCAGCTCTAACTGTTAAACTGAGGATTTATATTTGGTTGGTTGGTTGGGGTTTTTGTTTATGTAATATAATCATATGTTTCAATGTATTTTTTTAAATGTGTGAGACAGAAAGAATGAAAGGGAGAGAAAGTCTCCCTCACATGCTTACTTTATGTATCCAGTTTCCATTGTGCCCCCTCCTAACCCACTGCCCCAGGTACCTGGTGTAGCCTTGATACATTTCTTAAAGTACATGCAAATGTTAACTTCTAGCTTTACTTTCTCCACCACAACTTATACAAAATGTAGCATGCTGCATACACAGATGCTACATTTATCTTGGAGCTCTTTCCATATTAGTAGAGAGCTTCCTTGTTTATCCTATGAGTGTGCCAACATGAATATTTAACCAGTCCTTACTTGATCTACATTTAGTTTGTTTCTAATATTTTGCTATTGCAAATAATTGATCGAAGTTTTCTAAGGATTTGGGAGGCGAGTTACTTTGGGGTTGTTTTGGCATTACATTGGCAAGTGAGGAAGGTCCTGAGGGTGTCCTGAAGAGCCCAAGGCTGCTGAGTCAGTTCTCCCCCTGTATGTGTGTGGTTGTGTATAGATGATCCATGTATTGAACGCTTTGTTTCTCCCATTTTTTTCTTTCAGGGACAATTCAAGCTTTCGAAATACAAAAATCACATTGTGAAAGTACACAAGCTGGCAATAATCCTTTTCTGTGTGTGTGTGTTTGTCCGAAATGGATGGGAGGCCTCCAGCCGGTCCTTCCATCTGCTCACTGAAGGGACATCCCTGAGCCGTGTGCTCCCCTTTTGCACTCATTCCTGGAGGACGGATTCCGCTAGACACCCTCCAGCGTCGCTGACTTTATAAAGCGGAAAAACAGCAAACGTGACTTTGTAATAGACAAACATTGTTTTTTAATGGGGTTCTATGGGGGGAGTTCAGCCTTTTGTTTTGCTGTGTGCTGTCCAGATGCCTCCGGGGCATCCCTTGTGCTCCTCTCATGCTGTACGAAGGGCATCGTGACCACATACGTGTACATGCCAGAGCTGGCAATGAGAGATATCAGTATTATGAATGTCTGTGCATCCAGGAAAAGCTTTTGTTGGAGAGTCCCAGAGTAGCTGTAAATGCTCTTTTCTAGCTCTGCCACTAAATTATTGGGACATTTTGTTTCTTTCTCTCCCCTCTTCCCCAAGCATACCACTTTGTGAAGCGGTGTTACTGATGTGAGGACAGTCCTAGACTTTGTATCATCTCCCACCTTATGCCCTCCAGTTTTCCCTCCTATGAGATTCTCTCCTTCTTAGGCACTGCTGCACTTAGGATTAGAGTCCAGTGGGTCATGCTGGTTTCAGTGAGGCAGCTTAGAGGGAATGCCTTGGTAAGAAACTAGAGCAGAATCCAGTTTGAATAGGAACTATTATTATTAACATAGGCTCCAAGTACAGGATTTGGAGCTGAGGGCAATGACTAAGATCATTTTCCCTGATGCACAGGGCTGATACGTTAAGCCTTTTTCTGTAGGTTCTTGCATGCCCCTCATTGAGGAAGGGAAGTGAAGCTGGTTATTGCCAGGCCTGTTAGTACTTAATATATAAATTCTATGATCCTGAAACTGAGACAGCTGAAGGAAGGGTAACCTTGCTGGATGGCTTTATTTGCATGACTGTGCCTGTCTGCAGTGGTTGGAAAACCCTCCTTTCAGCCCTCATTACTCAGTATGTATGTTAGCAAATGTGTGCTGGTCCATGATGCCCAGACAGAAACCTTGAGGGCTACTGCAGGCATGCTTTGAAAATGACCCAGTCACTTATTAGAGGGGCTGGGCAATCTGACTCCAGAAGGACTGAAGTCAGGTCAAAAGAGCACCTAGGATTCAAATAAATAATGAATCAGAGTTATACAGCAACTTCCAAGTAGCACCGTCTTACTTGGCTCTTGTGAGCAAAGATTGCAGTACCTTAAATTAAGGCCTCTCCTTTAAACATATCCTTGAAGGCTAGGGGGTCCTTGGCAACCTGGCCTTGGAGAAATCCTATGAGAATGACAAGCATTTCCTTATTGTATTTGTATTACTCTCTTCCTACTTTCCAACTCCTGAACACCCTCTAATTACCACTGTTTCGGGATGATTTTTCCTGAAAGAACAGGGGAGTTCAGGGGCCAAAAGGGAGGTGCTTCAATTACAGGTGAAGTTAGATCAGGTAAGATCTAGCAGGGATTTAAACTCCAGGAACATGAAGAATGCATTCTGGTGTCCAGACAGTTGTGAAGGGCTCAGGCAAATATAGGAGCAACATCGGCTACAGTGGGGAGCAAAGGCCACCTTCTGAGATTTGTCTAGACTCTAAGGAGGTCTTTACTTTTGCCTAAACTCATATTTGCCATTAAAATTTCCAAAGAGAGCAGACATTTGGATTTGCCCACCTTGGGGCATCTACCTAACTGTTGCGTGTGCGTGGAAGAAGGTGCAGGTGTGTCCAACGTACTTAGGAGTGAGGGTCTGGTCAAGCCTAGTGGTTATGTGTATTGTCTGTCATTTTGCCTTTTTTGTTGTTGTTCAGATTTTTTGTTCGTATGTTTTCTAGAGCTGCTCATGTTTTCTCTTCCTCCTTGTCATTGTAGTATTTAACAGTTCTTTCCCCATCAAAATTATGCTGACCCTCTGCCGGTTAGAACAGGGGGTTCTCCTTATTAGGCAGCATCTTACCCTCAGTGTTTTCCCAGATACTCTGTCTACCAGTCAGTTTATTCGCCCATTTTCCTAAACTGGTTTGAGAAGGCTTTTATTTTGACTCCATGGGCCTCATATGCTGAGATGTGATAGTCATGGTTATGATATCACCTGTTAAAGACAAAGGGAAAAAAGGCCTGCCAAGGCCAATGTGACCTGTATGCTGGATTGCCACTGGAGAACAGGAAATCAGTCTCTACTTTGCACAGTTGGGGCTTCTCTCCCCAGACCCCTTTATTTGGTTTCATTTGAAATTGGGCCCCCCTCCTCTCCAGTGCTCTTCTCTTTGTATCCTTCTGTGTGTGTGTGCGTGTGTATTTTCCCTGTGACACTGGCAGTGGCAATAATTTTCCACCCAGAGAGAAGCTTGTGGTCCACGATGCTCCAAGAATGAATTTCCAAGTATTTGCCAGTGGAGAAGGAGCAGAGGCTGTGACAAGAGTGACTAGTGTTGCACTTTCAGAGCAATTGTCTACTGCAGTAATAAACGGAAAATATCAGCAAGAACCAGGTTGTGGACTTGTCTATACAAGGGAAATGGGGATCCTGCTGTTAATCCTGCCCTTCGGTGTATGAGGCTCCATTTTAACTGCATTGCATAATAAAATACACAGGATAATCTAGGCAATGCCAATATCATTGACATAAATGTATTATGAAAATATTCTCTAGTTGGTGTTAATCATTGCCACAACTCAGTTTACATTTTTAGTATCAAAACGTAGTTGTTAATTCTCTTAACTTGGGGTAAGGAGTATTGGAATAGAAAAAAGTTCAAAAAAATTGATTTCAAAGTAAGAAATCACTTCCAGGCTTGGTGCCTGTGGCTGAAGTGGCTAAGGCGCCAGCCACATACACCTAAGGTGGCGGGTTCAAATTCAGCCCAGGCCAGCCAAATAACAATGACGGCTGTAACCAAAAAATAGCCAGGCATTGTGGCAGACCCCTGTGGTCCCAGCTACTTGTGAGGCTGAGGCAGGAGACTCACTAGAGCCCAGGAGTTGGAGGTTGCTGTGAGCTGTGATGCTACAGCACTCTACTCAGGGGGACAGCTTGAGGCTCTATCTCAAGGGAAAAAAAGGAAATCACTTCCAGGCCTAAGCTTGGAATGTTCTGTTTAGATTAAGTATCTTAGCTTAAAGATGGACGTCCGAGGCATCTAAATCGCCAGTGCCTGTGTGAAATACCAAGAGAGAAAGGAATTTTGCCAAGCCCCAGTTATTGCTGACAAAGAACTTTAAGTGATATAGTCTTGGGCAGCGCCTGTGGCTCAAAGGAGTAGGGTGCCGGCCTCATATACCAGAGGTGGTGGGTTCAAACCCAACCCCTGGCCAAAAACTGCAAAAAAAAAAAAAAA
>NW_003852408.1:1097713-1105367 GCF_000181295.1 Otolemur garnettii | reverse complement strand
AAAAAAAAAAGACACAGTCTTGAAACTTACTTTCAGTAGATAGAAATCTTTCTCTGTCTCTCAATTTTGGTCCAAATAGGAGACAGAAACCATGCAAGTTATTTTAACTTGATATAAAGAACTGTTGGCACAGAAACTAAAACAGCAACAGAGAAAACAAAAATTGAGGAGGCAGCAACTTCAAGAAGAGCCCTGAGGAGGGGGCTTCTCATCTGGCACTGGTGTCATTAAGACCTGGCTCATGCCTGTAATCCCAGCACTCTAGGAGGCCGAGGTGGGTGGATCACTTGAGCTTACGAGTTCAAGACCAGCCTGAGCCAGAGCAAGACCTCATCTCTAAAAATAGCCGGATGTTAATGGCCAGCACCTGTAGTCCCAGCTACTTGGGAGGCTAAGAGAAGCGCTTGAGCCCAAGAGTTTGAGGTTGCTTTGAGCTATGACGCCACTGCACTGTACTAAGGGTGACAAAGTGAGACTGTCTCAAGAAAAAGCACTAACGAAGCTGATTCTGAGTGAGTTGAAAAGGGCAGCTGGAGTCACTTGTGGCTGTGGGGGCAAACTGCTGCTTTGATGCTGACTGGAATGGGAAGGAGCATGGCATGTTCCTTCCTCAGGCATGGAAGCTTCCTTGATGTGCACCCTATTGGAAAAATCCAACAGGATGCCAGCTGGCAGGCAGAAAGGCTTGAAGACTTCTATCCCTGGTACCACAAAAGTAGAGCTAAAAAAAGAGCTGCTTAACTGGCTCAGTCCTTCCCTTTAGCCACTTAGCATCTGTGCACAGTCTTCCATCCCACCACCAAAGCAACTCTGTTCCTGCCCAATAAGATGTAACTTGATAAGATCCACTGACTCCCCTGAATCATTGTATCACTCTCTGGGCTTTATTGACTCCTATAATCAGTCAAGTCCCACTGAATAGAATGTAGAACAGAATAGTATGAAAAAAACTAAAAGATGATAAGGTTGCCTTCTATCAAAACTGCACAAAATAATGAGAGAGAAGAAAACACACAGCAATCAAGAAAGAATATGGGCTCGGCACCTGTGGCTCAAGTGGCTAAGGTGCCAGCCACATACACCTAAGGTGGGGTGTTCGAATCCAGCCCAGGCCCACCAAATAACAATGACGGCTGCAACCAAAAAATAGCCGGGTGTTGTGGCGGGCACCTGTGGTCCCAGCTACTTAGGAGGCTGAGGCAGGAGACTCGCTTGAGCCCAGGAGTTGGAGGTTGCTGTGAGCTGTGATGCCATGGCACTCTACCCAGGGGGACAGCTTGAGGCTCTGTCTCAAAAAAAAAAAAAAAAAAAAAAAAGAATATGTACATCGTCTGTGACTCGTGAGGCTGTAGGTAATATTATAACTTCCTTTTCCACTACTTATTCTGTATTTCCTTTGCCTTCAGCTAGGATCTCAGCTAGTCAGGATTCTTTTTTTGTTATGGTTGTCCTAAAAGGTCTGAATTAATTAATTGGCCTGCCTTTATTTGATAATAGTTTTCCATTTATTTTTCCTATTTCTAAGCGAGGCCCCAGGAAATCTGGGTTCCAGGCAGTTCTCCCTGCCCCTAGTGTACAGCTGCAATTTGGTAACACTCCCCAGTTAGTAGAATAATCCCCTTATTTTCTTGTTAATTCAGTGCCCTGAAGAGCCAAAAATAACTAGGTGAGTCTCAATTTGCAATTCAGTGGAGCCACTGTGTCCCCTAATTGGAAAACCAATCCTTCCAAACCAGCAGAACTCCAAGTTAAGGGGAAAGGTGTGAGACCACTCCCACTGTTATCCCTCTCTTCCTGGTACTGTGAACTCTGGTTATTGGGGAGACAACTCATGAAAGCCTAACCTTTGAGTTAGTATCCCATCCTTTCAAGATACTGTCCTTCCAGATGCTGCTGTAACTGAGGCTTCACTAAGCCCTTTCTCCCTTCTTAAAGGGAGAAATATCCAGCTTAAATATCCAGCTTCTACTTCCTGGTGAGGTTTATTGTAAAACCAGTGTTACTTGGTCTATTGCCTTACTTCCTTTGCTGTAAAATTAGTTTCTTGATTAAAAGCAATATGGAGAATACCAGCCATTCTGGTGAATTGGGCATTCCATTAGTTTTGCTGAGAAAAGCATTACAAGTAGAAAATATGAATTCTCATCCAGAGGGCAATGGAATAATCCATTCACTGTCCACCTGGATGGTCCACACTTGGGTCTTTCTCATCTCATCTGTCTGCCCATGGCCCTTCAGTCTGCTTCCTCTTGGCTATAACCCTGTTTGGTGTCATTTTAAAGCCTCAGCCAAATCCTGTCTACTTACGCCTAGTACCATGAAGCACACAGAGCTCTCCTCCAAGATCATTTTGACTCAAGCTTAAAAGTCTTAGAAAAATTCATCTCTATTCTAACAATTCATAGAATTACAGCTTGCTGATGTGTCAGCTGCGAAAGAATGGGGTTCACAGCGGCCTTCTGCGGTCCTGTCAATGTCCAGCAGACACTTGCCTGTCATCTAGTGGGCTAGGCAGTGTGATGGACAGGGTAACAGAGGTGAATAGGAAGCTGCAGTCTGTACCCTTAATTGAGCTCACAATCCAAAGAGGAGAAGCATGAGAATTTAGCACATAAGATGAAGTAGAATAGAGGTAGGAAGGCCTGGAGGGTTTGTAGTTCAAGTGTCATCAGTGTGGACCCAGTCCAGTGGGCAGGGGACTTTCAGTCACCTGGATGAAGTGCAGACATGAGACAGATGGCTTCATTCTGGAGATACTGCCTGGTATCGTATGTAGCAAATTGTATCATTTATTGACAACTGCTAGACAGTGAGCTTACTTTACATGGCTATTTCATTTCATTTCAAATCTCACAATAGGGCTCAATGTTCATAGTACAGTGGTTACAGCGCCAGCCACATACACCAAGGGTAGCAGGTTTGAACCTGGCCCAGGCCAGCTGAACAACTGCAACAAAAAAATAGCTGAGTGTTGTGGCGGGTGCCTGTAGTCCCAGCTACTTGGGAGGCTGAGGCAAGAGAATCGCTTAACCCCAAGAGTTTGAGGTTGCTCTGAGCTGTGACGCTACGGCACTCTACTGAGGGCGACATAATGATACTCTGTCTCAAATAAATAAATAAATCTCACAATAGCCCTGTGATAGGTTATTACCTTCCCCATTTTACAGATTAAGAAACAGGCAGAAAGAGGCTAAGTAACTTGCCGAAAGACATTTGTCACGTAAGGGCGGAGATGGAGCTTGACCTTGAATTCCAGAGTTCATAAACCTCCTAATGCAAGTAGGTTACATCTCACATCATCTACAAATCTCTATTTGGATGGCTGGGAAAAAGGTCTCCAGATTGGGCCCATTGGCTACAAAATGACGCCTTCTCCTGCCAGGTGATCCCAATAGATGAGAGGCCCCACGCACCTGGCACAGAAAATCCAGAGCCAGCCAGCAGGGCAGCTGCCTATGAGTTCCCCCTGAGGGGCAGGAGGCCACAGAGATTCACTAGCAGGGTGGTGGTTTCTATCCTTTCCCCTTATGTCACACCATCCTCCTAACCTTGAAACTAGCCTCACCCCAGATCACAGCACGTAGGTTCCAGGCATCCCTGTTCTCTGTTTCCATAAGCAGATCATGAGTACACATATTTCTATAATGTCTCTCTGCCCAAATCATTTCACATTTGTCCCAAAGGGCTGTTCTCCTATGTGATTAACCCTCTCCAGGAACTGTATGGGAAGCAAAATTCCCATGTTTTCTCTCACCCCACGTCCTCAAAGTAAACACAAGGAATAGGATTCCACATCTGGAGACTTGCCCTCCACCTCAACCTCTGTGCCTGGGGGAGTGGAGGAGAGTTCAGAGCACCATTTCCTACCATCCTCGATTCTCAGGACTGAAAGGACAGGGAATCCTGCCTCAGGGAGGTCTCTTCCCCCTGAGCCCAAGAAGGCAGGTAGATCAATCAGACATCCCCTCCACTTGATTTTCCTTCTGTTCCTGACTAGAGGACTACTAAGGTTGATGACTCAAGAGTCAGAGACCCAACCTTCTCTGCAGCCTCACTGTACATCTCACTCAGGACAGTTCCTAGGACCTGATGAGAGTCCCTGCCAGAGGCTGGGCCCACCTGGCACCACCTGGCATGGGTTCCCACCCCATCCATTGGTGCTCTCTGACTCACTGCCCACCATGCCTCAGCTCCAGTTCCCCTGGCCATCGTCCTGGCAGATGCTGCCAAGCACCAATTCCATTCAATTCCATCGTGGTTTATCCCACCTCACTCCCACCCTACCCTGCAAACACTATGCGTGGCCTCTGTCTCCTGGCCAATTCCCACTTTGCTTCTTGACTTCCAAGACCGTTAAGTGGTCTTTCCTACATGATAGAATGGCCAGAGCCTTCAGCAGAGACCTGGCTTCCTGCCATAGAGCAGCGCTTCTTCGGAGGTATTAATGGGTAGCCCAAGTTCAGGCCACAACCTTGGAGGGACCCTACTTTGTTGCCCCTCAGCCAATGCCCTGGCCTCCTGAAACAACTTTTCACACACAACCAGCCTTTTCCCTTCATCCAATCAATATGTTCCTGCCCCTACAATACCTTCACCAGCCACAAACAATAGATTGCCCATATTTCTTCATTTAAAGCCCTGTTGCATCATATTTTTGCCAGCCTGAGTTCCTGGAGCTCCACAGATGGGCCTTTGTCACCTGCTATAGAAATCCTTCCCTCCACCCTTCACCCTGCTCACCTCTATGGCCCCTGTCCTGCCCTGCCTTAATGGCAGCTGCCTCCTCCTGTGTTCCTACAGCTTTGGGCCCAGGGAACTAGAACCACCAAGGCTCTTGTCTGTCCCCACTGCTGGGGCAGGGTTCAGGAGGGCAGGGGCACACCTCCCTTGTCTCAGAACAGGCCTGGTGTGGGTCCTGGCTGCCTGAGAAGTTCCTGCCAAAGGAGATTTACAAAATGCCTTAGTCATTGTGTGGTGTTCCATATGGCACTGCTTCCAACCAAAGAACTAACTCATTTTATAGTGAATGTAGCACAGCAAAGGGCTTGAATGAAACCAAAGTATTTCCCTGAAATACTGAGGCTTATTGAGCCAAAGAAGGTTAAAATGCAGGAAGACATTCTGCCTTTCCCTCTGCCTGCCTGATGGCAAGACAGTGATTCACTGAAAAAAGATGTCTAAAGACAGAAGAGTAAAATTTCCTTTTACTGGCGACAACTTGCTTATTAGCTCAGCTGGAGCTAGTGAGACCAGGAAAATTTGAGAGCAAACTATACTACCTTCCCAGTTTTCCTACCTTTGAGAGGCTCTCCTTTGTCTTATCACTACTCTAATAAGATGTACAGCTTTTTGTTAAAATACTAGTTAAGGGCCAGTCATGGTGGCTCATGCCTATAATCCTAGCCCTTGGGAGGCTGAGTAGGGTGGACTGCTTGAGCTCAGGAGTTTCAGACTGGGCTGAGCAAGAGTGCAACCCCGTCTCTACTAAAAATAGAAAAACTAGCTGGGCATTGTGGTGGGTGCCTGTAGTACCAGCTATTTGGGAAGCTGAGGCAAGAGGATTTGCTCAAGCCCAAGAGTTTGAGGTTGCTGTAAGCTATGATGATGCCACAGCAGCACTTTACCTGGGGTAACTGACTGAGACTTTGTCTCAAAAAAAAAAAAAAGAATACCAGTTAAAGCAAAGCTTCAATCCATTTCCTTGAGAGCAATACCTTTTAACTGAGGCTCTTCTCACATGATGTGTAAAAGTGGTTTTTCTCCTGTTAATTTTTTTTGTTTTTGTTTTTGTTTTGAGACAGAGTCTCACTTTGTTGCTCAGGCTAGAGCACCATGGCATCATCCTAGCTCACAGCAACCTCAAGTTCCTGGGCTCAAGGGATCCTCCTGCCTCTACCTCCAGAGTAGCTGAGACTGCAGGCACCCACCACCACTTCTGGCTAATTTTTCTATTTTTAATAGAGATGAGATCTCACTCCTGCTCAGGCTGTTCTTGAACTCCTTAGCTCAAGGGATCCTCCCACCCCAACCTCCCAGAGTGCTAGGATTACAGGCGTGGGACATCTTGCCCCTCCATTAATCTATCTTTTGTTATAGAAGGCTTGTTCCAGATATGAACTTATAAGAGTAGAAGAAATTATTATATTTTCTCCCCTCAGACACAGTTTTGGTGCCTTGCTCTTACTGGTGCCCCATCCTGATGCCTTACTGTGGGAGCTACTGACTTCTGTGATTGAGCTTTGTTCACTAGGAATTAAGTTCTTGAGATAGTAGAGCTTCCAAATGATTTGCCTGCATTTGCCAAGTATATAATCTTGTTATCTCCAATTACAAAAGCTTTATTTTCTCCTTTCAAATTTTTATTCCTATTTTTTTTCTTTTCCTTTGTTACATTTGTTACCATCTCCAGCACATTGTTAATTCATGCTGGTAACAGCAGGCACACTGTTTTGTCCTGGTTTGGGGGAACAGCTCTTGGCAGCATTGAATATGATGATAGCTTTGGAGCTAAGATATATTTCATCCTGTTAAAGAAGAGAGAAAAAGGTATAAAAGTTGTATGGGAGAGAACATGGATGTACCATATTTTTTTGCTAGTTCCCTAATTTAATGAATATTTAGATTGTTTCCAATATTTTGCTAATTGAAAGAAGTGAATTGTATATATATCCATCATTTTGCATGTGTGTAAGCTTATCTGAGTAAGCATATCAAGTCGAGAATTCGAATTGTTGGGCTGTGTGATGGTTAATTTTATGTGTCAACTTGGTAAAGGATGCCCAGGCTGCTGGTAAAACATTCTTTCTGGATGTGTCTGTAGGGGTGTTTCAGGAAGAGATTAGCATTTGAGTCAGTAGACTTAAGTAAGAAAGATCAACCTCATGGTGGGGATGGGTATCCTCAAGCCATTGAAAGCCAAATAGATGGAAAAAGCCAGAGTAAGGGTAAATTATCTCTTTCTTCTTGAGCTGGGACATTCATCTTCTGACCTTGGATGTAAGAGCTCTTGGTTCTCAGTCCTTCATATTTGGACTGAATTACACTACTGGCTTTCCTGGGTTTACCAGCTTGCAGACAGGAGACAATGAGACTTCTTGGCCTCCATAATCAGGAGCCAATTCTCATTGTATATCTCCCCATATTTGTATATGTAAATAGCCTTTTGATTCTGTTTTTCTGGAGAACTAATACAGGCTGGGTCAAAGAATACACGGATTTGGTGAATACTGCCATATTGCTCTTCAGCTTACACTCCTACTAGCAATGTATGAGTATGTTTCATCACAGCCTTGTCAAGAGTGTATATTATAAAACTGTTAGATTTTTGCTAATCTGATAGTTAAAAAGTGACACCTCAATGGCATTCCTATTTATTTATTTATTTATTTAGAGATAGTCGCCTTGTTACCCAGACTGAAGTGCAGTGACATGATCAGAGCTCAATGTAACCTTGAATTCCTGGGCTCAGGTGATCTTCCTACCTCAACCTCCCAAGTAGCTAGGACTACAGGTGCACACTACCATGCCCAGATAATTTTTTAATTTATTGTTTGTAAGATGAGGTCTCCCTTTGTTGCTCAGGCTAGTGTCTTTTTTTTTTTTTTTTTTTTTGAGACAGAGCCTCAAGCTGTCCCCCCTTGGGCAGAGTGCCGTG
>NW_003852408.1:1089183-1097019 GCF_000181295.1 Otolemur garnettii | reverse complement strand
GGGCTCAAGCGAGTCTCCTGCCTCTGCCTCCCAAGTAGCTAGGACCACAGGCACCCGCCACAACGCCTGGCCAGTTTTTGGTTGCAGCCATCATTGTTGCTTGGCGGGCCCAGGCTGGATTTGAACCCGTCACCTTAGGTGTATGTGGCTGGCGCCTTAGCCACTTGAGCCACAGCCGCCGAGCCTTCTTTTTATATATTTAAGGACAATTTGTATTTACTTTTTTGTTCCTCTCTTGATCATTTTTCTATTGAGTTGGTGGCCTTTTTAATGAGGGGGAATTTTTTTTCTTTTAGGTGTTCTTTATATTTTAAGGAGATGATCCCTTTTTTTTTTCCTCAGTTTTTGGCTGGGACCAGGTTTGAACCTGCCACCTCCAGTATATGGGGCTGGCACCCTACTCTTTTGAGCCACAGGTGACGCCCCCTTTGTTTGTATTAATAGTGTGAACTTGACCAGAGCAGGCACCAGCACAATCTAGTGAAGAGTTCAGGGTATCTTACCCAGTGCTGTGGGATGAGGTCTGTACTGGGCTGGTGGCCAATGATGGGCAACAGTCAACTATATGTTGTATCTATCTTCTTAACAAGAAAACTTATTGTATGCAGGCAGGCTAAGCTCTACAGTGGCTGGTTATATAACTTTTACAGAACCTCCAGGATATAAAATGCTCAGGTACCCAGCAGGTGATGTGAGCCATTTTTCCACTCCTCCCATGAGGTGCTACAGTTGCCTCCTGTTTGTGGGAACTGATGACCTGTCCAGCTTCACTGTCCCCTGTCCCTTTGTACTATGTACGGATTCTGGTCAGGACTTGTTGATTCTAGTAGTTCTCTCCTCTGACAGTCATCATCTCCTGTGAATAATCCTTTGCTCTAACCTGTGGGAGCATCAAGTCATTTCATTTGTTCTCCTGCAAATCACTGAGCAGAGTTGCAAGTATTCTTCCCAAGCTTATCTTGTTTTGCCCAAGGTGGTTTTTACATCCAACATTTTGTTGCTATATATTCAAACTAATCAGTCTTTTTTTTTATGGCTTTTGGAGATTGAGTCATACTTGAAAGGCCCTTTTCATAAAACCTGAATCTATTTATGGAGAAGGATAAAGGTTTGGAAGAGCCATAGGGCAAGGGTGGGGGGGATGGAAACCAAGTACACCTGTACAAAAGGATATTCAGGGAATGCTGAGAGCCTGTGTCAGTGGCTCAAACCAGGAAGGCACAAGTCCTGCCTGGATCCTCATGTTCAGGAATTGGCAGAGTGGGTAGGCTGGAAGTGGAGGGTCTCAAGCTGGAGAAAGGTGCTGGTCACAGCTACCAGAAGTGACTGACCCAAGGGCCTATGGCAGGCAGTGGGGTGAATCATGGCAGAGCAACAGAGAGGTTAGAAGCTCTAGAGGCCCTATTGAGGCAGACAGCACATGGGGTAGGAATCATTCCAGAAAGAGAGCAGTACCAAGCAATAGCAGAGGACAGCATGAGAAAGGGTGGCTATAGTGAGGGGGGACAGTGAGAAACCACAAAGGATGGGAGATGTGGATGGTCCTGGTCTATATCTGCTGGGGTGAAGCCATGTGCTGAAGTTCAGTGGAAGGCCAAAGCCAGGGGCCAAGCCTGCCCAAACAAAATGACACAAAATGCCCAGACTACTCCTTGATTCGGCATGTCTGGATCCTGACTGCACATTACAATCACCAGGGTCTGGACCATCATTGATGATTCCAATGTGAGGTAGTTATGAATCACTGCCTCCACATGCATCTCTGTTAACTTAGATGTGTGATGGAGTGGGGAACGTGAATTAAATAAAACCAAGAGACCCCATTGGTTCATCTCAGGTCTAACCACATGAATTTCCTAACCTCCTGGTCCTTTAGCCATCACAGTGTGGAACTAGGCCCAGTACTAACAGCCCCAGATGGGGCGCTGACGTGATTTCCTAGTCCCAGTTCTGATCCTGCTTAGCTGAGATCATGTGCAGCCGCTGGGGCGGATCCAGGGATGAGCTTGGGCTACAAAGTGTCATTCTGGCAGTGTGTCAGCTCATTTTGATGAGTCCAATGTCAGGTATCAAAATATCTGCCAGGTCAAAGACTTGAGGAGACAAGGTCACTGGGAATAACTGTCACTTAACTGTGGTCTTCCTGTGGCATACAAGTTCACAAAGCCTGGTAGGAGCGCATTCGGTGCTAGAATGAGCCCTTGGATCAGAGTAGAAGGTATCAGTGTGAAGTCATGTTTATTTTAATACATATACATTATTTTAATACATACACATGCAGAGAGACAGATACAGAAATCCACAGATACATGTGTAGATGTGGGTCAGCAGATGCAGATATATTCCCTAACTCAGCCCTCTGAGAGGGACTAGAAGCAATGACACCCAGTAGCTATGAGCACACCTTGCACCTAGATCTTGCTCTTTAAATACAATTCTCCAGTAAAAGGCACCAGTGAAATCACTGGTTAGGTAGCTGAGACAGGAAAATACAAGATAAGCACAGAGCTATTTATAGTTCCAGAAAGTAAAGAAGTGCTAAAAACAAAAATACCCACATTGATGGGGGCATCTCAAAGGACATAAAGAGTGTGAACTGCCTGAGCCCCCAGTGACCAAAGATGAAATAATCTGAGCAACAAAATAGAGTGGTATCAGATTATAACCCAAAGTATACAATAAATGATTCCCCACAGAGCTAAATACATAATTGACTAGATAAACAAATGGGGGAGAATGGACAAATTACCTGTGGAGAAGAATTCCAAGTAATGTATGGAATAACTGCTTCCTTAAGTAGAGGCTGCATGCAGTGCTTCTAAAGAGTGCAGCACAGAAGAGAGATAACAAGTGAACTTGGCGGGACAGAAACCCAAAAACTATTTCTTCAGCGAGGGGATCCAGGTCAGCATCCAGGGGGAAGCCCTGTGACAGTGTGTCCATTGCTGTGAGAACGGCGCTTGACTTCTGTGGCTTCCTCCCAGAAACCTACAACCCCAATCTAATCATTAGGAAAACATTAGACAAACTCCAGTATAGGGGCATTTTGCAAAATATAGTACTCCTCAAAACTTGAGTCATCTAAAACCAGGAAAGGCTGGGTGTGGTAGCTCATGTCTGCAATCCCAGCACTTTGTAAGGCCAAGGCAGGAGGATCACTTGAGCCCAGGTGTTCTAGGCCATGGAACTATGCAACGTAGTGAGACCCCCATCTCTACAAAAAAGTTTTTTATTTTTATTTATTTATTTACTTTTGAGACAGAGTCTCCAGCTATTGCCCTGGGTAGAGTGCCATGGTGTCATACCTCATAGCAATTTCAAACTCTTGAGCTCAAGTGATCCTCTTGCCTCAGTTTTTCTATTTTTAGTAGAGATAGGGTCTCACTTTTGCTCAGGCTGGTCTCGAACTCCTGAGCTCAAGCAATCCACCCACCTCAGCCTCCCAGAGTGCTGGGATTATAGGTGTGACTCTCTTCCACGCCCAGCCCAAAAAAAGTTTTTTAATGAGCTGGGCAGGATGGGACATGCCTATAGTCCCAGCTACTCAGGAGGCTGGGGCAGGGGGCTCACTTGAATCCAGGAGTTTAAGGTTACAGTGAGCTACGTGAGCTATGATCAAGCCACTCCCCTCCAGCCTGGGCAACAAAATGAGGACCTATCTGTAAATAAATAAAAAAAGGAAAGTATGAGAAATTGTCACAGCTAAGAGAAGCCTCAAGGATACAGGACAACTGAATGTCAGGTGGTATCCTAGCTAGGACCCTGGAACAGGAAAAAAAAAATAATGAAGCCATGATTGGAGGAGAAACATGAATCAGGTATAGCTTTTTTTTTCTTTTTTTCTGAGATGAAGATGAGGACTTGCTGTTGTCCAGGCTGAAATGCAGTGGCCGTTTATAAGCACAATCACAGCACATTACAGTCTTGAATCCTGGTCTCAAGTGATTCCCCTGTCTCAGCCTCCCAAGTAACTGGGACTACACGTGCCACTGTACCCAGAACACCCTGTCAATAAATGTTACAGGCAAGATCCACTGATGAATGCTGAAAACAGTGAGCAAAACTGTAGGGAGAAATAGGATAGTTTCCATAGTCTCAAAATATTTCTCCTGCCCCTAGATATTTATTAATTACAGCAATGGTTTTTTTGAGACATTCTCACTCCATTGCCCCTCAAACACTTTGGCTCAAGCAATCTTCCTACCTCAGCCTCCTGAGTATCTGAGACTATAGGTACCCACCACCACCCCTGACTAATTCCTTCCCTTCCCTTCCCTTTCTTTTCTTTTCAAGACACAGTCTCACTTTGTTGCCCAGTATAGTGCCCGGGCATCATAGCTCACAGCAACCTCAAACTCTTGGGTTCAAATGATCCTCTTGTCTCAGCCTCCTGAGTAGCTGGGACTATAGGTGCCTACCACAATGCCCAGCTATTTTTAGAGACAGGGTCTCATTCAGACTGGTCTCAAACTTCTGAGCTCAGGCAGTCCATCTGCCTTGACCTCCCAGAGTGCTAAGATTATAGGCGTGAGCCACCGTCCCCAGCCTTGCCTCGTTTTTTTCCTATTTTTAGTAAAGGCAGTGTCTCGCTCTTGCTCAGGCAGGTCTCGAACTCCAGAGCTCAAACAATCCTCCTGCCTCAGCCTCACAGAGTGCTAGGATTACAGGCATGGCCACCATGCCTGGTCACAGCAGTGGTTTTAATGTATATCCACAAATATGTAATACTCCTCACTCTAGGAGATGGAGATTAATTCACTTTTCCTTGATTGTAGGCTGGACTGAGTTACTTCTAATGAATGAATATGGAAAGGGAAAAATAGTCACTTTATAGTGGACTGGTAGACACCACCTTAGCCCAATGGTCAAGGTTAACAACGTCAGTGAGGCATGTTGACATTATGTGCCTCAGTGAGGTTTGCTGAGAAGATCACATCGCCTCTGAGGTCTTCCCCCAAATCCATAACCTCAATCAACTCATGAGAAAACTTCAGTCCCTGGGCACATATAGTCCCAGCTACTTGGGAGTCTGAGGCAAGAGAATCGCCTAAGCCCAGGTTTTGGAGGTTGCTGTGAGCTGTGAGCTGTGTGATGGCACGGCACTCTACTGAGGGTGATAAAGTGAGACTTTGTCTCTACAAAAAAAAAAAGAAAGAAAGAAAACTTCAGTCCCACACTGAGAGGCATTCTACAAGCTACCAAAATACCTGCCCAGTACTGTTCAAAAGTGTCACCATCAAGAAAGACAAGGAAAGACTTAGAAACTGTCACAGATGACTAGAATGATCTGATGACTAACCGTCCTGTAGGATCCTGGATAGGATTCTGGAACAGAAGAAGCCATCAGTAGAAAACCCAGAGAAATCTGAATAAACCTGAAATTCAGTTAACAGTATGTGTGGTGTATTGATGCTAATTTCTTGGTTGTGATCAACGTACCATATTTAGGTAAGATTGTCACATTAGGGGACGTAGAGTGAAGGATATATGGGACCTCTGTGTAATATCTTAGCAACTCTTACATAAATCTAAAATTATTTTAGAGACTTCATGCCTGTGGCTCAAGCGGCTAAGGCGCCAGCCACATTCACCTGAGCTGGCGGATTTGAATCCAGCCCAGCCCTACCAAACAACAATGATGGCTGCAACCAAAAAATAGCCAGACGTTGTGGTGGGCGCCTGTGGTCCTAGCTACTTGGGAGGCAGAGGCAAGAGAATTGCTTGAGCCCAGGAGTGGAGGTTGCTGTGAGCTATGATGCCACAGCACTCTACCCAGGGCGACAGCCTGAGGCTCTGTCTCAAAAACAAAAAATAAATAAAATGAAATTATTTTAGAGTGAGGTATGGTGTACACCTATAGTCTCAGCTACTAGGGAGGCTGAGGCAGGAGGGTCACTTGAACCTGGAGTCGAAGGCCAGCCTGGGCAACATAGAAGGACCCTCCCCACCTCCCCAAACCCCTGGTCTCAATTAAAAAGAAAGAAAGTAAATATATAAGTAAAAAAATATATTTTAAAATAAAAAGTTCAAAAACCTACATGGTGGGATGTTTGATTTAAGTAACTGAATCTTGCTGTAAGGCAGAGCCTGGGTTCCTGCTGTCCAGACAGGCAGTGGCTCCATCAGTATTGGCATCTGCCTGGCTGGCAGGCCCGTGACTAAAGGAGACTCAGCCTGTTTCTCTTCCCATGAGGCTCCATTAATCCCATGCCCCTAAGTCAGCACAGAGCACACAAGTGCTTTAGTTCCATCTGGCCTGGTGGTAAATGAGTGTGAGCTGTACTCAGAACAAGAGAAACATCTCTGTGAGCTCAGGTCAGAAAAGTCCCTATGGATGACAATAATGAGATCCTACTCCGCCCTGACCTGGGGCAGTCTGCACACCAAGCAGGGGAAATGGTGGGACCCAGAGTGTCAGGTGACAGGAGGAGGTATGGCTCTTCAGGGACCCACAGGGAGGGGACAGTGTGGGCAGCCCCACATCCCACACTGCCTACTGCCCATCAAGGAGCCCCTGCTGACCTGGGGGGACCTGCTGGTCTATACAAGGCAGGCAGCTAAAGTCCAAAATAAGGGGGGAGCTGCCACCAGCTGTGGGTCTCTGATGAACCAGAGCCAAGGTAAGGACACACTAATTTGGTCACAAGTCAAGAAAATCATGGAAAACAGGAAAAAGAACCATACCAAGACTAGGCTGGATCTCTACGACAAATATTAAGATGTAAGTCTAAAATGAGCCGAGGCCTGCAAAACAACTGAGGTGACTCTGCTTAAAGTCTCTAACTGAAGATCCGAGCATGAGGCAGTTGGTGTGAGATTAACAGAGACAGAACAAATCGCCTTCCAGGATGGAAAACAGGTCATGAGCATCGAGAGGGTGGGCTGATCCGCCTGAGTGCAGGGGAGATTGTTTGTCCCAGCACTAACCCAGGTGGAGAACGATGCCCTGCAACTGGAGACAGTGAAGCGTACTCCCCCTTCTCCAGAAGGGAAGAGAAGCCGTCAGCTAACTCTCCACAGGGCTACTAAATGCCCCATCCCTACTGCCAAGGCCCTGAACCTCTCTAGCCTGGAGAGGGGTATAGTGCCAGGGGAATGGCTTCAAATATCTACATGACTGGCTTGGCGCCTGTGGCTCAAGCGGCTAAGGCACCAGCCACATACACCTAAGGTGGCGGGTTTGAATCCCCAGCCCGGGCCCGCCAAACAACAATGATGGCTGCAACCAAAAAATAAAAATAAAAAAATGGCCAGGCGTTGTGGCAAGCACCTGTAGTCCCAGCTACTTGGGAGGCTGAGGCAGGAGAGTCGCTTGAGCCCAGGAGTTGGAGGTTGCTGTGAGCTGTGATGCCATGGCATTCTACCCAGGGGGATAGCTTGAGGCTCTGTCTATAAAAAAAGGAAGAAAGAAAGAAAAAAACAAATATCTACATGACTGATTATGTAAAAGGGCCTCCTGTGTGAACCAGCAGGTATGGGGAGGAGTTACTTGAAGGCTGCCTTCTTCAAGGTTTAAGAAAGGCTTCCTGATCATTTGAGCTGTCTGAAAATGGAGTGGCTGGCCAGGCATGGTGGCTCACACCTGTAATCCCAGCACTCTGGGAGGCTGAGGTGCAGCTCACTTGAGCTAAGGAGTTCTAGACCAGCCTGAGCAAGAGTGAGACCCTGTCTCTAAAAAATAGCGGGTTGTTGTGGCAGGTGCTTGTAGTCCTAGCTACGTGGGAGGCTGATGCAGAAGAAACACTTGAGGCCAAGAGTCTGAGGTTGCTATGAGCTGTTATCCCATGGCACTCTATCGAGGGCAACAAAATAAGACTCTGTCTCAAAAAAAAAAAA
>NW_003852408.1:1084271-1089163 GCF_000181295.1 Otolemur garnettii | reverse complement strand
AAAAAAAAAAAAAAAAAAGGAGTGGCTAGCTCAAGACACTTCAGCTGAACAAGCAGAGACCGGAAGGCCACCTGTTGGGGGATTTGCAGAGGAGATGCAAGTGGCAGACCCAAGAATAGGCCAGATGGCCCTTAGGGCCCCATTCAGTCATGAGATCTGAGGGTCTTGGAACTAAACCCAGGGGGAGCTAACCTCCCCTACCTTCAGAGCTACCTTGGCCCTGGCAATGCTGTGGCGTCAGACAGGCTGTCGTCTGCAGATGAGTTAGGCCCTGGCACCAGCAACAAGCGGCAGCCTGCCAGTTTGGCCAGGAAGGTGCTGAAGGTCCAGGCTCTGAGCCCAGGGCCTCTTGGGAAGCCCAAGCACATATTTATACTAGGACGCCTCTGTGGCAAGCTTCCCAGACTACAGCTGCCAGGAAGGGGCAGAAGGGGTGATCTGATACCCCACAAGCCAGACAGGAAATGCCTCAAGACACAAGTCAACATGAAGCAACATCAGATCTCAGTGGCTCCTGCACCTGTCACATCCCTTCCCTCCCTCCCAGGTCCCAGGAGCTCAGGGCCCCTGCTAAGTGCCTCCTGATGCCACTGTCCTTCTACCGGGTACCTGATACCTTCCCCCGCCCCAGGAATGCCCTGCTTCATTCAAGTTTCCTCCTCACTGGACCACACTAGCACCAGCATTGATGCCTCTTCTCTCCCAAAATATTTTTTTCCCCTTTCTAAAAGAAGGGCTTTTTTTCTTATTTCAAAATTAGGCAAACTAAAAGTTAGACAGGAAGGAAGCTGAGGCAAGAGGATCACTTGAGCCTAAGAATTTGAGGCTACATCGAGCTATGATCGTACCACTGCACTCCACCCCTGGCGGCAGAATATGACCCTATCTAAAAAAATCTAAAATAAATTAAAGTTAGACAGGCTGGACGTGGTGGCTCACACCTGCAATCCTCGCACTCCTGGAGTCGGAGGCAGGTGGAATACCTGAGCTCACAGGTTTGAGACCAGTCTGAGCCAGAGTGAAAGTAGCCTCATCCCTAAAAGTAGCCAGGCGTTGTGGCAGGCACCTGTAGTCCTAGCTACTTAGGAGACTGAGGCAAGAGAATTGCTTGAGCTCAAGAGTTTGAGGTTGCTGTGAGCTATGACACTACAGCACTCTACTGAGGGCAACAAAGTGAGACTGTCTCAAAAAAAAAAGTTAGACAAACTGTGATACATCCATCAGTGGAATGTTATTCAGCAACAAAGAAATGAACCAAAGAATGTCCAAAAGACATTCAGGAACCTTAAATGCACAATGCTAAGTGAAAGCAGCCAGCCCGAAAAGGCTCTATACTGTGTGACTCCAGCTATGTGACATTCTGGAAAAGGCAGAACCACGGACACAGTGAGAAGATCAGCAGTTGCCAAGGTGGCGATGAGGAGGGTGACATGAATAGGCAGAGCATGAGACTTTTAGGGCAGTGACACTTATTCTGTATGATACTGTAATGATGGATGTGTGTCATTGTACATATATCAAAATTCATACAATGTACAACACAAGCAGTGACAACGTGTAAACTGGGGACTTCAGTTAATAATAACATATCAATACTGGCTTATCATTTGTACCACACACCAATGCAAGATGCTAAAAATAGGGGAACTCAGAGTGGGGGGTGGGGACATATTTTCTGTAAACCTAAAACAGCTCCTTTATAGAAAGGAAGCAGATAGGAAGGAAAAGCTCTAGAAAAGTCCATCATCTTACTCTTCGTCATTCTTATGGCAAAGGTGTGACCTTATACCATATACACATTTAACAAATGCGCTCAAGGAGGGGGTCATGGGGAGTCAGATTTATAGCCAGTTAGTCAGAAGCACAGGTGAAACAGCTAGGGTCTTGCAATTGGTGTGGGAAGTGAGGAACAGTCCCGTGGGACTATGGCTGTACTCCAGACAAATAGATCACAGTTGAATTTGGGACACCCCACTGCTGAACTGACGGACTGGTTATTGATGGGGAAAATCCCCACACACTTCTCTGTGACCAGAGGTCACAGAAGTATTTATGTTGTGAGAGTGTAGTGGGAAGAAACTGAGTTTTTTTTTTTTTTTTTTTTTTTTGAGACAGAGCCTCAAGCTGTCCCCCTGGGTAGAGTGCTGTGGCATTACAGCTCACAGCAACCTCCAACTCCTGGGCTCAAGCGAGTCTCCTGCCTCCGCCTCCCAAGTAGCTGGGACCACAGGCGCCCGCCACAACGCCCGGCTATTTTTTGGTTGCAGCCGTCATTGTTGTTTGGCGGGTCCGGGCTGGGGATAGAAACTGAGTTTTTTCCTCTCCCTCCTCAGAATATTTATAATGTATAATTACTTGGTTTTGTAGGGTGTTTGGTTTTGTGGAGAGAGTGATAGCTCTTCAGGGTTTTCTAAGTATCTGCTTAGAAAGATGATAACCATATCATCTTTAAATGCTGATAATTGGTGCTTCTCTCTTTAACAATATTTATGCTACTATATTTTTTCTGTCACCATATTGGCCAAAATGTCCAAAAAAAGAAATGGCATATGACTGCAGTGATACTGGGATTTCTTCTTTGTTCTGATTTAACATGAGCTGCTTCTAGGATTTCTGCAGTTGCCTGGAGATGAATCTTCTTTATATCCATTCAAGGAATCATTCAGATATTACCAAAATGTTATATCAGGAATGGATGTTGACTTTCATCAAAGGATCTTTTCCTTTATTAAATGAATGTGGCACATTTCATGGATGGGTTATCTAATTTGGGGCCTTCTTTGCATTCCTAGAATAAGCCTACTTGCATTCCTAGACCGCATCTACTTGGTTATGAAGTTTTATTATTTAAGTACAATGTAGAATTTTATTTAGCAACATCTGAAAACTTTAGCATCCATAGTGAGACTTCCTGCCAAGGCTTTTCTCTCCTCTTCTGTATTTCATTCATCTTCCTCTTCACTGGTTTCCCCTTCCCAGCTACAAAGACCACCTTCTCTCACTCCAGCCTTTCTCCTTCCTCTCACTCCCTACACCCCCTGCCTCTGGGCCAGCACACAGCACTTGTTTGCCACTGCTCTCTTCGACCCCACTGTCAGCCTTGCTCCCTTTTTTTTTGGAAACAGAGTCTCATTATGTCACCCTCAATAGAGTGCAGTGGTGTCATAGCTCACAGCAACTTCAAACTCTTGGGCTTCAGCGATTCTCTTCCCTCAGGCTCCCAAGTAGCTGAGACTACAGGCACCCACCACAATGCCTGGCTATTTTTTGGTTGTAGTTGGCCCCGGCTGTATTCCATCCCACCAGCTCCAGTGTATGTGGCTGGTGCCCTAGCCACTGAGCTACAGGTCCTGAGCCAGCCTTGCTCCTATCTATGTCCTCCCTGGCATGGGGAACGGGCAATAACAAAATATCACTCCCTTGTCTAGATGGGCCTCTCCAGCCACTGCCAATCCCTGACTTGCCAGTCTCCTGATCTCCTGCCAGGGCCATGGGTCAAATCCTGCCCTCTCTGCTCCTCTTGTTCATGCCAACTGGGCCCCAGGTTGGACCCTCTGAGGTTTGCAGTCTCTTATCTCCTCACCCTGCCTGCCCAATTCAGCATCCAGAACTCATCTTTTCCATCCATTCTCTTCTAGCCGCCACTTCCCACAGTTTGGGAGACAGGGAAACACCCACCCACACACCCCCAAGACTCTGCTCAGAAAGCTGGTGCCCCGGTTCACCCTCTGAGCCCTGGCGTCCTGCTCTGCCTGCTGCCCACAACTGCTCTTCCCAGAACTGACTTCCCAATATTTGGCTGTGCCTTTAATACGTAATCTCCTTCTACCCTTCTACTCCTACCAAGCATGATGGCCAGCTAGCTGGGGTCCCCCTTTATAGGTAGAGAGCCCCTCTCCAGCCCTGCTGCCAACTGCAGAGCCCAGGACACAGCCCCCGCAAAACCCCCAGGCCATCCCCTTTCTTTTCTTCTCCAGCCGGGTATGGAGTCAGACCCCCAAACACTAAACCATCTTGGTAGGTTGTTAAGGAATTAGGGACCAAGTGGTCAGGACTGGCTTTTCGACTGTGACCCCCCAGTACCTAGAAGAACACCTTCAAAAGAAAAGTTTGACACGTAGGAGCGAGCTGTGCAGGACAGTGGCACCGGTGCAAGCTTGGGGACCAAGTCGGCGTGGCAGCCAGCTGGCGAGTGACCTCAAGTAGTCACTCGTCTGCTTCGAGCTCCGAGCTCCGAGCTCCGTTAGCATTATATGAACTAACGTCCAGAAGAGCCCGGCACAGCGCCGATAGGCGCTGGGCATCACGGCGGCCGCGCTCCGGAGCGTTGCTGCGTTGGGTGCGCTGGGGTGCGCTGGGGTGGGGGATAGGGGATGGCGGATGGGGGGTGAGCTCCTGGCGGAACGAGCCGCGGTGGGCGCCGCAACGCCATCTGGTGGGAGCTCTCTGCTTTGCTACCTGTCAGGCCACTCCAAGCCAAGGAGCCCAAGGACAATTTGAGGTCCAGAGTCCCCAGGGACTTACCAGTGGTGCCAGACTCAGGAGCGGTGCCTTGGGGCTGCGGGGGAGGGAGCGTTACCTAGGGAGATATCCAGGCTGTCATATCTGCCCATTTGCCCACTAGATGCCCATCTTCACTGTCACCTACAGGTCTGAAACAGGGCCCTGGACGTCTCTCCCTCAGCTGGGACTACTTTGCAATGGAGGAGAATTAATTGACTGACTACAAATAATTAATTTAATTTTTTTTTTTTAGAGACAGAGTCTCACTTTGTCGCCCTCCGTAGAATGCCATGCGTCACAGCTCAGCAACCTCCATCTCTTGGGCTTAGGCGATTCTCTTGCCTCAGCCTCCCAAGTAGCTGGGACTACAGGCGCCCACCACAACGCCC
>NW_003852408.1:1082889-1083991 GCF_000181295.1 Otolemur garnettii | reverse complement strand
ACCTTCAGCATATGGGACTGGCACACCACCCCACTTTTTTTTTTTTTTGAGACAGAGCCTCAAGCTGTCGCCCTGGGTAGAGTGCCGTGGCATCACTGCTCACAGCAAACTCCAACTCCTGAGCTCAAGTGATTCTCTTGCCTCAGCCTCCCAAGTAGCTGGGACTACAGGTACCTGCCACAACGCCAGGCCATTTTTTGGTTGTAGTTGTCATTGTTGTTTGGCGGGTGCGGGCTGGATTCGAACCCACCAGCTCTGGTGTATGTAGCTGGCGCCTTTGCTGCTTGAGCTACAGGTGTGGAGCCCTCATACATTTTTCTTTTCCTTCATTAAAGACTAATTATTGTCATCCATTCTTTCTTTGTCAAAAAGCCACTAGGCAGTTCCAAATGAAGTCGTTGGCCCTGGAGTTGGGGGATTGAAGAGAGGTGTCCTAAGTGAGGAGAAGGTGGCAACCTGGTGGAGCTGGGAGGGTGGCTGGATACTGGGACAATGAGAAGGAAGTAAAGCCGTGTATAGGAGGGAAGAGCCAGGTTTCTCACCTTTGGGAAAGGAGATACAAGGACAGGAAGGGGGAGGGCCAGGATGAACCCAGTGGTGTTGGGTTGGAATTGGAGGTATGGATCTGAAACCGTGATTTTCATTATATCTAGATAAATACAGATGGAAACAGGAGTATGTGTGCGTGTGTACATGTGTGTATACAGATGGAAATATGAGTATGTGTGTGTGTGTACATGTGTGTACAGATGTATATTTCCCAGCTGCGTTCACTGAAAAGACCTGGGAACATAACAAACCTATAACAATGACCACACCTACCATCCAGGTCCTGGTCACCATCACATTGTAAAATATATATTTGGTTTGGTTCCAAGAACACAAACAGGAAGGAAAAAAATAAAGAGAGAGAAAAATATATATATTTAGTCTTCATCCCTATTTCCAGACATATAGCTCTGAAAAATCCTTAGACTCTTTTGGAGTGATAAGAATATCTCTTGTGGGATGGCCCCTGTGGCTCAGTGAGTAGTGAACCTGAGGGTGGTGGGTTCAAACCCGGCCCCGGCCATACTGCAACAAAAAAATAGCTGGGCGTTGT
>NW_003852408.1:1078926-1080541 GCF_000181295.1 Otolemur garnettii | reverse complement strand
AAAAAAAAAAAAAAATTGGGGGAGGGGCTGCGTGCTGTGGCTCATGCCTGTAATGCTAGCACTCTAGGAGGCTGATGCAGGTGGATTGCCTGAGCTCACAGGTTCAAGACCAGTCTGAGGCATAACAAGACCTCATCTCTAAAAATAGCCAGGCATTTTGGCGGGCACTGTAGACCCAGCTACTTGGAAGGCTGAAGCAAGAGAATCGCTTGAGGCCAGAGTTTGAGGTTGCTGTGAGCTATGACGCCATGGCACATCTAGCAGGGGCAACAAAGTGAGACTCTGTCTCAAAAAAAAAAAAAATGAGGAAAAAATATTTATTGAATGCACAGAGAAGGAAAAAAATTCGACAGTGGAAAAAAACTGGCATGTGCTATCTTTATGAAGACAAAATTATCAACATTAGTTGTAAGACAGAAATATCAGGTGCTACTAAGAGAGCACAAGGAAGAAAAGACAGCATATGTGATGTGCATTCCCAGGTCTAATCACGAGGAAACGCTGGCCAAATACAAACTGAGGAGCATTCCACAAAAGGCCTGGGCTGGCCAGCTGCAATGGCTCATGCCTGTAATCCCAGCTTTTTGGGAGCTCAATGTGGGAAGCATTGCTTGAGGCCAGGAGTTCAAGATCATCCTGCATAAGATTCCATCTCTACAAAAGAAATGAAATCTATATGTCAAAGATATCTGCACTCTCATGTTCACAATATGAATATTCACAATAGCCAAGATATAGAATAAGATGAATACATAGAGAAAATGTGGTATGTATGCACGATGGAATATTACTCAGCCATTAACAAATAAAGCGAGATGCTGCCATTTGCAGCAGCATGGGTGAAGCTGACGGGCATGTGTTAAGTGAAATAAACCAGACAGAGGCAGACAAATACTGTATGATCTCACTCATATGTGGAACCTAGAAAACTTGATCTCAGAGAAGTAGAAAATAGTATAGGAGGCTGGGGAGGGGCAGAGAGAGATTGCTCAGGGGGTACAAAGTACGGTTAGATGGGAGGAATAAGTTCTGTGTCCCATTGCACAGTAGGGTGACCAGGCTTGACAGTACTGTGTATTTCAAATAGGTAGAAGGGAGGATTTTGAATGTTCTCATTACAAGTGATATATATATGAGGTAGTGGGTGTGCTGAATACCCTGACTTGATCACTAAACAGTATCCCCCAGAAATATGTGTCATTATCATGTGGCAATTAAAAACAAAATTAAGAAATAGAGAAGAAAAGGGAAAAAATTGAGGTGAGCCCTACTATTTTCCAGACTTTCTGCCTGTAGATAATGTCCAGACCATGGCACCAAGAAGAAAAACCCAAGCAGCCCAGCAATCTCGCTGATTTGAACAGTCAGAGGGCCAAGTGTGGAGTGGCCAAGACAACTGTTAATAGAATTAACAAAAGGGGCCAGGCACAGTGGCTCATGCACTTTGGGAGGCCAAGGTGGGAAGATTGCTTGAGGCTAGAAGTTTGACACCAGCCTGGACAATGCAGTGAGATCCTATCCCTAAAAAAGTAAAAATAAAAATTTGTTTGGCATAGTAGTCCCAGCGACATTCCAGGAGGGGATAGGAGGATCTCTCTCTCTCATTTTTTTTTTT
>NW_003852408.1:1075598-1077852 GCF_000181295.1 Otolemur garnettii | reverse complement strand
GCACTCTACCCAGAGTGACAGCTTGAGGCTCTGTCTAAAAAAAAAATGAGGAGCAATCTGCCTCCTACAAGAAGTCCTCCCCCGGGACTCCCCAGGCTAGTGTAATGTCTTTTCACTATCCTGTTCCTTCATACTGGCCATGTATCATCGCTTGTGTGACTTTGCATGAATATTTTATCTGTTTTTCCTGAGCCCAAGAACAGGGGCTGGGTATGTCCTTGAATCCCATCAGGAAGCACAGTGCCTTGCACAGAGTGTCATCGATAAACATTTGCTGAATGAACGAATCTGAACTCACGCAGGGAAACACAGGAGTTGCAATGACTTTATTCAGGTTTGCGAAGCTAATGTCAGGAGAATCCCTGACAAACCGCTGGTGTCCAGAAGAGGGCGCTCCAGGAGACACGCACTGCTCCTGAAGAACCGGCGCTCTGGGTTCAGCCCGGCGCGGTGTGCTCCGGGCATATTTATTTATTTTTGCTTGCTTGCTTGCTTGCTTGCTTTCTTGCTTTCTTTCTTTCTTTCTTTCTTTCTTTCTTTTCTTTTCTTTCTTTTCTTTCTTTTCTTTCTTTTCTTTCTTTCTTTTCTTTCTTTCTTTTCTTTCTTTCTTTCTTTCTTTCATTTCTTTATTTTTGCCGGGGCCAGGTTTGAATCCGGCACCTCCTGTATATGGGGCTGGCGCCCTACTCCTTGAGCCACAGGCGCCGCCCCTCTCCGGGCTTATTTAAATGCTCCGGCCCGCCCTGGCCCGCGTGCTGCTGATGACTGATTCTCAGCAACAGCAGCTTTTCTCCGTAGTGTCATTCACTTGTTTTTTAAGGTGACGTGTCACGTAGAGAGCTGCCTTAAAGGTGCGGCTTTTTCCAGATACACGTAGTAAAATGGGAAGATGCAGTTGATGCTCTTTAAAACCCATCTCAACTTTGAAAGTCTGGATTTTTTTGAGACAGAGTCTCACTTTCTTGCCCCCCGGTAAAGTGCAGTGACATCATAGGTCACAGCAACCTCCAGCTCTTGGGCTTAGGCGATTCTCTTGCCTCAGCCTTCTGAGTAGCTGGGACAACAGGTGCCCAGCACACCACCTGGCTATTATTAGAGACGGGGGATGGAGGGTGGTCTCGCTCTGACTCGGGCTGCTCTTGAACCTGTGAGATCAGGCAACCCACCCGCCTCCGCCTCCCGGAATGCTGGAATTACAGGGGTGAGCTACCGCACCCGCCCCAAAAGTCTGCGATATTCGACATTAACCTGGCGGATTTTGTCCCGGTCCAGCACGGGCACGCCGCAACTCCTTACTGCCACCACTAGGCGGCGCTCGGGCCTCAGGCTCCCTGCCCGGCAGGCAGTTTTGCAACCCTCACTGCCCGCCTGCTAGCTATCACCTATCAATCTGTTATTTATCTGTCTCCCTCTCTCCCTCCCTCCCTCTATCATCCATCTATCTATCCATTTGTCATCCATCCATCCATCCATCCATCCATCCATCCATCCATCCATCCATCCATCATCTATCATCTATCTATCCATCCATCTATTATCATCTATCTATCCATTCATCCATCCATTCATCTATCTTTAATGAAAGAGTGACATTGTACTCTTCACGTTTATGCTTGTCTTTGCTCAAGCTCCTCTGGGTACAGAGAATCTAGAAATCGGAAGCTTGGGAGACACTGCTGCCTCCTGCAATCCCAGGGATGTGTTGAATTCCACAATTGGGCTGCCCTAGAAAGTGAGTGAAAGGGGAAAAGGCTCTCTCCCTATTCATCTTCACTCTCTCCCCTGAGGGGAGACAGGGCTGGCGGGGCTGTGAACAGGCTTCATGTTGGCACCAACCCCCATTTTTAAACGTGGGGTGCAGGCTCGGTGCCCACAGCTCAGTGGATAGGGCGCCAGCTACATACACTAGGGGCTGGCAGGTTTGAACGTGGTCGGGGCCTGCTAAACAACAATAACAAACAAACAAAAAAAACATAACCAGGCTTTGTGGCAGGGGCCTGCAATCCCAGCTACTTGGGAGGCTGAGGCAAAAGAATTGCTTAAGCCCAAGAGTTTGAGGTTGCTAAGAATTATGATGCCATTGCACTCTACCGAGGGTGATAGAGTGAGACCCCATCTCAAAAATAATAAATAAAAAGAAAAAAGCTGGAGTGCAGGGAATCTACCTCAGGGGGATGGATACCCTAACCCAGGGACACTCCAGAACATCTTATTCTTTTCTTTTCTTTTCTTTCTTTCTTTCTTTTTTTCTTTT
>NW_003852408.1:1069880-1074044 GCF_000181295.1 Otolemur garnettii | reverse complement strand
AAAAGAGAAAAATACTTGATCAATATAGCAAAAGAGAGGAAAAGAAAAACTGAGGAACTGGCTCAGCGCCTGTGGCTCAAGTGGCTAAGGTGCCAGCCACATACACCTGAGCTGGCGGGTTCGAATCCAGCCCGGGCCCTCCAAACAACAATGACGGCTGCAACCAAAAAATAGCCAGGCGTTGTGGCAGATGCCTGTGGTCCCAGCTTCTTGGGAGGCTGAGGCAAGAGAATTGCTTAAGCCCAAGAGACTCGCTTGAGCCCAGGAGTTGGAGGTTGCTGTGAGCTGTGCTGCCAGGGCCCTCTACCCAGAGTGATAGCTTAAGGCACTGTCTCAAAAAAAAAAAAGAAAAAAGAAAAACTTAGGAACTGGAGCAGCACCTGTGGCTCAAAAGGGCAGGGCACTGGTCCCATACGCTGGAGATGCTGGGTTCAAACCCAGCCCTGGCCAAAAACTGCAAAAAACAAAAAATACTGAGGAACTTTAGGATAGCTTCAGAAAAAAACATAAAGTACAAAGAAAATGTACTTTCACACATACCATTATCCTAATATATTTGAGTGAACTAATCTCTTCTATTACAAGACCAAGTTGGGGGTTTTTTTGTTTGTTTATTTGTTTGGTTTTTTGGACCAAGTATTGCTCTGTTGCCTTGGCTAGAGTGAAGTAGCATCAACCTAGCTCATAGCAACCTAAAATTCCTGGACTTAAGCAATCCTCTTTCCTCAGCCTCCGGAGTAGCTACGACTACAGGTGCATTCCACCACATCTGGCAAATTTTTCTATTTTTTGTAGAGATGGGGTCTCACTCTTGCTCAGGTTGGTTTCAAAATCTAGACCTCAAGCACTCCTCCTGCCTCAGCCTCCCAAAATGCTAGGATTATAGGCATGGGTCACCATGCCCAGCCCAGGTTTAAGTGATTCTCTTGCCTCAGCCTCCCAAGTAGCTGGGACTACAGGCACCCACCACAACATCTGGCTATTTTTTTGTTGCAGTTGCCATTGCTGTTTAGCTGGCCCTGGCTGGGTTGGAACCTGCCAGCCTTGATGTATGTGGCCTGTGCCCTACTCACTGAGCTATGGGCACTGCCCCAGAATTTTTTCTTAAATCATAAGATTCATGAGCTCTTGAAATAGAAATGAAATGTCCATTTATGTAAATATAATCTGATCAGGAAAGGCAAGGTTAAATGAGATGTAAAATTTTATTTTGATTGTTTAGTAATTCCTTCCCTCCATCATTTTTTGTAGCGCTTAAGTGTTCTAGACAGTGCCTCAGGACCAGGAATCCAGAGATGAATTGACTAAGGTCCCCCAAGTGACACCCCAGTAGGAGGGACATCCATCTAGGCTAGAGTTAAAGCTGAGGACAGTGAGGAGGAAATCTGGGTTCTTCTCACTCAGGCCCCGCTCAGACCCTCCCACTCCCCACAGGCCTCCTGCTCCATCACCTTCAGACCAGCGTCTCCCCTGATGCGACCGTGATGCGAGACTCACCTGCCCCCTTCCCCACACCAGGACCGAAGCACTCTGTCCCCTGGTCATTTCTAGCAGGGGCTAAATGTGATGTGCAACAAAAGCCCGCCATTTTTGCTTTTCCCTGTGGCTTAAAAACAGAGACAAAAAAAGACTCCGGGTAGGCCTGAAGCATCTGCAGATACCCAGGGGTGAGGCTCCTACAGGCCACTTTCCCAGAGAAGAGAATAAATGCAGGAGAAGCACTGAGATTGCCTTTAACGATCACCAAGGTCATGTGGTCACATATGTCCTCTGCTCAGCTTTCTGTGCAATGACAAGGGACAGGGTCCCCTCACGTGTGTATAACCACAGGGTTGGGGGGAACACAGGGTGGAGTGCCCATCCGCCCACACCAGGAGGGGCTGCTTGGTCCTTGGGGGTGAGTTCTCCAAAGCTCTGGCTTCTGGGAAATGAAGACACTTCAGACAGGGTTGCCTATGTCTGTCACTGTGTGTTTACCTCAGAGCTCCAGGCTGAACTGCTACACTCCTTCTGGAGGCTGGGTGTGGGTGTGTCTCTCTGGGGACAGAGGGAAAGCTACCCAAGGGGATGGCCTGGAGGGATGGGATCTGGGGAGAATACAGGCCTTCACAGACACCTGGATGCTCACCCAGCAGTGGCCCCCAGAGGCATCCTCACACTGGTGCCACATGGGAACAGTGGGAAGCCAGCCTCCAGCAGGCCAGCTGGTCTGTCTGGAGCTGGCTGGTTTGGAGGCCGGGCCCTGCTCAGGTAGGTGTCCCTTTTCTAGGGGCCTCCTGGGAAGCTCAAGGCCAGGCCTTCAGCACCTTCCATCAGCATAGCACATTGTGATTTGGAAGAGACTCTCTGCTGGGTGTCTGTCTCTACCCAGAGTGACGGCTGCTCGGTGGATTTTATTTTATTTTACTTTTTAATTTTATTTTGTTATGTTTTATTTATTTTAAGAGATAGGGTCGCACTGTAGCAGCTGGCACTACAGGCCTGCACCACCACGCCCACCTGCTGCTCATTCATTTTTATTCCTCCTTTTCCTTTGTGTCAGGATCTCAACCTGGGGTTTATGAACCCTCAAGGCAGCTGCAGGCAGAACTCACCAGGTCTGTAAGCTTGGATGGGGAAAACAATCACCTCTCTATCTTCACTAACCTCCCCCTGAAGTCTAGCCTTTCCTTCACTTGGGGACATAGGTAACCTCGTAGGATTTCGTATCACATCATGGTGTTGCAGGTATCTTGAAATACCATTTACATCATTCTGTTTTGAAAATATAGACGTTATTAGACCTGCTGTGTATGACTAAGAAACACCGTGTATCACATCTTGTCAGTATTTGTGGATCATTGTATTTCAATATAATTGTTTCCTTTGTACTCCTAAGTGTTTTGTGAGTTTAAAAACATTGGAAAGAGTCAATAGGCATCAGCTGAGGCCAGCAGGGTTCAGGGCAGCAAGTCAGTTGAGGGCCCCTGTGCTGCCATCTTTGTTTTCATGTCCCTGATGATCCATCTCCAGCTCACAGAGCCTGGCTGACAAGCCCCAGCCAGAATCAGGGGCAGAGGCTCCAGACCCTGTCTGCAGGTCCAGGGAACCAAAATGACACCTGCCCCACAGTCCCCATTCCTGCCTGCTGGGTATCTGAGGGCTTGTTAATACAACAAGCTTCCTGGAGGTGGGCAGGTGTGGGGGTTCATCCTGAGAAGAAGGTGTTCCTGGTGAGTCTTTCTAAAACCCCAGCCCCAGCCCTTTAGAGTTGAAGACCCCAGCTCTGCACCCTGGTACACAGTGGATCCTGGGAGGAGGCTGTCCACCCACTGAGTCACACATTTTGCCTTTGTGATATTACACTGGTTCTCAACCTTCCTAATGCCGTGACCCTTTAATACAGTTCCTCATGTTGTGGTGACCCCGACCATCGGTCACCACAACATGAGGAGCTTTATTAAAGGGTCGCGGCATTAAGAAGGTTGAGAACCACTGTGATAAGACCTCCTGCAGTCACTGAGGGAAAGAGGAAATCATTGGCAGGGTCCAGCCCAGGTGTGCACCACATGGCAGTCAGAAGACTCCAAGGTGATGGACAGGCCAGTAGCACCACCATGCCTCACCACCCATGCATTTGTGTGTGTCTCTCTCTGGCATTGCAGTTCTGCTTTGCCCTCTCAAAACTCAGAGGTTCCAAGAATTAAATCTGATAGCCCTGAGGCGAGAACTGTTCCAGCCTTGTACTGCCAACAGGAACCTTTGCCCACATCCAGGAGAGAGGGCAGGCAGGAGGCCCTGTGCCCCAGGGTTCTGCCAGCCAACCAAGTGCCTGGAGGAGCCATCTGCCCTGCAGCTGTGTTACTCCAACTTGCTGCAGGTTCTTACAGGCCAGTACCCAGCACTGGAAAGAACAAATGGCTGGCAGGGATCAGGCATTGGTATGAAGGCAGCCTCGGCTTTATCTATCTGGCCCAACGCAACGGAAACCTCAACGCAAGACCTGAGCTGTGATGTCAAAGTTTGTATCATATCAGCTTCACTTCATCCTCATTTCTTTCTTTCTTTCTTTCTTTTTTTGAGACAGAGCCTCAATCTATCCCCCTGGGTAGAGTGCCATGGCATCACAACTCAGAGCAACTTCCAACTCTTTTTTTTTTTTTTTTTTTGAGATGGAGCCTCAAG
>NW_003852408.1:1064013-1069592 GCF_000181295.1 Otolemur garnettii | reverse complement strand
CCAAGTAGCTGGGACTACAGGCACCTGCCACAATGCCCGGCTATTTTTGGTTACAGCCGTCATTGTTGTTTGCCAGGCCTGGGCTGGATTTGAACCACCAGCTCAAGTGTATGTGGCTGGCGCCTTAGCCACTTCAGCCACAGGCACCCAGCCAACTTCACCCTCATTTCTGAGTGATACTGACTCCCCTGGGCTTAGAGCACCATCTGCCTTGAATTCCTCTTTCATTTGGCTATTTTATTGACATAAAAGCAAGCATACGCTTAAGAAACAGAAGAAAATCCAAAGGCAAGCCACAAGCTGGGAGATAGTATTCACAATATCTATATCTGGCAAAGGACTTGTATCCAGATTAAATAAAGAACAAGTTAATAATAAGACAAACAACCCAACACAAATGGGCAAAAGATTTGAACAAACATTTCACCAAAGAAGATATATGCATGGTCAACAGAGACAAAAAAAAATGTTAAAATAACTCGAGTGTTCCACTGTGAAAGATGAGCGCAAAAACATACTGTTGTGTATCCACTCGGTAGATGACTACTCAGGAATAAAAAGGAACTAAGACGTATATGTACAATATTTATGTATATATTTGTATGTCCCTGTAAACTACATATACGTATGCATGTTATATATATGATTTTTTGTTTTTTGAGATAGTGTCTCAGTTTGTCACCCTCAGTAGAGTGCTGTAGCATCGCAGCTCACAGCAACTTCTAGCCCTTGGACTTAGGGGATTCTCCTGCCTCAGCCTCCCGAGTAGCTGGGACTATAGGCACCCACCACAACACCCAGCTATTTTTTGTTGCAGTTTGGCCAGGGCTGGGTTTGAATCCACCACCCTTGGTATATGGGACCAGCGCCCTACTCACTGAGCCGCAGGTGCCACCCAACGCCCAGCTATGTTTTTAGAGATGAGATCTCACTCTGGCTCAGGCTGGTCTTGAACTCCTGAGTTCAGGCAATCTCTACGCCTCAGCCTCCCAGAATGCTAGAATTACAGGCATGAGCCACTGACCCCTGCTAAACTGTATATCTGTAGTATATGTTTCTAAATACAGTTGACCTTGAGCAACACATGCTGCCACTCATGAGACAGAAGAACAACCCCTCTTTTTCCTCCCCTTTCACGTGAAGGCCAGGAGGATAGAGACCTTAGTAATGGTCCACTTCCACTTAATGAATAATAAAGATATTTTCCTTTCCCTGGGATTTTCTTTTCTTTTCTTGTCTTTCTTTCTTTCTTTCTTTTTGAGGCAGAGTCTCCCTCTTGCCCAGGCTACAGTGCCATGGCATCAGCCTAGCTCCCAGCAACCTCGAATTCCTACCTACACTCAAGTGATCCTCCTGCCTCAGCCTCCCAAGTAGCTGAGACTACAGGAGCCCACCACAACACCTGGCTAATTTTTCCATTTTTTGTAGAGACAAGGTTTCACTCTTGCTCAAACTGGTCTTGAACACCTGGTGAACTCCTGGTGAACTCCTGGCCTCAAGTAATCCTCCTGCTTTGGCCTCCCAGAGTGCCTGGATTACAGGTATGAGCCACTGCACCTGGCCTCTTATGATTTTCTTAATAAATTTTTTTCCCTTTAAGTTACTTTATTGTAAGAACACAGCATATAATGCATGTATCAAACAAAACATGTGTTAATCCATTGTTTATATCATCAGTAAGGCTTCTGGTGAACAGTAGGGTATTAGTAGTTTATTTTGGAGGGATTTTTGACTGTGTGGCACAGGGTGAGCACACCTAACTCCCTTCTTGTTTAAGAGTCAACTAAAACTCAGGCGTGGTGGCTCACAGCTGTGACCCTCACCCCAGCCCCCACCATTCTATTTTCTGTCTCTATGAACCTGACTACTCTGGGGACCTCACAGAAGTGGAATTATGCAGGACAGACATGATGTGTGGACGATTCATCTGCGTTGTAGCGTGTGGAATTTCCTTCCTTCCAAAGGCTGAGTGACACCGCAGGGGGTGTCCAGGCCACGTTTAGTGTCCCCATCTTCTGCTGTCGGAGGCCTGTGCTGCTCCCCACGCTCCCCCACGGTGAACACTGCTGCTGTGAATGCGGCACACCACGAGATTTTGAGTCAATGGCATTGCTACAACAAATAGCTGGAATGATGTTGTGCTGCAATAAAATTTGGTATGACAAATGACTACACTACTTAAAAAAAATGTTACTCAGCAAAGTATCTCTTCAAAGATCGGGCAACATGCAGACTCTTAGGGAATGCAGTCCCACGGGTGCCTCTCAGAAAACAAAACCTGTGTCCTGAGCGCACCACGCGCAGGGAATACACACACACACACACACACACACACACACACAGGCGGGTGTGGGGAGGCTGCGGGAAGCTGTGGGGTGAGCACCAAATCCCTCTCCGTGTGCAGACTGAAGGAGAACGAGAATTATGTTACTCTGGTGAACACATATGAGTCAACCTTGACCCAACAACAAAAAAACCATGTAAATATATACACTACAGTTGACTTTTTTTCTTTTTTTCTGAGACAGAGTCTTACTCTGTCACCCAGGCAAGAGTGCTGTGATATCACAGTTCACTGCAACCTCAGACTCCTGGGCTCAAGCAATCCTCCTGCATCAGCCTCCTTAGCACTGGAATTCCAGGTGCTCACCACACCTGGCTAGTTTTCTACTTTTAGTAGAGATGGGGTCTTACTCTTGCTCAGGCTGGTCTTGCACTCTGCAGCTCAAGAGATCCTCCCATCTTGGCCTCCCAGAGAGCTGGGATTACAGGGATGAGCCACTGCACTGGCCTCAATTTCTTTTTTATTAAACAGGCCATTTTAAGAAAAATTTTTGTAATAAAGTTTCTTTTTTTTTTATAATTTGTTTTTTTTTGAGACCGAGTCTTACTTTATCGCCCTCGGTAGAGTGCCATGGTAGCGTCACACAGCTCACAGCAACCTCCAACTCCTGGGCTTAGGGGATTCTCTTGCCTCAGCCTCCCGAGTAGCTGGGACTACAGGCACCCGCCACAACGCCTTGCTATTTTTTTGTTGCAGTTTGGCCGGGGCTGGGTTCGAACCTGCCACCCTCGATATGTGGGGCCGGCACCCTACTCTCTGAGCCACAGGCGCCACCCAAGTTTTTCCCTCTTTAGACATGTCTCTTGGGGTCACACCCCTTTGTGAATTTGTATGGATTTCTCTAAGCATATATTTGGGAGTGTCGGGATGTGTGAATTTTCAGGGAGTAATGCCAGCTTACATGCTCTTCAGTACTTCTCAACCAAAGGTTAGTTTCCTCAGATTTTGTTTTTTTTCTCATTTTGGTTGCCCACTCTGGAGTGTGGGGGCATCATCATAGCTCACTGCAGCCTCAAACTCCTGGTCTCAAGCAATTCTCCTACCTCAGCCTCCTGAGTCTCTGGGACCTTAGGAAATGAGCCACCTGGCTGGACTCATGTCAGATCTTTTTTTTTTCTGTTTTTTTTTGGGGGGGGGCGGGGTTGGCAGTTTTTGGCCGGGGCTGGGCTTGAACCCACCACCTCCTGCATACGGGGCCGATGCCTTACTCCTTTGAGCCACAGGCGCCTCCCCTCATGTCAGATCTTTTAATGTTTCCTAATCCAACGAGGAGGAAATATTCTCTCATGGTGGTTTTAATTTGGATTTTATTTCTCCGATTACCAGAGAGGCAGAGCATCTTCCTGTACTTATTGATCAGTCAGGTGGCCAGGCCACTTCTGTGAATTGCTTGTTTATAACAATGTAAGAAATTTAACAAATTTCAGTATCAGCAATGGAATGTTATGTATGTGCCAGTTACTTAAGTCTTAACTCAGAATGTGCCAAGAATATGCAGCCCAAGGATGTGGAAATGTTGGCGCCCCTATACATTACTGGTGGGAATATAAGTGATGGTTGATTTTATGTGTCAACTTGGAAAAAGGTGAAAGATTTCATGATCTGAAGAGAAATAAGAGTATTTATGTGTCTGCTTGCATGGCCAGACGGGACCTTGTTTCTGAGGAGACAGCATTTGAACAGCGGACTCAGTAAAGTAGACCACCCTTCCCAATGTGGGTGGCATCATCCACTCCCTTGAAGGCCCGGATAGAACAAGAGGCTCAGGAAGGAGGAATTCCTCTGCTTTTTTCCTGCCTCAGTGATAGAGCTGAGATGCCTCATCGCATCTCCTCCTGGAATGACACCATCAGCTCCCCTGGTATCAGGCCTATTGGACTTGGGACTGAATTCCACCCGACACCTGCATTCCTGGGTCTCCAGGTTGCAGACTGCAGATTGTGGGACTTCTCAGCCTCCATAATCAAGTGATCCAGTTCTCATAATTGAGAGTTTCCTCTTGGTTCCATTTCTTAGGAGAACTCAGATTAACACAATGTCAATGGTGTAGCTGCTGGGGAAGACAGCATGACAGGTAGGTCCCCAAGAAGGTGTAAAAACAGCAACAACAGAGGTCAAACATAGAATTATCATATTGCCCGCCAATTCAATTTAATTTCACCCCTAGTTTTCTTTCTTTCTTTTTGAACCCGCCACCTCCGGCATGTGGGGCCGGCGCCCCACCCTTTTGAGCCACAGACACGGCCTCCGCCCCTAGTTTTATATCTAGGAGAAATAAAATCAAATGTCCACAGAAAAATATATTCGTGAATGTTCACAGAAGCACTATTCATAGTAGCTAAAAGGTGAAAACATGCAAATGTCCATCAGGGAATGAATGGACAAAGAAATTTGGTATATCCATACAATGAGGTACTATTCTGCCATAAAAAAGAACAGAGTCCTGATACATGCTCTGACTTGGATGAACCTCAGAAATGCTGTGAAAAATGAACGAAGCCAGACGCAAAATATCACATATTGCATCATTCTTACTATGGGAAATATCCAGAATGGGCAAATTTTATTTATTTATTTTGGTTGCAGTTGTCATTGTTTAGCCGGCCCTGGCCAGGTTTGTAGCCAGCACCCTACCCACTGAGCTAGAAGGGGCAAATTTATAAAGACAGAAAGTAGATTGGTTGTTACAGGGGATGAGAGGAGGAAGGAATGAAGAGCAATTTTTTTGTTTTAAGACAAGGCTGGGCTGTCATGCTGTGATGATAGCTCACTGTAGCCTCAAACTCCTAGGATCAAGGGATCCTCTAGCTTCGGCCTCTCAAGAAGCTAGAACTATAAACACATGCCACACCACCCAGCTGATTAAAAAAATACATTTTAGGGCAGCACCTGTTGCTCAGTGAGTAGGGTGCCGGCCCCATATACCAAGGGTGGCAGGTTCAAACCCAGCCCAAGCCAAATCGCAACAAAAAAATAGCTGGGCATTATGGCGGGCACCTGTAGTCTCAGCTAATCAGGAGGCTGAGAGAATCACCTAAGCCCAGGAGTTGGAGGTTGCTATGAGCTGTGTGAGGCCACAGCACTCTACTGAGGGCGATAAAGTGAGATTCTGTCTCTATAGAAAAAAAAAATACATTTTAGAGACAGGGTCTCACTATGTTGTCCAGGTTGGTCTCAAACTCCTGGCCTCAAGGGATCCTCCCACCTCAAAGTGCTGGAAATACAGGCGTGAACC
>NW_003852408.1:1059619-1063713 GCF_000181295.1 Otolemur garnettii | reverse complement strand
GGCGCCGAGCCACAAGAATGGTTTCTTAAGGATGTACTAGGTATTTTTCTGGAATGATGAAAGAATTTTGAAACTTGAGTTAGGAGTTACACAGCACTGTGAATGCACTAAATGCCACTGAATTATACACTTCAAAGTGGTTGATTATATGTTATGTGAATTTTGCCTTAATTTAAAAATAGAAAAGAATGCATAGTATATGCAGGGGTATCAACCAACATTCTGTCAGAAGGGTCACACTCAATATATGGCTAATATAAGCCTTTGTGGGATCAATTAACATAGGCTTGCTTTTGCTAATTAATACAGTGAATATAAATAATGGCCCATGGACCAAACTGATCAATGTTTAAAATGAGATCTCACTGGGTAAATTAAAAATATTGTTTTCAAGATATGAGGATCACCTAAAAGCATTTAAAACAACTTCCCACACTTTGCTGGGCAAGGGAACCCAGCAACCCTAAGGCTTGTTTGCTAATGGACCTGTTTCCAGCCATTGAGTTAAGAGGATTTCTGGTTTCATGATGATCATAAATAAGGCAAAGAATCCTGTCTGGGGCTGTATGTCTGCCTCAGGGGAAGGATATGGCCAGATTTCCCACTAAGAGCCAGAGACTTGAGACTTCAGGGCACCTACCTGCAGGATGGGTGGTGTGAATTGTTTCACGTCTGCTTGCTAGGACTAGTGGTTTAACAAACGTCTGTAGGTTTTACCACATTTGGCCTGAGGCTGGCTTTCCTAACAATACGATAACCAGATGGTGGGGGCTAGCTAACACTACCCCCAAACTTCTTTTTTGGGGGGGCAGGGCTGGGTTTGAACCCGTTACCTCTGGCATATGGGGCTGGCGCCTTACCCTTTTGAGCCACAGACGTCTTCCAAACCCCAAACTTCTTTGGCTGCTGCGCTGACCTATGGAACAGAATCTGGGTGGTACGGGGTCAAATTGGTTTGGGTAAGTAAGTTTGCAACGATGTTCATACGTGTTGTCCAATTTTCCTTGGGTTTATTTATTTTTATTATTGCTTTGTAGGAGCATCTCCCCCACCCCCCTGAAGATTCTAGCCACTTCGATACATTTGTTGAAGATCCCTGCTCTGAGCCTGCAGCTCAATCTTCAATGCATTTTCTTGGAATGGACAGCCATACATGGAAGCTGTAAAGGGGCGATTGTTTGTTTTTACCAGAGACTCTGAATGGACTAAGACAGCTTCCCCTCACCCGTCCCCACCTCTCCATTCAAAACTCACAGGGCCTTTGTCTAAGACACTTATAGGCTGCAATTTCTAAGCACCAGCCAAATCCTAAGAACAGCAGAGAGACCGGGTCCCAGACTGGGGGAAGGTGGACTTGGTCCACTTAGGAACACAGAGCCACCTGCCCCAGGGCCTGGGGTACTCACAGAGGGGGGCAAGGCTGGCAAGGAATGAAAGGAGGGAGAGCTGAACCACCAGCCCATTTGGAGCTGTTAAAGAAGTTGCTGGGGGTGGTGCCTGTGGCTCAGTGAGTAGAGCGCCAGCCCCATATACAGAGGGTGGCGGGTTCAAACCCGACCCCCGCCAAACTGCAACAACAACAACAAAAATGACTGGGCATCGTGGCGGGCGCCATAGTCCCAGCTACTTGGGAGGCTGAGGCAAGGGAATCACCTAAGCCCAGGAGCTGGACATTGCTGTGAGCTATGACACCACAGCTCTCTACCGAGGGTGACAAAGTGAAACTCTGTCTCTAAAAAAAAAAAAAGAAGAAGAAGAAGCTGGCTCGGCGCCTGTGACTCAGGTGGCTAAGGTGCCAGCCATAAACACCTGAGCTGGTGGGTTCAAATCCAGCTCAATCTTCAATGCCAAACAACAATGATGGCTGCAAGCAAAAAATAGCTGGGCATTGTGGCAGGTGCCTGTAGTCCCAATTACTTGGGAGGCTGAGGCAGGAGACTCACTTGAGCCCAGGAGTTGGAGGTTGCTGTGAGCTGTGATGCCACAGCACTCTACCCAGGGGGCGACAGCTGGAGGCTCTTTCTCAAAAAAAAAGTTGCTGCTAAAACCATAGTTTTCCAGAAATTAAATTGAAGTCCTGGTGTGGCAGCAATATGTTTCCCTGGTACCTCCAAACCTCCCCAACTGGTGTAGGTTTTTAAAGTCATGGCCTGAGTCTCTCATCTGCATAGCTGGGACAAGGATGGAGGCTACAGGATGCTCCCCCCACGAAAAAAACTGACATAGTCTGTGCTTGCTGATGTGAAATTGAGGGTGGGAGTATTGGGAGTGGAATTTCCCCCTTTCCCTGATCTCAGCCACCTTGGTGCTGAGTCTGTCTCCACCCGGCAGGAAGATGACCTTTACAGACCATCCACATCACTCCATCCTTCCACACCTTGTGTTTGCATTATATTTATTGTTAACTCATATGAAGAAACTGAAGTCGAGAGGAGATAAGTAAGTTACTCAAAGTTGCACAGCCACAGAGTGACAGAGACAGGATTTATAGCACTCTTCTCCCTGTGCCCATGACAGTGTTCCTTGCTCTGTGTCTAAAAGAGAAGAACCACAATAGTTTATCACTCAAGAGGTTAACCTGTCCTGTGCTATATGTACAAACTATCAGAGAATTTGGGGGATTCAATGAAATGTAAATTTCCTAAACTTCTTTCAGGAGTGCCCCCATCAGCAGGTGCCCAGCACCAGGCAAACCTTTGAACTTTGGACATGATCCCTGTGCAAGGAGAAGGCAGCCCCACCCACCCCGGCAACTGGGGCCCCAGACTTGGACAGCAGAGAACATCTGGGAATAGGGCCAGTGGGCAATTTGGATTTGATTGATGGGGCCCCAGGTCTAGCAGCCATGGAATACCAGGTCAGATTTGGGTGAATCTGCATACCTTGGTGAGGAAGAAGGTGGGAGGGGAAAAGGGGGGCAGATTTTCACCCAAAGGCGCAGAACTGCTCAGCAGCAGAGCTACTTACCCAGCAAAGGACAGAGGAGGGCGGCGGCTGCTTCTACTCACCTTCCAGGCCTGAGCTGGTCTATGAGGTGGCCACCAGCTATTAGGTGCTCGAAATGGGGCCAGTCTGAATGGAAGTGAGTTGTAAGTGTAAAATACACCCCAAATGCCATGGTTTGGTATAAAAGTATTTCTTCTTTTTATATTGATTACATTTTTTCTTGCTTTTTTTTTAAAATTATTATTCCTGGGGAATTATTGAGGGTACAGAGAACCAGGTTACACTGATTGCATTTGTTAGGTAAAGTCCCTTATAATTGTGTCCTGCCCCCAAGAGATGTGTCACACACTGTGACCCTCCACCCACTCCCTTCTTCCCTCTCTCAGCTTCCCCATTCCTCCTCACCCCCACCATGTACTAGGTCATCAATTATCCTTATATCAGAATTGAGTACATTGGATTCTCGCTTCTCCATTCTTGTGATGCTTTACCAGGAAGAATGTGTTTCAGCTCCATCCAGGTTAATACAAAATATGTAAAGTCTCCACAGTTTGGCAATTGTAAATTAAGCTACAATAAACAGTCTGGTGCAAATGTCCTTATGATGAAATGACTTTTTTGTCTTCTGGGTAGATGCCCAGTTAATAGGATTGCAGGATCAAATGGGAGGTCTAGGTTGAGTTCTTTGAGGATTCTCCATACTTCTTTCCAAAAAGGTTGTATTAGTTTGCAGTCCCACCTGAAGTGTAAAAGTGTTCCCTTCTCTCCACATCCACCCCAGCATCTACAGCTTTGAGACTTTGTGATGTGGACCATTCTTACTGGGGTTAGGTGATATCTCAGGGTGGTTTTGATTTGCATTTCTCTGATAATTAGGGAAGATGAGAATTTTTCATTTGTTTGTTAGCCATTCATCTATCTTCTTTAGAGAAGGTTCTAGTCATCTCACTTGCCCATTGACATAAAGGATTGTTGGCTTTTTTTTTGTTGCTTAATTTTTCTCTGTAGATTCCAGTTATCAAGCTTTTGTCCAATTCATAATATGCAAATATCTTTTCCCATTTTGATGGTTGTTTATTTGCTTTGGTTATTGATTGCATTTTTCTTTTTTTCTCTTTTCTTCTTCTTCTTTTTTTTTTTTTTTTTTT
>NW_003852408.1:1056894-1059355 GCF_000181295.1 Otolemur garnettii | reverse complement strand
TTTTTTTTTTTTGGTGAGACCGAGTCTCACTCACTTGTCCCAGTCTAGATTGCTGTGGCATCAGCCTAGCTCACAGCAACCTCAAAGTCCTGGGTTCAAGCAATCCTTCTTCTGCTTCAGCTTCTTCAGTAGCTGGGACTACAGGTGCCTACCACAACACTTGGCTAATTTTTCTATTTTTTTTTTTTTGTAGAGACAGTCTCACTTCATCTCCCTCGGTAGGTAGAGTGCCGTGGCATCACACAGCTCACAGCAACCTCCAACTCCTGGGCTTAGGCAATTCTCTTGCCTCAGCCTCCTGAGTAGCTGGGACTACAGGCACCTGCCACAACGCCCAGCTATTTTTTGTTGCAATTTTGTTCTCATTGCTGTTTTACCCGGCCCAGGGCCAGGTTTGAAACCACCACTATCAGTATATGGGGCCGGCACCCTACCCACTGAGCCACAGGTGCTGCCCCTAATTTTTCTATTTTTAGTAGAGACGAGGTTTTATCCTTACTCAGGCTGGTCTCAAACTCCTGAACTCCAGCAATCCTCCCACCTCGGCCTCCCAGAGTGCTATGGTTATAGGTGGAGCCACTGTACCCGGCTTTGATTACCTGTTGAAATTATATGAGTTGATTGACTTACATAAAAGATATTATTGTCATTAATTTCACCTGTTTTCTTTTGCATCTTTTGCTTTTTAAAAAACGTGGCTACTAGAAAACTTAAAATACAAAATTACAAATGAATGTGGCACCTGTTTCCGTTGGACAGCACTGACTCAGGCCAGACCCTGCCTATGAGAACGAGGGTGGGGGCTGGCAAGGTAAGAGGAGGCGTTGGCACCTGCAGGTCCTCAAGATCCTGCTGGTCTGATGCAGGGAGGCAGAGAGGGGCTCCAACTGCCGTGTGGGGTGGAACCCAGACTGACTGACCCCCTGTCGGGGCAGAGACACTGGGAGGAAAGAGCTCCTGGGGATGGCACCAACCCTGGAGAGCCCTGGGTGGGGAGAAGAGGGGTCTGTGGGATTTCCTGGGCGTCCATGCCCAGGGCTGTCGGGGACGCTGCACTTCCTGTCCTCCAGCTCTGCAGGATTCACCTTCACCCTCTCAGAGTTTTTGCTGCTCCCGCCAGGTGAGGAATAAGAAAGTAATTTTTTTCTTTCTCTTAGCAGCATCTTCTGTTCAGAGTTCCTTTACCTCTGAGCCTACAGGGAGTTGAGTACACCCAGGGAACCCAAGTCTGAGCTAATTGGTATGTCCCTCAAGTCCTGGGCTGTGGCCTGCCCTCCAGACTACAGGTATGGGTGACAGGAGCCTGGGGGGCGAGTGGGGGGGCAGGGGCCTGGGAAGCCTGCATCACCTGGGGGTCAGAGCTCTCCATCTGGCCTGGGGTCTGCAGTTTGGGGGTTGAAAGCCCCCAGGACTTTTGTTCCCTGATTCTCTCATTCTCTGCCAGGAACTTCTCCTGCAGCTGTGACAGCACAGCGCTGCCAGGGCCTATGTGTGAGTACCAGGGATACAAGTTTCACTTGAACGGTCTGGGCTAATAAAAGAGAAAGGTGAGCGACCCTTTTGGGTAGTGCCTATGGGCCTCTCATAGGGAGGAATGGGCCAAACAGAGGGAAGTTGTGTGACCCCCTTTAAGGATTTCCCCAAACATAAACAAAGATCTGAAACTTGCCTATGAGGAGACGTCCTTGGAGAAAACAGTGAAGTAAATGAGGGCCTGTAGGGAATATCAGAGGAAAGAATCTGATTGCCAGAGCAGAGGGAGGCGCTGCAGGAAAGCCCCAGCCCTCCCACTTCTAGCCCTCCTTCCCTGCTAGGGAATCCCTGCGAGGCCCCTCACTTTCTACTGGTCATTACCCAGCCCCTTCCTCACTTTGTTTGCATCTTGGTTCTTTCTGCCATGTAACATCCCCCGTGTATTTTTCTTTCTTTCTTTCTTTTTCTTTCTTTTTTTTTTTTTTTTGCACTTCTGGCTGGGGCCAGCCTCGAACCTGACACCTCCAGTATATGGAGCCGGCGCCTACTCCTTGAGCCATAGGCACCACCCCAGCCCGTATATTTCAAATATTTCATTTACCTCATCGGCTCTCTCTTTCCCCAGAACACAGGCCACAGGGGCAAGGATGTTGTTTTTGGCTGTTCCCACACACCTAGAACAACAGGACTGCCCCTGGACTCATATCTGTTGGGTGAAGGAATAAATGCATGCCGGATTATGTGTGAGTCACATTTTAACCCAACAGTCAGGGAAGATCGGGGCCCACCTTCTGCTCAGGTGGTGCTGCGTGGACAGCAAGACCAGAGTTGACAGCTCGGCGCCTGTGGCTCAAGTGGCTAAGGTGCCAGCCACATACACCTAAGGTGGGGTGTTCGAATCCCCAGCCCGGGCCTGCCAAACAACAATGATGGCTGCAACCAAAAAATGGCCGGGCGTTGTGGCGGGCGCCTGTGGTCCCAGCTACTT
>NW_003852408.1:1045995-1055990 GCF_000181295.1 Otolemur garnettii | reverse complement strand
GTCTACCAAAAAGAAAAAAATCCAGTTTTACTTAGTAAAGTTTTCTTTTTTAGTGATGGGGTTTTTTTTTTTTTTTTGAAACACAGCCTTATGCTGTTACCCTGGGTAGGGTGCTGTGGCATCACAGCTCACAGCAACCTCCAACTCCTGGGCTCAAGCGAGTCTCCTGCCTCAGCCTCCCAAGCAGCTGGGAGTACAGGCACCTGCTACAACACCCAGCTATTTTTTGGTTGCAGCCATCATTATTATTTGGCAGACCTGGGCTGTATTCGAACCTGCCAGCACAGGTGTATGTAGCTGATGCCTTAGCCACTTGAGCCACAGGCACCAAGCCAAGAGATGGGGTCTTGCTAGACTCAGAACTCCTGGACTCGACTGATTCTCCAACCTTAGCCTTCCACATAGGTGAGACCACCGGCACATGCCACCACACCCAGCTAATTCTGTTGCTGTGTTCCTCAGGTTGGTCTTGAACTCCTGGCCTCAAATATTCTTCCTGTCTTCTCTTCCCAGAGAGCTGAAATTATAGGCATGAGCCACTGTGGTAGGCTAGTACACATCTTTTTATTTTTTTTTTTTTAGAGAGACAGAGTCTCACTTTATTACCCTTGAGTAGAGTGTCATGGTGTCACAGCTCACAGCTACCTCCAACTCCTGGGTTTAGGCAATTCTCTTGCCTCAACCTCCCGAGTAGCTAGGACTACAGGTGCCAGTCACAACGCCAGGCAATTTTTTTTTTCCAGAAAGAGTCTCATTATGTTGCCCTTGATAGAGTGCTGTGATATCACAACTCACAGCAACCTCAAACTCTTGGGATTAGGCGATTCTCTTGCCTCAGCCTCCCTAGTATCTGGGATTACAGGCACCCACCACAATGCCCAGCTATTTTTTGTTGCAGTTGTCCATGTTGTTTAGCTGGCCCAAATCAGGTTTGAACCTGCCAGTCTCAGTGTATGTGGCTGGTGTTGTAACTACTGTGCTGCGGGCGCTGAGCCCAGTACACATCCTTTTAATTTTTGGTATGATGCATGGGAAGTGAATGTAAAGCTCTCTGGCTAAAAAAGCATAATTGTCATCTGTAGAAGAGCATTTGTGCCACCATTTGTGTATGGGCTGACTTAGCCCCCTTTTCCATGGAACATCAGTTTTGCATGAAAGAACAACCAATAGGTCAGGTACGATGGCTCATGCCTCTAATCCTAGCACTCTGGGAGGCTCGGGCGTGTGGATTGCCTGAGCTCATAGGCTTGAGACCAGCCTGAGCAAGACAGACACCCCGTCTCTAAAAACATTGGGCGTTGTGGTGGGCTTCTATAGTTCCAGCTATGTGGGAGGCTGAAGGCAAGAGAATAGCTTGTGCCCAGGAGTTTGAGATTGCTGTGAGCTGTGATACCATAGCACTCTACCAAGGGTGACAAAATGAGACTCTGTCTCAAAAAAAAAAAGAAGCAAGCAAGCAAGAAACAACAACCAACAAAGTATGGCTATTCACAGTTGGGTATTTGGAGAAGTATTCTTTTCTTTTCTTTTTCTTTCTTGCTTTTTCCTTCCTTCCCTCCTTCCCTCCTTCCCTCCTTCCCTCCTTCCCTCCTTTCTTTGTTTCTTTCTTTCTTTCTTTCTTTCTTTCTTTCTTTCTTTCTTTCTTTCTTTCAGACAGAGTCTTACTATGTTGCCCTTGGTAGAGTGCTATGGCATCACAGTTCACAACAACCTCAAACTCTTGGGCTTAAGGGATTATTTTGCCTCAGCCTCCCAAGTAGCTGGGACTACAGGTGCCCGCCACAGCACCTGGCTATTTTCAGAGATGAGGTCTCTTGCTTGGCTCAGGCTGGTCTTGAGGCTTGCTCTGAGCTCAGGCAATCCACCCACCTGGCCTCCCAGAGTGCTAGGATTACTGGTGTGAGCCACCACACCTGGCCAAAACTAATAGATTTATTGAAACATAATTCTCATTCCATAAAATTGATCCTTTTGAGATGTGCAATCCAGGGGTTTGGGGTATATTCACAGAGTTGGGCAATCATCAGCACTATCTAATGTTAGAACGTGTTCAGTTCAATGAGAAACCTCAGGAAGAAACTTGGAATGAGCATCTGGGACCAAAATTAAGTGTGTAACAGTATTTTTAGAGCTCAAAACCCTTTTCTCTAACACAAATCAAAGTCCGGAGGTTTTGACTTATTCACCAAGTTGACCATCCAATAGCAAATGGGAAGAAATGCCTCCAGGAATGGAAGCAGCTCTGGGCTTTTATTCTTTTCTTTCTGGAATTTCCTTCATTCTGATTTTATGAATTGTAGGTCAGTCCTTCTCACTGGCCCAGAGACCTATACTGACCATCTGAGTTGAAATATGGATCTTTTTTGTTTGGATGCTACAGAAATGGAGTAGACTCAATTATGCAGGGATTTTTCAGAGGGCAGACAGGCAGATTATAATATTCAAAAATGGCCGCAATTCCTCCATCGAGAGGTGGAGGGTCCATATTCCCTCTCCTTGAACTATGCCCCTTTTCCTCTGTTACTCCTTGACCAATACGGTACAGCTAGGTGCCTTACAAGGCTACATTATAAAAGGCCGTCCAGCTGCTACCTGGCTCCCCCTCATGGGACACCCCCTCTGGCAACCCAGTGACCATGTTAAGATGAAGCCCAGGACACTCGGAAAGGCCATATGTCCATATTCCAGCCAAGAGCCCCAGAGAAGGGCGAGAGATTAGAATTAGAGAAGAGATTTCCCCACAAAGCACTGCCCAATTTACAAATTTGTGAGCAAAATATATATTGTTGTTTGAAGCCAATAGGTTTGGGATGGTTTGTTACACGGTAATAGAATGGAACAAGAAATCTTGGCATTAAGACAATGATTACATTTTTCCCTGCGCAAGGCAAAACCTCCTTTAGCCCCCCACCCCCAAGAATGTTAGTGACATTAACAGCTCTCGCTGTGACAGAAAACAAAGCACTTTCACCCATTCTACAGCAGAAACATCAACCCTCCCTTCCTTCTTCATTGTAAACAATGACATTTGTTTTCTGATATTAACAGTTTTTGTAATCATTGTAGAAAATTCAGAAAAACAAGAATTTAAAAATCAGAATTAAAATGATTGGACTCCTAGCATTTATACGCTTAGCAATTTAGCTCCTTTAGTCTTTTGTCCTTATATACACAGAAATTGGTTTTACAAAACATGGGTCTTTTTGGAACAGTAAGAATGATATGGGCCCATCACTCACCAATCATATTTGAACTTTTTGTCAGGTGCCTAGGTGGACACTGGAAAAGGGGAGGAAGAGAGAAGGAGTTCTCAGCCTTGGCCTTGACTCCATGAGCTACATTAGAAGGGGTACCCAGGTGTTGCCTGGTGAACATTTGGGGCGACTGCTATTTTCCTGGCAGGGGCAAGGCAGGGACAGGTCACAGAATAGGGGGCATATTCTATCTACAAGGCCCCTGGTAGACACAGCTCCTGCCCCCCACAGGTGATGTGACCGCTTGCATTGCACACACACAGTTCTTTCCCATCTGGAAACACTTCTATGCAAAAGTGGAATTGCATTCAAAATCCATTTCTAATAATTCAAGATTATTATTATTATTTTTTTGAGACAGAGTCTCACTCTGCCTGGGTAGACCAAAGTGGCATCTTTGTAGCTCACTGCAACTTCAGACTCCTTGGGCTCAGTCCTTCTGCCTCAGACCACAAAGAATGTTCAACATGACATTCGTAAGTGAGAAAGAAGGAAGAGCTGTTAGATTCTTTAAATTTAATGTGAACTTTTATACATTTCAGCATATAAAAAACAGTTTAAGGCCAGGAGCACTGGTTCACACCTGTAATCCTAGTCTGGGAGGCTGAGGTGGGTGGATTGCTTGAACTCACGAGTTCAAGACCAACCTGAGCAAAACCCAGACCCCATCTCTACTAAGAATAGAAAAAACTGAGGCAAGAAGATCACTTAAGCCCAAGAATTGGAGGTTGATGACCTATGACACCATGGCACTCTACCCAGGGTGACAGCTTGAAACTCTGTCTCAAAAATAAATAGTCGGCTCGGCGCCTGTGGCTCAAGTGGCTAAGGCGCCAGCCACATACACCTAAGGTGGCAGGTTCGAATCCAGCCTGGGCCCACCAAAACAACAATGACAGCTGCAACCAAAAAAAATAGCTGGGCGTTGTGGCGGGCGCCTGTGGTCCCAGCTACTTGGGAGGCTGAGGCAGAAGACTCGCTTGAGCCCAGGAGCTGGAGGTTGCTGTGAACTGTAATGCCACAGCACTCCACCCAGGGGGATAGCTTGAGGCTCTGTCTCAAAAAATAAATAAATAAATAAACAAACAAACAATTTAGGCTCCGTGCTGGTAGTTCAGTGGTTAGGGCACTGGCCACATACACCAGTGCTGGTAGGTTCAAACCCGGCCCAGGCCTGTGAAACAACGACAACTACAACAAAAAAATAGCCAATAGCTAGGTGTTGTGGTGGGTGCCTGTAGTTTCAGCTACTTGGGAGGCTGAGGCAAGAGAATCACTTAAGCCCAAGAGTTTTGAGGTTGCTGTGAGCTGTCATGCCACAGCGCTCTGCTGAGAGCAACATAGTAAGACTCTGTCTCAAATACATAAATAAATAAACAAATAAACAGTTTAAAAATTTTATTACTGGGCAGCGCCTGTGGCTCAAAGGGGTAGGGCACTGGCCCCATATGCCAAGGTGGCCGGTTCAGGACCAGCGCTGGCCAAAAACTGCAAAAAAAATTTATTATCTACTCATGCAAAGTTTCTTGTTGATGGAGACTACTAAGAATTTTAAACTTTTTTTTGGGGGGGGTGAAATATGTCACATAAAATGCTCAAAACAGATGTGACAACAAAGTGAACCTCCTAGTCACTACTACCAGGTTGGGAAGTGTCATGAAAAAATTGGTATTTGCAGAACCAAGTCAACTTGTTCAGCTGTGATGTTTAGATTTTTATGCCGGGGGAACAGTGGCAGCTGTAGTCCCAGCAAAATGGATGGGGTAGGCGATATCGTAAGCCTGGAGTTCCAGGCCAGCCTGAGCAACATATGGAGAACCTGTCTCTTAAAAAATATTTTGATACTTTTGTTTTTAGAAAAACCCCCATATTTTCCCTAATAGCTCTTTTTTAAAAATAACATTTTAATCACCGGGTCCATACAGATTACCTGAATCCCAATCCCCCCCCACCCAGGTCCTCTACCTGCTGTCCACCCATGACAAAGGCTGGCCCTTGGTCTCAGGAGCCACTGCCTGAGGGGCACAGGAGTCGCCAGGGCAGGAGCAGACCCGTGTTTACAAGATTCTTCTCAGGGCTTGGCTGATGTAACAGCCATCGGCAGCACCCTTCCTTAGGGACAATGACTACTGTACTTGTTTTTACTGTCTAGTTTAAAATGCTTACTTATTTCTTTATTTTCAGGGGTGATTTTTTTTCCTTCTTGTATGTTTCACAGAAAAAAAGTTAGAACGAGTTGTGCTTGATTTCCGAGAGAAGCAGGTCTTTCCCCTCTAACTCGCTCTCTCTTTTTTGTTTGCTTACTTGTCTTTAGTATTTTTAGTATGTTTTGAAAACATGTCTTTTCTTTTCTTTTTTTTTTTTTTTTGAGACAGAGCCTCAAGCTGTCCCCCTGGGTAGAGTACCATGGCATCACGCTCACAGCAACCTCCAACTCCTGGGCTCAAGCGAGTCTCCTGCCTCTGCCTCCCAAGTAGCTGGGACCACAGGCGCCCGCCACAACGTCCGGCCATTTTTTGGTTGCAGCCATCATTGTTGTTTGGCGGGCCGGGCTGGGGATTCGAACCCGCCACCTTAGGTGTATGTGGCTGGCGCCCTAGCCGCTTGAGCCACAGGAGCCGAGCCAAAACATGTCTTTTCAATGAGTGTTTGAAAAGCGGCTCTGCTCACCCCGCGCTCCCCGCGGGCGCCACCCACTCCCGGACCTCGGCGCGCATGGGAGCCCGCCTGAGACGAGGGGCGCGTGGGTGCCACCGGGGCGCTCCCCTGCCCCACCTCGCCTGTCCAGCGCCGCGAGCGCCTCCCGCTCCGGGACCAGAAAGGAACCGCCCTCACGATCGTGAAACAAAACTTTTGTCCTCTCCCCTTTCCTCGGGAGCGGCCGCGAGCGGCAAGGTCAGAGTTGATCCAGGGGCCCATGCCCTGGCCCGGGGGGCGGTCACCCTCCAGTCCCCAGCCCCGGGGAGGAGCAGCGGGTCGGAATCCCAGGGACGCGCAGACACCGTCCCGCCAGCTGGGCGGTCCCCGAGTCCCGGCACCTCCTTAAAGCCGCGGCTCCGCCCCGCCCGCCGGCGATTCCGCCCAACCGTCTGGTCCCCGCCGCCTCGGTGGAGTGTCCTAAAGCCACGAGCCCGCTTGGAGCGCGCCGCCCGCACCGTCCTGTGCCGGGGCCCGGGTCCCCGCGTCCTTCGATCCGCCGTCATGGCCAGCGAGGAGCTGGCACGCAAGCTGCAGCGCCGGCTGCAGCTCGAGGAGACCGAGGAGGGCGGTCCGCAGCTGGCTCCCCCCGACGCCCCAGCCCCGGAGCCCGGGCTGGAGCCCGTGCCGCCCGCCCGGGCGTCCACGGCCAGCGCCGACGCTGAGCTGAGCGCCCAGCTGAGCCGGAGGCTGGACATCAACGAGGGCGCCGCGCGGCCCCGCCGCTGCAAGGTCTTCCACCCTTACTCCGAGTTTCCGGAGTTCAGCCGCCGCCTCATCAAGGACCTGGAGAGCATGTTCAAACTGTGAGTGCCTGCACTGTGCACCCCGCCGACCCGGGGCCGGGGAGGACAGAGGTGTGACGGGAGTGGGAAGCGGAGTACCCTCTGGCAGCGAGTCTCCCGCCCTGCTGGGCTGGGACCAGGTGGGATGGAAAGGCAGGGGTTCCAGGGCCTCACTAGCCTTCGGTACCACGCAGCCAGATCCTGAGCGCCCGCGTGGGTCCCAGTGCTGTGGGGCACCGGGCCGGGCTGGGGACCCGAGGGCAGGGGCTGCGCTTTCTCGGACGCAGCCCAGACATGCCGCCCCCGCCCCCCGCCCGGCCCTGGCGGCTGGGTCAGAGATTGTTCCGAGCGCAATTTCTAGGAAAGGGTACTTCTCCGCGCCTCACCTGTCTGCTTCAACTTTATCCCCCAAGGGAGAAATTAGCCCCTGATGTGCCTTTCTCTTTTAAAACCAAAGGAGAAAATTAATCCTTGGCTGCTCCGCGGGTCCTGGGAACTGAAAGTTGGTTAAAGTCCCTGCGAGGAAAGCAGGACGTCCTAGAGCGAGCGCAGCTGGGGAGCCTCCCGGGGCTCCGTCTCGCCTGTTCCCAGCTTCCTGCCTCTCGGGTGGGAAGCGCCAGTGGACCGGACTTAGGCGCTGGCACCGGCCCAATGAGGGTTAGTTCCAGTCCGGCTCTGTACCCAGGGCGACACTCAGCGAAAGAGGCAGAAAGATCCCTGGTGGCCTGGGACCTCCCTGGGCCTCAGTTTCCTTTTCTGGAGAGTCTCTGCCTTTTAAGGCCGTAGAGTATTTTGCACCCTATAAGCTCCTAACTGATCTATTAATATTATTTCCAGAATTGAGCTGTGACCGGAAAAATGCCTGGGGGAGCTGAGGCCTGACGGCCAGGTCATGCTTGGGGCGTTTTTTAAAAGCGCTTGGAATGTGTTTGTGTTCTGCGTGGTGGTTCTATTTAAAGGCGCCCTGGCTGCTGCCTGCCAGGCCCTCTCCCCTGCTCAGAGGTCTGCATAGGGGCACCTGGGAACCTCTGGCCCATCAGCTTCCCTGATACCCTCTCCTGGCTTCCCCGCACTGGCGTCTGACGTTCGCTGGGTCTAGTCTGGTCAACTCAGAAAGGCGGAAGAATGAGACTGGGGCTACGATGGAAAAGCAATAGGGGAGGCGACGATTTGTCAGACCCTTTTAATTTATCTAGGGTTATGCCATTCAGGGGACACTGCTGTGGCCCAGCTGCTCCCACGTGGCAGCCCTTCCTCCCAGTCATCCTGGATCCAGGCAGGGCATCTTGGGGACTGACCTTGAGCTTCAGGTTGCTTTGTGCTCACTCAGGCTTCTTTGGTGTTTCCTGCAGAACAGTCTTTGGAAGGGTAAGTTTGCTACTCTGCTGCCTAAGAGTAATGGCGTCCAGGCAGTCAGAGGGTCTTGGGGGACCCAAGGTGGCATATTCCAGGAACCAAATCCTGGACCAAGATCAAGCTAAGAAGAAAGCGGTGTGTGGTCCCAACAGACCTGACATTTCACTGCACATGATATTTCTTTCTGGTTTGGGTTTTATGTAACTTGAAACCAAATTTGGCATAAACAGGGAATTGGCTTATGAAACCAAAAAGGCATTACTAGATTCAGGTATGGCTAGATCTAGGAGCTCAGATGATGTCATCACTTTTTTTTTTTTTTTGAGACAGAGTCTCAAGCTGTCACCCTGGGTAGAGTGATGTGGCATCACAGCTCACAGCAACCTCAAACTCTTGGGCTCAAGCCATTCTCTTCTCTCAGCCTCCCAAGTAGCTGGGATTGTAGTTGTCATTCTTGTTTGGCAGGCCGGGGCTGGATTTGAACCCACCAGCTCTGGTGTATGTGGCTGGTGCCTTAGCTGCTTGAGCTACAGGAGCTGAGCCTTTCTTTTTTTTTGAGACAGTCTCAAGTTATCACCCTGGGGAGAGTACTGTGGCGTCACAGGTCACAGCAACCTCCAGCTCTTGGGTTTAGGCGATTCTCTTGTCCCAGCCTCCCGAGTAGCTGGGACTACAGGTGCCTACCACAACACCAGCAATTTTTTTTGTTGTTGTTGCATTTGGCTGGGCTGGGTTCAAACCTGCCACCCTCGGTATATGGGGCCAGTGCCCTACTCACTGAGCCACAGGTGCCACCCTCAATGCTTTTTCTTAAGCCAGCTTCCTCGTTGTGCTGTTCCATTCTCGATGGCTCATCCCTGGTGTGGCAGCATAGCCATAGCAGCTTAAATAAATCACATACAAATGTTAAACATCTTGAAGTGTGCATAAACTGGCCCTTTGTTGCCCAGTCATGGCAGCAGCAATCCTGTGGGGCTGAACTTGGAGCCAAGTTTCCTGTGTTCAAACCCCACCCATACAACTTGCTACTTTGGGAAGCTTCCTTTAAAGTTCTGTGCCTTCAGCTTTCCCTTCTGTCAAATGGGAATAGAACAGGTCCTGCCTGTGGGATTATTCCGAGGATTAGAAAAATTAATGTATGTGAGGCATTTAGCTAAAGCCTATGGTGAAGGCCCAGTGGTTTTCAGTTAGTAATTTTTAGATTATCACAGAGCTGTGATTCCGATGGATGTGCAAATTTTGTGTTTCTTTGTTTAATAATTCTCTTTGCCAAGTCTGAGTTATCCTCACAGACTGGTTACTTGATGAGTTATGGGTCCACTTGGAACTCTGTGATTTGCCCTGCTGGGTTCTGTGGAAGGGACTTGTTAGCTCCACTGCTGGGTGAGTGTATTAGTTTCCCAAACAAAATACCACAAACTGGCTAGCTTAACACCACAGAAATGTATTCTCTCACGGTTCTGGGAGCTGGAAGTCTGAAATCAAGGTGCCAGCATGTCCATGCCCGCTCCAAAGGCTCTAGGGGAGAATCCTTCCTTGCCTCCCTCCTACCTTCTGGTGGTTGCTGGCAATCCTTGACATTCCTTGGCTAACAAGGCGTCACTGCAACATCTGCCTTCGTCACCATCTGTGTATATTTCTGTGTCTTCATGTGACCTTCTGATAAGGACACCAGTCATCGGATTTAAGGCCCACCCTAATCCCATATGACATCCTTTTAATTGAACTTGCTACAAATCTTCAAAGACTATTTCCAAATAAGATCACATTCTTATGTTCAGCGCCTGTAGCACAGTGGTTATGGGGCCAGCCATATACATCGGGGGTGGTGGGTTCCAAGCCGGCCCAGGTCACCTAAACAACAACAAAAAAGAAACACCCAGGTGTTGTGGTGGGTGCCTGT
>NW_003852408.1:1044229-1045659 GCF_000181295.1 Otolemur garnettii | reverse complement strand
AAACGCTTTTCCCCCAGCTGGAGAAAGGTGAGCTATGGCACCTTGGCACTCTACTGAGGTGACACTGAGGGACTCTGTCTCAAAAAAAAAAAAAGAAAATCACATTCTTAGGTTCCAGGTGGACATGAACTTTTTGGTTCACTCTTCAGCTCAGAGCAGGCAGTGAGAAGAGCCACCCAGTTCTTGCAACACCATCTCTAGAGATGGAAAGATTTAGGAAGGTCAGAATCTCAGTGTCCAAAGCCAACATGAGTCCACCCCCATCAGAAGATGATCAGTCTTCTCAAAGCCCAATCCTAATTCAAATGGATTTTCCAACTAACTACAACAGCAAACCAGCCAAACCCCCTCCCCACCTCATGCCAGGAGCACACTTACTTTCAGCAAGAATTTCACTTTTAAGCTGAGTTTCTAGATTCACATCCTGATGTCGCCTTAGTTCATTTTGCCCCTTGCAGTGTGTAACCTGATTAGACCAGTACAAAGTACACCCATTCTTTTTGTTCAGGGCTAGATAGATTCATACAGATACCATGAATGCTTTGATCTTTCACATTTGATTTTCCTATGTAAAAGTATTTAGCTTAGATTTCTTATATTTCTAAGGCCTAAACGGGATCTTTTCCAGCCTTTGAGCTCATTGGCTTCTTGGAGTGGGTGTCATTTGTCTTTGTGTCCTTAGTACCTAGCACAAATGAGCCTGGTTCCTAAATAGTATGTTGTAGAAGAAAGAGAATTTGCTAATGAGTGTGGGAAGCCAGAGGCATCGTCAGCCTGGCCAGAGAAACTTCCCTCTCCGTTTCCAAGCATGTTACTGGATAGCCTGCGCCAAGAGAATAGTGGCCTGATTTTAAAAGAAGAGTGAGAAGGCCCAGAAGAAACTGACTCTGCAGTGTGTGTCCATGGCTGTAATGCGAGCTGGCGGAGCAGTCAAGGTTAGACAGGAAATTTTAATTACCCCAGACTTATCCAGAAGCCTCTTTCAAAGGGAGGCTATGAGGGCAGCCACTTAAAGGCAGGACCCAAATGCAACATCTTAAAAATGCAGCTGTGGTGTTTTTGCAGCAAACTAAAAGCTTGTGTTTCAATTCCCCAAAGAGAGGGTGGGAAGAGGAGTGATTGGCCATGGGAAAGTTGTCTTTTTATTAAGAATCCGAAATGGTGATGTCATGGACGCCCTGCCAACACCCAAATGGCTAAGACACCACTGAAACCCAAAAAGGCAAGGTTGCGGTGGAGTTCATTTCTCACCACGCCCCTGCACCCTCACCCAGTTTATTTTTTTTCCTCCATAGTCTTATTTCTGAGAGAAGGAGAGAGAGATATAGGCTGGGAATTTGCCAAAGAGGTGAGAGGCCTCTTATGGAGGTTTGTTTACTTGGGAGGTGGAGGTGAGGTGGCCCTCATGTTGGGTATTCTTTTTTTTTTTT